>NC_092714.1:253763252-254077664 GCF_047496885.1 Scyliorhinus torazame | reverse complement strand
GGCTTCAAAGCAAGCTCGCCAGTGGTTAAAGGCCGACGTGGCGTTGTCTGCTTGGGGGCGCAGCTGCAGGCGATCTGTCTTGATGCGAAGGTCCATCGCTGTAGAATCTCTGTGTAATAAATTGATGCACTATCAATTACGACGAGACGAGAGTAGAGAGTAATCGAGGCTTTATTACGCAGAGATGTGTGGCCTCCACCAGCTGCTGCCGAAATGGCTGCAGCTCGGTGAGCACACACATTTATACTCCGCCTACTGGGCGGAGCCAGCAGGCAGGGATCTACCCCCGTACCTGTAGTACAGGAGCCTTACCATATTACGTCTCATACGTGCACTGTACACAACAGTGCTGACTACCACAGTCTCCCCTCCCACTGCCGTCGGGACTCTCGCTGAGATGATACAATTCTGCCCTTTACGTGGAAAAGTGTTCCCTGACATCAGCAATTTACCAATTGTACCCGTGTCTTCTAGTCCTGAATTCAAGAGTTCCAGTGCCCTTAGATAAACACAGGTAGTTGCAGCATTAAAAAAAGTCACTCACGTGACAAAAGACAGGGAGTAAATCATGAACTTTTATATATCTTGACGACCTTGCAGTCCAACTTTCTTAAGTTACAGAACTGCAAGCATCAAGAAGCAATAAACAAATCCAGTTGACAGATGAACTAAGCAGTGCAAAAGCCGTTGATTACTTCATTGAAAATCTCACAAATAGGCGCCAGAATGTGGCGACTAGGGGCTTTTCATAGTAACTTCATTTGAAGCCTACTTGTGACAATAAGCGATTTTCATTTCATTTCAGTAACTGCAGTGCGTGAGAGAGCCCGACTGTCACCAACAGGCCGAGAGACTGAGATGAACCGTAGGAGTTTCCTTCAATTCACTGTGAGAATCGAACAAGACACAGCCATGCTCCTGACACTCTGACTTCCAATGAGGTGGCTCACTTTTGTCATTTCATCTGCAGGAAGTGGAAGGGGGCGGGGGTGACCTATATTGTTGCCGGAGGAATTCCTCAGACCCTGGCTTCCAAGGAAACCCCTATACAGAGCACTCTATTATTAATTCTTGCAGACAGCAGTAGCAGTGTATCATGCCAGTAACAATGACGCTCCGGAAGCCTGAAGTGGAAAGTGTTTAAGGAGCTGATGGAACACGTGCTGAAGCAGGGTCGGCTAAGTGGATGTAGTGTGAAGGAACTTTTCTGTGGCAACGTTCTTTACACAAATGAGACGTGACTCCAGAACTGCTGCCTTGTTGTTCCATGCCAACAAACGTGTAAAATCACCACACCTCGGCTGAAGGAATAGGGCTGAAAAGGATTTTTTTTTTAACGGTGACTTACTTCAGCGAGAGAAAGTGGTTGCGCCACATTACTGTCGATTCCAGTGTAAGTGTGCACGGTCAACATTAAGCAAGTGAGCAACAATGCCATCGTTAAAAACTTGCGGTTAAATCTTCAACTATCCCCCCAATCCCAGTCTCTACTGATGTAACAATCGAGCTCCCTCAAGGGGGAAGGTTTCCAAACATTCAGCCAAACTATCAGGGAAATGGGAGGGAAGGGGAATTGGCCAGTCAAAAACTAGGCAAACAAAACTGGTGACACTTCCTCGACTGCTTCTTGTCCACTCTCCAAACGTTTTTCAGAATATTTCCTGAAAACTTTCTAGCATCAATAAAAAAGAGTCACAGATCCAGAAAAACACAGATGCCAAGCATTTCTTCACACATTAAGTATATGCATCCTGCTGCTATCTAATCCTGCCGATTTAAAGTTCTTTCTCAAAGAAAAAAAAAGCTGAATTTACCAGCCATTTGAAATAACCCACAAAAGTAATGTGGCAAAATAACATCTTCAATAAACCAACATCAGATCGTTAGAATCCTAAAAAATCATCAATTTTACAACACAGTCCTTATAGGAGGTACCAAGCGGTTCACTGTGATCATTAATTTCAGAACATCTGTGATACTTCAATAATGTGCCATTAATTTTCCCAAGAGGTCAAACTGGTCAATAGTTGAAACATGGAATAATGGAAATTTCTGTATTCTTGATTCGAAAGCACCTCCTTCTCTGTTAATGTCATTAGGACATGACTTCAGTTGCAGCTCATCTCTGCTTTAAATTACAAAGATTGCTGCCTACATGTCTATCTCTTTCAGATTGAACAGTTGCTGAGTTACACATGTTATCTGATATCGGAAAAATATTTCAGCAAAAGGATTTCTGATTCACGCAGTGTGCTTGCCTCCAGTGAGCTGACATTCTTGGACTCAAAACGCAGGGATGCTTTGCAAATGTTCTGTGGTTTGATTTGTTCAACAGATATAGCCAATCAACACGCTAATGACAAATCGACTGCCAACTTGACATGAGTTACCTCAGGGGCCGCTCAGCTCTCTCTTTACCCAGTGCTCAGTCACTATTACAGACAAGCTCCCACAAACCATTTTAAGTTTAAAGGCAAGCTCCTGGGCACCATTTTGTACTGCAAGGGAGCTGTGAAGAAATGCACTCAATTCTGCAAACATTCGCGAGAATATTAATATCTTTCTCGCTCAAATCGAGGGCTGCTGATTTCATTCAATTAATGATTGTTGGTGAGGATTTATTGCCAAACACTTCAGAGAGGAGGAAGGTGGCAAGGTGGCAAGACTGCTATCTTTAAGCCGGATGTGTCAGAAGGTTAATGTGTCAGAAGGAAGCCTTCCTAATCCTTAGGAACAATCCTCACTTATACCTGTCTCAATCAGATGCTGTTGCACATTTCTGGCACTTGTGGTTTTAATTTCAAATTTCTAGAACCATCATTTATTTCATAGATCATAGAATCATAGAATTTACAGTGCAGACTCCAAGCACTGACTGCCATTTTATTTTGATCGACATTAAGTCCAATGCTTCCATCACCCCAATCTCCCTCATCCATGCCCAGATCCACAGACTGTATCCCAGCGTGATCAAACTCAAAACTGTGAACCTAGTTTTCAATCGTGCCAGGGCCTCTTCCCATCCTGTCTTTCTGGTCGCCCTCTTCCTCATACCTCTGCACGCTCCTCGACTGCAAAACGTCTCGTCCCTTCCACTCCGCCAATGGCAGTTGCTCAGTCACCACAACAACTTAACCTCCCGTTTATAAGTCAGTCTTTAAGATAGTAAAATGTTCCGAGGTTCTTCACAGAGATCTTATCAGACAAACTGTGACACCCAATCACCCGAGGGGTTTCCAGAGCTTAGGACCCAGGCAGCTGAAGGCATGACCGCCTTCAGCGGAGTGATGAAAATCACAAACAAAAATAAGAAAGGCCAGGTTTAACGCCTTGTAGAAACAAAAGTTAAACGTTGAGATTTCTATATCTGAAACAGAAATACCTTAGGCTGGATTCTCCGAGCCGAAATTGTGATCGGCGCGGGGGCAGAGAATGGGCCGAAATCCGGTCCAACGCCCCTCCCGCGATTCTCCGGGCACTGAGCGGATTGCGAGCGCGCGAACTATGCAGCGCAGGTCGGGGGCCATTGACAGAGGGCCCCCCCCCCCGCGATTCACCGAGGAGAACTGGCCGAGTTCCCGACGGTGTGGTTCTAACCACCTATAGGCCGTCGGGAACGGCCGCCGTGGTGGGGGGGGGGGGGGGTGGATCGATCACCGGGGGAGCCTCGTGGACGGCATGGGGGACGATCGGGCATCACGGACCCCCGGGCTTGCGGGATTTTGGTGGGGGGGTCTACATTTTTGGTGCCGCTCTGCGTGCTGAGTCCGCCATGTCCCACAGGGCGGCCGCTGCAAGCCGCCGCCATGCGCATGCACATACTCCCGACCAGAAGTGCGGGGCCCCGTATCCACAGCCAGGGCTGCGAGAAGCACTCCGGGGCCCTGCTAGCCACTTGCAGGTAGGAGAATCACTCTGGACTTTCTTAAGGAATTGGGGCAGCATGGAGATCTTGGAGCAATGGAGTGCTGAAGGAGATTCCCACCTATGCTCTGGAATTTTCAACACTGTTCCTTTGGCATTAGCAGCCTTTAACTGCGAAAACCCTCGCTGAATTCTCCTCTCGTCATGCTTTTGGTTTTCTATCCTATCCTTTCCACCTTCCCACCTTCGCCCAAACACGGTGTCCATGACTATGCTTTCCTTCTATTAGAAAATATTTTGAGAGATCTTCCTGCATGGTTTGAGTCGTGTATGTATGGAAGTTGTTGCAAAATTTGTTTCTAAAGCTATTGCAGGGCTTCGTAACATTACTATCGGCAGAATTTCTCAGTCAGAACAACTTTACCCAGTGGGGGATTTCCATACAAGAATGGGCGGGGACCATGAGGCCCTCTTGCTTCTGACATCATGACCTAGGCCGAAGGAGAATGGACAGTGACATGAGAGTTTTTCTACAACCACAAGCTTAGTGTAAAGCAACACCCTCTTTCAGAAGAAAGTGTGTCATAAGTGTCGTGTTGGGAGTTCCGATACACAAACGAACCAACATGGGTGTCGATGGTACAACTCTGTTTTATTATTCTGTACAATAATAACTATTAACTTCTGGCTGTGGTTCGTACTTCACCAGCTAACCTGTGGACCCAGCCCTAGCACTATCTTAGTGAGGCACTCAGCACATGGTGTATGTCTGAGTGGCACGCTGTGCGCTCTGTGTTCTGAGCTATCTCCTGGTAGAATGAGCGGGAACTGTGATGTTCCCCGTTTTATAGTGCGTGTGCTCTCACTGGTGATTGGCTGCGATGTTGTGTGTGTGTTGGTTGGTCCAACTACCTGTCCATCAGTGTGTGTGTGATTACACCATGATATGTTAATGTAGATATCATGACAATAAGGTGTCCTGGAGACTCCAAGATCAGGGCATCGGTACCAGCTGCATCTGATCATCAGCAGGCGTGACTCTCTGAACCATATTCTGAACACATACACAGCCACCACAGTGCTGACTGATATAGATCACTCCCTGGTGTACTACCGGGGTGAGACTGCTTCCGCTCAAGCAGAAATGTTGTCCTTATATCGATAGCAGCCAGTGTTGCCTATCCAATAAAAAACAACAGCTCTTTGACTTACTTGAACAGGTGATCTCCAGCATTGCCACATTGAGTGCAGAAGAGAAATGGAACATACCTCAAGGTACCGTACCGTATTCTTGCATGGGCGAAGCAGAAGCAGAAAAGTACAGACTGGTTCAGTCCAACATTACTGTGATGGAACCTGTCATCGAAGCTAAACGGTCCACACTCATTCATTACAAGGGAGATCCGCTTGAGAAAACTCTGCATGCACTAAAAGCCGCTCAAAATAAAGTACGGCGTACCAGATGATACACCAATGACTCCTGGTTATAACTTTGCCAAAATATCCAGGTGTCCTTCAAGACAGGGAACGTCAGAGGCATGTATCAGTGATCAAAAAAGGAGCAGGTCCATCAACAAATACAATGTCTCAATGTTTTCAAAGGTAGGGAAACCATCACTCACTGCAATAAAAATTTGCAGAGCTGAGCATCAAACTACCTTGAGTTGTATCCTAAGGAGAACACTGTCATGGAAAAGCTCTAGGCACCACAGAAATCCTGCCTGTAATGGCAGAGCTGGTTATCAAACCCACAGTGGATAAGCTTAGCAAAGCTATTGACACATTGTCATGGGCAAGGCTTCAGGTTCTGATGCTCTACGGCCTGAACTCATCAAACACAGGAAACTGGAGTCCCTGGAGAATTTGCACAAACTTCTCTGTCTCTGCTGGAGGGAGGGGCCCAGGATATGCCTGATGCAAAGATTGTGACCCTGACCAAGAAAAGGACGGCCGCAGTGATTCCATCAATCATTGAGGTATCTCCCTGCTGGACATCATGGGAAAAGTATTTGCCTGCACTGTCTTTGTCAGACTGCAGATCCGGACTGAACACACCTACCCCCGATTCCCAATGTGGTTTCAAAATTGGAAGATAGACAATTGACGTGACCTTCTCAGTCCAGCAGCTGCAAGGGAAATGTCGTGAATAAAGGAGACCACCACATGTTGCCTGCACCAATCTCACCAAGGCATTTGGTCATGTGAACAGAGGCAATCCATTTAAGCCGCTGGATAAAAATTGGCTGCTCGTTGAAGCTACTCAATGTGACCTCCTCTTTCTCGGACAGCATGATAGCTGTAATATTGGAACCCTTTGAGATCCACAGTGGGGTGAAACAGGGTTATGTTCTGGCACCAGCGCTCTTTGGAATACTCAATGATGCTGCCATATACCTTCAGGTCATCTACAGAGGTTGTAAGGAGGATACAATTCGTTCACAGAGAGACCTTGGCTGGTTCAGTGATTGGGCAGAATATTGGCAGATGGAATTCAATGTGAGAAAATGTGAGATTGTTCATTTTGGAAGAGAGAATGAGAAGGTGGATTATTATTTAAATGGAGAGAGACTGCAGAAAGTTGTAGCACAAAGGGACTAGGGGATCCTTGTTCATGAAACCCAGAAAGCTAGTATATAGGTGCTGAAGGTAATAGGGAATAAAGATGGAATGCTGGCTTTTATTTCAATGAGGATGGAATATGGAAGTAAAGAGGTGTTGCTGCAACTGTACAAGGTACTAATGAGGCCACATTTAGAATACTTTTGCAGTTTTGGTCCCTTTATTTAAGAAAATATATATTCCCATTGGAGACAGTGCTGCGGAGATTTACCAGGATGATGCCATGTAAGGAGGGACTGCCATATGAAGAAAGCTTGCACACAGGTTTGGTCTGTACTCCTTGGAGTTCAGAAGAAGGAGAGGTGATATGATTGAAACATGTAAGATTCTCAAGGGGTTAAACAGGGTAAATTTTGGGAGAATAGTTCCACTCATGGGATAATGTAGGAGCAGAGAGCTGAATGGCCTACTCCTGTTCCTATTTCTTACGGTCTTATGGTCTTACAGGGGTTGTCCAGTTACATACCAGAATTGCTGAAAGTTGATCAGTCTTGCTTGCCTGAGATCGAAGACAACAGTTACCAAGTCCTCATTAGAGAGTTGCTCTGCACTGACAATGTCGCACTAACATCCACACTCATCCAACACCTGCAGCGGCAAGTGGACAGACTCTCTCACATCTGTAAATAGTTTGGTTTGACCATCAGCATCAGGAAGACAAATATCGTGGTCCAGGATGTTGCAAAAGCGCTATCTATCAGCATAAGAAAATAGAACATCAGAACCTGGACATCAGAAGTGAAGAAAAAGCTGTTATTTTGGATCGAAGGGCACGTGAAACAAGCAGGAATTCAGTTTTCGAGGTACAGTGCAGATGTATGGCTGGTATATCCTTTCGATTGGGTGGTGTAGGGCCAAAACCAGATAAGAACGTAAGAACTAGGAGCAGGAGTAGGCAATCCAGCTCCTCGAGCCCACTCCACCATTCAGTATGACCATGGCTGATCTCCTCTCAACCTCAACTTCCCTCTCCTTGCCCATTCTCCATAACCTTTCAACCCATTACTAATTATAAATCTGTCTATCTCCTCCGTAAATTTAATCAAATTCCCGGCTTCCGCTGCACTTTGGGGTAATGAATTCCACAGATTCATGATCATTTGATAGAAGTAATTTCTCCACATCTCCGTTTTAAATCTGCTACCCATTATCTTAAAACTATGACCTCTCATTCTAGTCTGCCCCACAAGATGAAACATTCACTCTAAGTTTACTTTGTCAATACCTTTTATCATCTTCTATACCTCAGTTAGATCTCCTCTCGTTCTTCTGAACTCAAGAGAGCGTAGGCCTAAACTGCTCAATCTCTCTTCATAAGACAGATCCCTCATCTCTGAAATTAATCTAGTGAATCTCCTCTGAACTGCCTCGAACGCAATTACATCCCTCCTCAAATAAGGGGACCAAAACTGTGTACAGTACTTCAGGTGCGGTCTCACTAATGCCTTGTACAGTTGCAACAACACTTCTCTACTTTTGTACTCTATTCTCTTAGCTATAAAGGCCAAAGTTCCATTTGCCTTCCTCATTACCTGCTGTACCTGCAGACTAGTTTTCTGTGATGCATGCGCAAGGACACCCAGATCCCTCTGCACTGAAAAACTCTCCATTTTTCCGACCAAAATGGATAACCTCAAACTTATCCACGTTAACCTTCATTTGCCAAGTTTTGGCCCACTCACCTAACCTATCTGTATTCATTTGTAAATTTCTTATTTCCTCATTGCAACTTACTATCCCACCTATTTTAGTGACATCTGGAAATTTGGCTATAGTAACTCCTATCCCTACTTCCAAATCATTAATATAGATTGTAAATAGTTGGGGCCCAAGGACCAAACCCTGTGGCATTCCACTAGTTATATCTTGCCAACCAGAAAAGACCCTTTTATCCCCAATCCCTGCCTTCTGTCGGTCAGACAGTCTTCTGTTCAAGCTAATAAAGTACCTCTAATCCCATATGATGTTACCTTGCATAATAACATTTTGTGTGGTACCTTGTCAAATGCCTTCTGGAAATCCCGATAGACTACATCTACAGGATTCCCATTATCCACTTGGCTTGTTACATCTTCAAAGAACTCTAGCAAATTAGTCAAACACGATTTACCCTTCATAAAACCATGCTGACTCGGATGGATTGCGTTTTGACGTTCCAAATGTCCTGATATTACTTCCTTAATAATGGATTCTAACATTTCCCAATGACAGATGTTAAACTAACTGGTCTATACTTTCTCACTTTCTGCCCCCCTCCCTTTTTGAAAAAAGGCATTATGTTAGCATTTTTCCAATCCTCTGGAACCATTCCCGCATCCAGGGAATTTTGGAATATTATAACGAATGGATACCATTATCTCTGCTGCCACTTCCTTAAAGACCCTTGGATACTGGCGATCATGCACTGGGAACTTGTCTGCATTCAATCCAATAGTTTGTTTCATATTTTTTCCCTATTGTTCTAAGTTCCTTCCTTTCCATTACCTCTGCATTCCCTGTTACTTTTGGGATGGTACTAGTGTCCTCCACCATGAAAAATTAGGCAAAATATTGATTTAGCGTCTCCGGCATTTCGGTGTTCCCCATTATTAACTCCCCGGTCTCATCCGTCAAGGGACCAACATTCACTTCATCTACTCTCTTCCCGTTCATATACTTACGGAAGCTTTTGTTTTCCTTTTTATATTTTGCACTAGTTTTCTTTCATAATTTACCGTTGCTCTTTGTGTTACATTTTTAGTCATCTTTTTGTTCATCTTTAAAAGTTCCCCAATCTTCCAGCCTGCCACTGGTTTTTGCAATATGATATGCCTTCGTATTTGTCATTATGTTATCTTTAACTTCCTTCCTTAGCCATGGATTATTTCCTCCTTTTACAATCTTTCTTCCTGCCCGGAATATATTTTAGTTGGGAGGAATTTGATATCTCCTGAAACAACTGCTACTGCTCGTCAACTGTCCTGCCCAGTCCACTAGAGCCAAATCTGTTCACGTTCTGACATCATAGAATCATAGAATTTACAATGCAGAAGGAGGCCATTCGGCCCATTGAGTCTGCACCAGCTCTTGGAAAGAGCATCCCACTTAAGCCGACTCCTCCACCGTAAATCAGTAACCCCACCAAACCTAAGGGCAATTTAGCATGGCCAATCCACCTAACCTACACATCTTTGGACTGTGGGAGGAAATCGGAGCACCCGGAGGAAACCCACGCAGACACGGGGAGAACGTGCAGACTCCGCACAGACAGTTACCCAGTCGGGAATCAAACCTGGGACCCTGGAGCTGTGAAGCAACTGTGCTACCAACTGTGCTACTGTGCTGCCCCATAATTACCTTTGTTTACCTCCAGAACACTTATGTAGGAATACAGTTTCTCGTCCTCAGAGTGAATTTGAAATTCTATGATGTTATGATCACTCCTCCCTAGAGGATCCTTAACGATGAGGTCATTAAGTAATCCATCCTCATTGCACGATACCCTATCAAGAATAGCTTGCTCCCTGATTGATTCCACAACATTTTGCTCCAAGAAGCAATCTCAAATACATTCAATGAACTCTCACTCGAGGCTAGCCTTGCCAATTTGATTAATCCAATATTTATGCATATTAAAATCACCTATGATTATTGTCATACATTTCTTACAAGCGTCTAATATTTCCTGGCTTATGCTGTGTCCCATTTTGCAACTATTCTTTGGGGACCTATAGATTACTCTCAGCAGCAACTTCTTTCCTTTGCTATTTATTATTTCTACCCAGACTGATTCCACATCTTGATCTCCAGTGCCTGTATCATTTCTCACTACAGCACTGATCCGTTCCTTTACCAGAAAAGCTACACCACCTTCTTTGCCTTTCCGTCTATCCTTACAAAATACTGAGTGCCCGTAGATATTCAATTCCCAGACCTGGGCCAGAATTCTGCCCTACCCAGCGGGGCGGGGGGTCCTGACAGGATGGAGTGGCCGGAACCACTCCAGCGTTGGTCTGCCCCAAAGGTGCGGATTTCTCTGCACCTTTAGGGGCCATGCCCTCACCTTGAGGGGCTAGGCCCACGCCGGAGTGGTTGGCGCACCGCCAGCTGGCGTGAAAGGCCTTTGGTGCCACGCCAGCCGGGGCCGAAGGGACTCCGCCGGCCGGTGGAAGTCCGCGCATGCGCGGGAGCGTCAGCAGCTGCTGACGTCATCCCCGCGCATGCGCAGGGGGGAGGTCATTTCCGCATCGGCCATGGCGGAGGCTATGGCGGAGGCAGAGGGAAAAGAGTGCCCCCATGGCACAGGCCCGCCAGCGGATCGGTGTGCCCCACGGCACAGGCCCGCCCGCGCCGCCAGTGCCGCCGGTAAGAGAGGTGGTTTCATTCCGCTGGCGGGACTGGCATGACAGCAGCGGGACTTCGGCCGATCGTGGGCCAGAGAATCGCCGGGGGTGGGCCCGCCGACCGGTGCGGCGCGATTCCCGCCCCCGCCGAATCTCTGGCGCCGGAGAATTCGGCGGCTGGCGAGGGCGGGGTTCACGCCGCCCCCCTGCGATTCTCCGACCCGGCGGGGGGTCGGAGAATCCCGCCCAAGGTCTCCTTGTAACCATGTATCAGTAATTGTCACCAAATCATACCATTTTGTTTCTATTTGCGCTGTTGACTCATCAATTTTGTTCCGAATGCTTTGTGCGTTCAGACACAAAGGGCTGGATTTCTCACCTTCGGGATGCTCCATTTTGCCGGCAGCCCGGGGGTTTCCCAATGGCGTGGGGCTGCCCCACAATGGGAAACCCCATTGAACAGTCCCAATATAATTCAGGTGGAGACAGTCCCATCAGAACAGTCCCTCCTTCCCTAGTACTGGTGTCAATATCCCGTGAATTTTAACCCATTTCTCCCACACCAATGTTTGAGCTTTGGGTCTCTCGGTCCAGGTCAGAGAACAGTATTTATGCCCCTAAATACACTATCCCGATTATGACTAAATGTATTTTCTTTTTCCTCCCTGTACCATGTACCATGGTGTTGGGGTCGGTTTGCTCAAACTTCCCACAGTCTCTGCTCTCGCAGGGAGTATAATCTCGAACCTGTTGGACAAGGAGTTGGACGGAGGCTCCTGAAACGCTATCTCCTGGATCCCTCTACCTACATCACTCATAGTTGCAGCCTCCTGAACCTGACCACTAGCCGAATGCAAGGGGTCTAAGAATCAAGTCGAAGATTCAAGAATCTAAGGAGTGCGACTGCCTCTTGAAACACAGCACCCAGCTGACTCTCCCACTCCCTGATGTGTCACACCATCCGAAGCTCAGACTCCAGTTCATCAAGGGCGAGCCGAAGTTCCTCGAGCAACCAACACTTGCTACAGATGTGTTCACTGGGAACCACGATGGAATCCCTCAGTGCCCACATCATGCAGATACAACTCATCGTCTGGCCCTGCATTTCTATTTTATTTAATTCATTTTAATTAGATTTTTTTAAAATTTCCAGTTGCTTTTTAGGTTTTGTAATCTATAAAATATTTCTCCCTTCTACCTTTAATTTGAAAGCAATTTAGAATAGGGAATGCAAAGAAGCTGTGACTTACCAACCAATGAACTTACCGTTTTCCTATGATGTCACTGGGGCTGTTTAGCACCGGGCTAAGTCGCTGGCTTTGAAAGCAGACCTGGGCAGGCCAGCAGCACGGTTCAATTCCCGTACCAGCCTCCCCGAACAGGCGCCGGAATGTGGCAACTAGGGGCTTTTCACACTAACTTCATTTGAAGCCTACTTGTGACAATAAGCGATTTTCATTTCATTTCATTTCCTGGATTGATTTTCAAATACCCAGAGGCGTCCCGATCAGCTCCCGCTCTTTTTAAATCTCCACTCTGACTCTCAGCTCCAGCTCTTTTTAAATCCCCGCTCTGATTCTCAATTCCCGCTCTTTTTAAATCCCCGCTCTGACTCTCAGCTCCCGCTATTTTTAAATCTCTGCTCTGACTCTCAGCTCGTGCTCTTTTTAAATCTCCGCTCTGACTCTCAGCTCCCGTTCTTTTTAAATCACCGCTCTGACTCTCAGCTACCGCTCTTTTTAAATCCCCCCTCTGACTCTCAGCTCGTGCTCTTTTTAAATCTCCGCTCTGACTCTCAGCTCCCGTTCTTTTTAAATCTCCGCTCTGACTCTCAGCTCGCACTCTTTTTAAATCCCCGCTCTGACTCTCAGCTCCTGCTCTTTTTAAATCTCCACTCTGACTCTCAGCTCCTGCTCTTTTAAAATTTCCGCTCTGACTCTCAACTCCCGCTCGTTTCAAATCTCTGCTCTGGCTCTCAGCTCCCGCTCTTTTCAAATCTCCGCTCTGACTCTCAGCTCCTGCTCTTTTTAAATCTACGCTCTGACACAGATCCCGCTCTTTTTAAATCTCCGCTCTGGCTCTCAGCTCCCGCTCTTTTCAAATCACCGCTCTGACTCTCAGCTCCCGCTCTTTCTAAATCTCCGCTCTGACTCTCAGCTCCTGCTCTTTTTAAATCTCCGCTCTGACACAGCTCCCGCTCTTTTTAAATCCCCGCTCTGATTCTCAGCTCATGCTCTTTTTAAATCTCCGCTCTGACTCTCAACTCTCGCTCTTTTTAAATCTCCATTCTGATTCTCAGCTCCTGCTCTTTTTAAATCACCGCTCTGACTCTCAGCTCTCGCGCTTTTTAAATCCCCGCTCTGACTCTCAACTCCCACTCTTTTTAAATCCCCACTCGGACTCTCAACTCCCGCTCTTTTTAAATCCCCCCTCTGACTCTCAGCTCGTGCTCTTGTTAAATCTCCGCTCTGACTCTCAGCTCCCGCTCTTTTTAAATCCCCGCTCTGATTCTCAGCTCATGCTCTTTTTAAATCTCCGCTCTGACTCTCAACTCCCGCTCTTTTTAAATCTCCATTCTGATTCTCAGCTCCTGCTCTTTTTAAATCACCGCTCTGACTCTCAGCTCTCGCTCTTTTTAAACCCCCGCTCTGACTCTCAACTCCCACTCGTTTTAAATCCCCACTCGGACTCTCAGCTCACGCTCTTTTTAAATCTCCACTCTGACTCTCAACTCCTGCTCTTTTTAAATCTCCGCTCTGATTCTCAGCTCCTGCTCTTTTTAAATCACCGCTCTGACTTTCAGCTCGCGTTCTTTTTAAATCTCCACCCTGACTTTCACCTCCCGCTCTTTTTAAATCTCCGCTCTGACTCTCAGCTCCCGCTCTTACTCTCAGCTCCCCCTCTTTTTAAAGCTCCGCTCTGACTCTCAGCTCCTGCTCTTTATAAATTCCGCTGTGACTCACAGTTCCCGCTGTTTTTAAATCTCCACTCTGACTCTCAGCTCCCGCTCTTTTTAAATCTCCGCTCTGACTCTCAGCTCGCACTCTTTTTAAATCCCCGCTCTGACTCTCAGCTCCCGCTCTTTTTAAATCTCCGCACTGACTCACAGCTCCTGCTCTTTTTAAATCTCCACTCTGACTCTCAGCTCCTGCTCTTTTAAAATCTCCGCTCTGACTCTCAACTCCGCTCTTTTCAAATCTCCGCTCTGGCTCTCAGCTCCCGCTCTTTTCAAATCTCCGCTCTGACTCTCAGCTCCTGCTCTTTTTAAATCTCCGCTCTGACACAGATCCCGCTCTTTTTAAATCTCCGCTCTGGCTCTCAGCTCCAGCTCTTTTCAAATCTCCGCTCTGACTCTCAGCTCCCGCTCATTTTAAATCTCCGCTCTGACTCTCAACTCCTGCTCTTTTTAAATCTCCGCTCTGACTCTCAGCTCGCGCTCTTTTTAAATCTCCACCCTGACTTTCAGCTCCCGCTCTTTTTAAATCTCCGCTCTGACTCTCAGCTGCCGCTCTTACTCTCAGCTCCCCCTCTTTTTAAAGCTCCGCTCTGACTCTCAGCTCCTGCTCTTTATAAATTCCGCTGTGACTCACAGTTCCCGCTGTTTTTAAATCTCCGCTCTGACTCTCAGCTCTTGCTCTTTTTAAATCTCCGCTCTGACTCTCAGCTCGCACTCTTTTTAAATCTCCACCCTGACTTTCAGCTCCCGCTCTTTTTAAATCTCCGCTCTGACTCTCAGCTGCCGCTCTTACTCTCAGCTCCCCCTCTTTTTAAAGCTCCGCTCTGACTCTCAGCTCCTGCTCTTTATAAATTCCGCTGTGACTCACAGTTCCCGCTGTTTTTAAATCTCCGCTCTGACTCTCAGCTCCCGTTCTTTTTAAATCTCCGCTCTGACTCTCAGCTCGCACTCTTTTTAAATCTCCGCCCTGACTCTCAGCTCCCGCTCTTTTTAAATCTCCGCTCTGACTCTCAGCTCGTGCTCTTTTTAAATCTCGGCTCTGACTCTCAGCTCCCGCTCTTTATAAATCTCCACCCTGACTCTCAGCTCCCGTTCTTTTTAAATCTCCTCTCTGACTCTCAGTTCGCTCTCTTTTTAAATCTCCGCTCTGACTCTCAGCTACCGCTCTTACTCTCAGCTCCCCCTCTTTTTAAAGCTCCGCTCTGACTCTCAGACCCTGCTCTTTAGAGATTCCACTGTGACTCTCAGTTCCCGCTCTTTTTAAATCTCCGCTCTGACTCTCAGCTCCCGCTCTTTTTAAATCTCCGCTGTGACCCTCAGCTCCTGCTCTTTTTAAATCTCCGCTCTGACTCTCAGCTCGTGCCCTTTTTAAATCTCGGCTCTGACTCTCAGCTCCTGCTCCTTTTAAATCTCCGCTCTCACTCTCAGCTCGCGCTCTTTTTAAATCTCTGCTCTGACTCTCAGCTCGTGCTCTTTTTAAATCTCCGCTCTGACTCTCAGCTCCCGCTCTTTTTAAAACTCCGCTCTGACTCTCAGCTCACGCTCTTTTTAAATCTCCGCTCTGACTCTCAGCTCCTGCGCTTTTTATATCTCAGCTCTGACTCTCAGCTCCCGCTCTTTTTAAATCTCCGCTCTAACTCTCAGCTCCCGCTCATTTTAAATCTCTGCTCTGACTCTCAGCTAGCGCTCTTTTTAAATCTCCGCTCTGACTCTCAGCTCCCGCTCTTTTTAAATCTCCGCTCTGACTCTCAGCTCCTGCTCTTTTTAAATCTCTGCTCTGACTCTCAGCTAGCGTTCTTTTTATATCTCGGCTCTGACTCTCAGCTCCTGCTCTTTTTAAATCTCCGCTCTGTCACAGATCCCGCTCTTTTTAAATCTCCGCTCTGATTCTCAGCTCCTGCTCTTTTTAAATCTCCACTCTGACACAGCTCCCGCTCTTTTTAAATCCCCGCTCAGATTCTCAGCTCACGCTCTTTTTAAATCTCCGCTCTGACTCTCAACTCCCGCTCTTTTTAAATCTCCGCTCTGATTCTCAGCTCCTGCTCTTTTTAAATCACCACTCTGACTCTCAGCTCTCGCTCTTTTTAAATCCCCGCTCTGACTCTCAACTCCCACTCTTTTTAAATCCCCGTTCTGACTCTCAACTCCCGCTCTTTTTAAATCTCCGCTCTGACTCTCAGCTCCCGCTCTTACTCTCAGCTCCCCCTCTTTTTAAAGCTCCGCTCTGACTCTCAGCTCCTGCTCTTTATAAATTTCGCTGTGACTCTCAGTTCCCGCTCTTTTAAAATCTCCGCTCTGACTCTCAACTCCGCTCTTTTCAAATCTCCGCTCTGGCTCTCAGCTCCCGCTCTTTTCAAATCTCCGCTCTGACTCTCAGCTCCTGCTCTTTTTAAATCTCCGCTCTGACACAGATCCCGCTCTTTTTAAATCTCCGCTCTGGCTCTCAGCTCCAGCTCTTTTCAAATCTCCGCTCTGACTCTCAGCTCCCGCTCATTTTAAATCTCCGCTCTGACTCTCAACTCCTGCTCTTTTTAAATCTCCGCTCTGACTCTCAGCTCGCGCTCTTTTTAAATCTCCACCCTGACTTTCAGCTCCCGCTCTTTTTAAATCTCCGCTCTGACTCTCAGCTGCCGCTCTTACTCTCAGCTCCCCCTCTTTTTAAAGCTCCGCTCTGACTCTCAGCTCCTGCTCTTTATAAATTCCGCTGTGACTCACAGTTCCCGCTGTTTTTAAATCTCCGCTCTGACTCTCAGCTCTTGCTCTTTTTAAATCTCCGCTCTGACTCTCAGCTCGCACTCTTTTTAAATCTCCACCCTGACTTTCAGCTCCCGCTCTTTTTAAATCTCCGCTCTGACTCTCAGCTGCCGCTCTTACTCTCAGCTCCCCCTCTTTTTAAAGCTCCGCTCTGACTCTCAGCTCCTGCTCTTTATAAATTCCGCTGTGACTCACAGTTCCCGCTGTTTTTAAATCTCCACTCTGACTCTCAGCTCCCGCTCTTTTTAAATCTCCGCTCTGACTCTCAGCTCGCACTCTTTTTAAATCCCCGCTCTGACTCTCAGCTCCCGCTCTTTTTAAATCTCCGCACTGACTCACAGCTCCTGCTCTTTTTAAATCTCCACTCTGACTCTCAGCTCCTGCTCTTTTAAAATCTCCGCTCTGACTCTCAACTCCGCTCTTTTCAAATCTCCACTCTGGCTCTCAGCTCCCGCTCTTTTCAAATCTCCGCTCTGACTCTCAGCTCCTGCTCTTTTTAAATCTCCGCTCTGACACAGATCCCGCTCTTTTTAAATCTCCGCTCTGGCTCTCAGCTCCAGCTCTTTTCAAATCTCCGCTCTGACTCTCAGCTCCCGCTCATTTTAAATCTCCGCTCTGACTCTCAACTCCTGCTCTTTTTAAATCTCCGCTCTGACTCTCAGCTCGCGCTCTTTTTAAATCTCCACCCTGACTTTCAGCTCCCGCTCTTTTTAAATCTCCGCTCTGACTCTCAGCTGCCGCTCTTACTCTCAGCTCCCCCTCTTTTTAAAGCTCCGCTCTGACTCTCAGCTCCTGCTCTTTATAAATTCCGCTGTGACTCACAGTTCCCGCTGTTTTTAAATCTCCGCTCTGACTCTCAGCTCTTGCTCTTTTTAAATCTCCGCTCTGACTCTCAGCTCGCACTCTTTTTAAATCTCCACCCTGACTTTCAGCTCCCGCTCTTTTTAAATCTCCGCTCTGACTCTCAGCTGCCGCTCTTACTCTCAGCTCCCCCTCTTTTTAAAGCTCCGCTCTGACTCTCAGCTCCTGCTCTTTATAAATTCCGCTGTGACTCACAGTTCCCGCTGTTTTTAAATCTCCGCTCTGACTCTCAGCTCCCGTTCTTTTTAAATCTCCGCTCTGACTCTCAGCTCGCACTCTTTTTAAATCTCCGCCCTGACTCTCAGCTCCCGCTCTTTTTAAATCTCCGCTCTGACTCTCAGCTCGTGCTCTTTTTAAATCTCGGCTCTGACTCTCAGCTCCCGCTCTTTATAAATCTCCACCCTGACTCTCAGCTCCCGTTCTTTTTAAATCTCCTCTCTGACTCTCAGTTCGCTCTCTTTTTAAATCTCCGCTCTGACTCTCAGCTACCGCTCTTACTCTCAGCTCCCCCTCTTTTTAAAGCTCCGCTCTGACTCTCAGACCCTGCTCTTTAGAGATTCCACTGTGACTCTCAGTTCCCGCTCTTTTTAAATCTCCGCTCTGACTCTCAGCTCCCGCTCTTTTTAAATCTCCGCTGTGACTCTCAGCTCCTGCTCTTTTTAAATCTCCGCTCTGACTCTCAGCTCGTGCCCTTTTTAAATCTCGGCTCTGACTCTCAGCTCCTGCTCCTTTTAAATCTCCGCTCTCACTCTCAGCTCGCGCTCTTTTTAAATCTCTGCTCTGACTCTCAGCTCGTGCTCTTTTTAAATCTCCGCTCTGACTCTCAGCTCCCGCTCTTTTTAAAACTCCGCTCTGACTCTCAGCTCACGCTCTTTTTAAATCTCCGCTCTGACTCTCAGCTCCTGCGCTTTTTATATCTCAGCTCTGACTCTCAGCTCCCGCTCTTTTTAAATCTCCGCTCTAACTCTCAGCTCCCGCTCATTTTAAATCTCTGCTCTGACTCTCAGCTAGCGCTCTTTTTAAATCTCCGCTCTGACTCTCAGCTCCCGCTCTTTTTAAATCTCCGCTC
This sequence comes from Scyliorhinus torazame, assembly GCF_047496885.1. Lineage (NCBI taxonomy): Eukaryota > Metazoa > Chordata > Chondrichthyes > Carcharhiniformes > Scyliorhinidae > Scyliorhinus > Scyliorhinus torazame. The sequence continues at coordinate 254,059,219 of NC_092714.1, read as the reverse complement.
TGACTCTCAGCTCCTGCTCTTTTTAAATCTCTGCTCTGACTCTCAGCTAGCGTTCTTTTTATATCTCGGCTCTGACTCTCAGCTCCTGCTCTTTTTAAATCTCCGCTCTGTCACAGATCCCGCTCTTTTTAAATCTCCGCTCTGATTCTCAGCTCCTGCTCTTTTTAAATCTCCACTCTGACACAGCTCCCGCTCTTTTTAAATCCCCGCTCAGATTCTCAGCTCACGCTCTTTTTAAATCTCCGCTCTGACTCTCAACTCCCGCTCTTTTTAAATCTCCGCTCTGATTCTCAGCTCCTGCTCTTTTTAAATCACCACTCTGACTCTCAGCTCTCGCTCTTTTTAAATCCCCGCTCTGACTCTCAACTCCCACTCTTTTTAAATCCCCGCTCTGACTCTCAACTCCCGCTCTTTTTAAATCTCCGCTCTGACTCTCAGCTCCCGCTCTTACTCTCAGCTCCCCCTCTTTTTAAAGCTCCGCTCTGACTCTCAGCTCCTGCTCTTTATAAATTTCGCTGTGACTCTCAGTTCCCGCTCTTTTTAAATCTCCGCTGTGACTCTCAGCTCCCGCTCTTTTTAAATCTCCGCTCTGACTCTCAGCTCCTGCTCTTTTTAAATCTCCGCTCTGACTCTCAGCTCGTGCCCTTTTTAAATCTCCGCTCTGACTCTCAGCTCCTGCTCCTTTTAAATCTCCGCTCTGACTCTCAGCTCGCGTTCTTTTAAAATCTCTGCTCTGACTTTCAGCTCGTGCTCTTTTTAAATCTCCGCTCTGACCCTCAACTCCCGCTCTTTTTAAAACTCCGCTCTGACTCTCAGCTCGCGCTCTTTTTAAATCTCCGCTCTGACTCTCAACTCCTGCGCTTTTTATATCTCCGCTCTGACTCTCATCTCCCGCTCTTTTTAAATCGCCGCTCTGTCTCTCAGCTCCCGCTCATTTTAAATCTCTGCTCTGACTCTCAGCTCGCGCTCTTTTTAAATCTCCGCTCTGACTCTCAGTTCCCGCTCTTTTTAAATCTCCGCTCTGACTCTCAACTCCCGCTCTTTTTAAATCTCCGCTCTGATTCTCAGCTCGCGCTCTTTTTAAATCACCGCTCTGACTCTCAGCTACCGCCCTTACTCTCAGCTCGTGCTCTTTTTAAATCTCCGCTCTGACTCTCAGCTCCTGCTCTTTAGAAATTCCGCTCTGACTCTCAGCTCCCGCTCTTTTTAAATCTCCGCTCTGACTCTCAGCTCCTGCTCTTTTTAAATCTCCGCTCTGCCTCTCAGCTCGCGCCCTTTTTAAATATCGGCTCTGGCTCTCAGCTCCTGCTCCTTTTAAATCTCCGCTCTGACTCTCAGCTCGCGCTCTTGTTAAATCTCTGCTCTGACTCTCAGCTCGTGCTCTTTTTAAATCTCCGCTCTGACTCTCAGCTCCCGCTCTTTTTAAAACTCCGCTCTGACTCTCAGCTCGCGCTCTTTTTAAATCTCCGCTCTGACTCTCATCTCCTGCTCATTTTAAATCTCTGCTCTGACTCTCAGCTTCTGCTCTTTTTAAATATCCGGTCTGACTCTCAGCTCCCACTCTTTCTAAATCTCTGCTCTGAGTCTCAGCTCGCGTTCTTTTAAAATCTCTGCTCTGACTTTCCACTCAATATTTGGGAAGTTAAAGTCGCCCATGACTACTACCCTATGACTTCTGCATCTTTCCAAAATCTGTTTCCCAATCTGTTCCTCCACATCTCTGCTACTATTGGGGGGCCTATAGAAAACTCCTAACAAGGTGACTGCTCCTTTCCTATTTCTGACTTCAACCCATACTACCTCAATAGGGTGATACTCCTCGAACTGCCTTTCTGCAGCTGTTATACTATCTCTAATTAATAATGCCACCCCCCCCCCCCCCCCACCTCTTTTACCACCTTCCCTAATCTTATTGAAACATCTATAACCAGGGACCTCCAACAACCATTTCTGCCCCTCTTCTATCCAAGTTTCCGTGATGGCCACCACATCGTAGTCCCAAGTACCGATCCATGCCTTAAGTTCACCCACCTTATTCCTGATGCTTCTTGCGTTGAAGTATACACACTTCAACCCATCTCCGTGCCTGCAAGTACTCTCCTTTGTCAGTGTTCCCTTCCCCACTGCCTCATTACACGCTTTGGCGTCCTGAATATCGGCTACCTTTGTTGCTGGACTACAAATCCGTTTCCCATTTCCCTGCCAAATTAGTTTAAACCCTCCCGAAGAGCACTAGAAAACCTCCCTCCCAGGATATTGGTGCCCCTCTGGTCCAGATGCAACCTGTCCTGCTTGTACAGGTCCCACCTTCCCCAGAATGCGCTCCAATTATCCAAATACCTGAAGCCCTCCCTCCTACACCATTCCTGCAGCCACGTGTTCAACTGCACTCTCTCCCTATTCCTAGCCTCGCTATCACGTGGCACCGGCAACAAACCAGAGATGACAACTCTGTCTGTCATGGCTTTTAACTTCCAGCCTAACTCCCTAAACTTGTTTATTACCTCCACACCCCTTTTCCTACCTATGTCGTTGGTACCAATGTGCACCACGACTTCTGGCTGCTCACCCTCCCCCTTAAGGATCCTGAAGACACGAGGTGATGCTTAATGCAGAGCTGGCCGCTACAGCACACACCATCATCTTATGAGACCGAAAGCTGCCAGATAAAGTTTAGACAAGCTGGTGCTATGGTGTGCTGGTGAGGCAAAAAGCTGCACTGACCTGAATCTGCTCTAGTTTGTGGAGGCTGGAAAGAGGAAGAGCAACAAGAAGAGCATTGGAAAATCAAGAAATCATATTATGTGTTACCATATTGGCAGCAGTGAGGCAGAAACAGTGCTGGAGGCAGACAAATGTATTGGAGTTGGGAGAGAATGGTTTTGACAACAGATTGGACGCAGAGAAGAAAGTTACGCACCTGATAGAATAGAATAGGACCATAGAATCCCGACAGCTCAGGAGGAGGTCATTCAGCCCATCAGGTCTGCACCGACCCTCTGAAAGAACACTCCATCGATACCCTCTCCCCATCCCCGCAACTTAACCTGCACATCTTTGGACACAAAGGGGTAACTTAGCACAGCCAATCCACCTAACCTGGACATCTTTGGCCTGTGGGAGCAAACCGAAGAACCCAGAGGAAACTCACGCAGACACGGAGAGAACATGCGAACTCCACACAGACAGTCACCCAAGGTTGGATTTGAACCCGATTCTCTGGTGCTGCGAGGCAGCAGTGCTAACCACTGTGACGCCACATGTGAAGCAGTATGCTCAGCTTCTACGTCTCTGGGGTAATAAATAGAAACGTTAATGGAGTTGAAACTGTCTCATGTGCCTCTTGGCAGGAGCTGAAAAAGATGGTCAGAATTAGATTGACCTTTAAATGAAGAAATGTTTCATTAATCTCATACAGTGGAAAGATTAGCAATGGTATTGAGCTGGAGGAGGGAGAAATAAAGTGAATATCTCTGGCAGGCATGTGGAAGACACCTTTGATATCACCAGGGCGCAATTTATGAATGACGAAGAAAAGGGAACCATGGACAGTGCCTGATGATGCTTACCAAAGGAGGGCTTATCCATAAATGGCTTTGGTCATATAGCCTTGCCACTCCCTTTGTCTTGTGTCCTTGGCATCTTTGTCAATCTCTCCTGAGCTCCCAACTATTCCTGATCTTCGATATAGCTCCACCACCCCCCCTCTTCAACAGTACAAAACCCACCACTTTTCTGCCTCTCTTCAGCTTCGAAGAAGAGCCGCATGGACTGGAAATGTGAACTGTTTTCTTTCTCCACTAGATGCTGCCAGGCCTGCTGAACCTTTCCAGCATTATCCGTTTTTCTTCCAGATTTACAGCAGTATTTTGCTTTCATGGTGTGTAAATCTCTCCTACCTTTGCGCTGAAGAGCTGCCCTGAGTCTTAATCTCAGTCTTTGCTTCCACAATGTAAATTAAACTTCTCTGATTGTGGGAGTGGGAAGATCTTTCTTAGACTAGTGCTGACATCTCCAATCCGTAAAGTACAATAATTTAAGCCAAAAGAACATTTAGACCAACGGATTTTCCGCGGTCGAAATTTTAAGGTGACACAATTTCAACCCACAAGTGTCGGCTTTTTCACATTACATGAGAAAATAAAAATCAGTTTTTCTTTTACTGAGATTGAATGTTGGCAGTCTGACAAAAATGATGCTTTTCTGTCCAAGCCTGAGTTCTGTGTAAACTTTTAGAGATCTGTCATGGTGTATAAGCTGTTATGTGGGAAAAAATGTTCCAGATCATTTTGATATATCTTGTTGAGTTCATTTCAAAATGCGTTTGGGATGGAGCCAAGGCACTCAATTCAAATATAAACATGTTGTGTAATTTAATCAAATCCCTGTGTTAGATTGGCAGCTCCTTTTGAACTTATGATATGGTTATTTAAATTCAATAGGCCCCAATAAGTGTTTGTAAAGTATTTATAAGCCTTCCCTTTTCAGGAATCGCTCATGGGTTTCTTACTTTCCAAGGACAGAATTTCAAGGGCGGGGAGCAATTGGCGCTCGCCATCCCGAGAGTTGGTATTTAACGCGCAAACACCAACTCTCAAACTCCCACTGCTGCTTAATGTTCACTTGAGTGTTGATTGGCAGTGGGAAGGACTTCCATTTGCCCTTGGAAGGAAGCTCCGCCTGTGAAAGTTGTCAGCCAATCTGATTGGCTGATGGCTCTTCAAAACGGCTGGTTTGGCTCACTGGGCTAAATCGCTGGCTTTTAAAGCAGACCAAGGCAGGCCAGCAGCACGGTTCAATTCCCGTACCAGCCTCCCTGAACAGGCGCCGGAATGTGGCGACGAGGGGCTTTTCATAGTAACTTCATTAAAGCCTACTCGTGACAATAAGCGATTTTCATTTCACCCTGTCAGGCTCAGCGCTGCAGTGGCCAGAAACGGTACTGCAGTGTTCTGCCTGGAACTAAGTCCCAGGACCATTGAAAAGTTAAAGCCTGGGATCCTGAGTGCAGGATTGTAGGAGGCTCCCTGGGAGGTTGGGGAAGGCAATCGTGGCATTCGGGGGTAGGCCAGGGGGTGAGGGGGTCCCGGAACTCCAAATTCCCAGTGGGGAAGGCGCTCAAAATCTGAGGGGGCCTTCAGAATGTGGCGATCCCACCTTTCCCATCCAAGATGGGGAAAGGTTTGTTGTCAGTTTCCAACCCTACCAGCACCCGCCAGCCTAAAAATTGAGGCTGGGCATGATAAGGCATATCAGTGAACTAGCCTTAATAGGTGAAAGGGTGAGATGTCCGCCCAAGGCCCTGTCCGCCAAAGTGCAAAATTGCATCTAGGTTTGAATGGGCGGGTTTCCGGGGGTAATCCTGTCCATTCAATTTTGAGCTCCACCCTCACCCGCCTCAGAACATGCATTGGGGGGGAGCATATAATTCTTCCCCGAGAGAGAGAATATCTGCTCTCCTCCAGTAAATTAAGGGTCCCCAAACTGTGGGCTGTGACCCCCCGCAGTGGGGTTGTGGGCCGGGATTTGGGGATCACGCTTTCTGAGTCCGCAAGGTAAAAAGTTAGAACTTCTCTTTTTGGGGGGGAAACCCAACAATTGCCCCAGTCAACCATTCACCCCCTCCCGTTCAAATCTCCAACCTCCCTCCCTCCACTCTCAACAACATTCCCCCAGCTCAACAACTCTCTCACACCCTCTCTCCCCAGTTTTCATTCTGGGGGTCATACGAAGTGTGAGGAATTAATATGGAGTCACATTGGGAAAAAAGGTTGGGAAACGCAAGCCTAGTTTATATGCTTGGGTCTCTGGTGTGGAATCTGAACACAAAGCTAAGGGATGAGAATGCTCTTAATGAACCAATTTTGAATATTTGATATGTGCATTTAATTCCATCGCTTCGCCACCAACTCTATTCCTTTTCCTGGCCACCGTCTCATGGTGAACCAACTGATTGCATCCTTGATGCTCTTCCCAACTTTGAGACAAGCTTTCAACTTCCATCTTCTCTGATACTTTCAACTCCATATAAGCCTCAATGCTTCTCTGCTTCCCACTCTTCCTGCAAAAGCCTTCTTAAAGTCCATATTTTCACCCACGTTTGATCATTTTTCTGACATTATTTGGTTCAGTAGCCTGTTTTCCCTTAAATCCCTGAAGCAGCAAGAGATATTTAAAGGTGTTGCCCAAATGAAAACAGTTATGTTATGGAATGACAATTTAATTGGTTGAAGAAGTGTTATACAATAGCAAACATAAAAATATACACTTCGAAAAATATAATACCGCAAATGCTTAATTAATGAGGAAGGCAACACGGTGACACAGTGGTTAGCACCTGCTGCCTCACAGCGTCAGGGGCCCAAGTTTGATTCTGGCCATGGGTGACTGTCTGTTTGGACTTTGCACTCCCCCCCCCCCCCCCCCCCCCCCCCCGTGTCTGCGTGGGTTTCCTTTGGGTGCTCCGGTTTCCTCCCACGGTCCAAAGATGTGTAGGTTAGGTGGATTGGCCATGCTAAATTGCCCCTTGGTGTCCAAAGATGTGCAGGTTAAGGTGGGGTTACGGGGATTTAGATTGGATTCAGATTTGTTTATTGCCATGCGTACCGATGTACAGTAAAAAGTATTGTTCTGCGTACAGTCCAGACAGATTGTCCCATACATAAAAAGGCATACGGCATACATAAATACACAATGTACATTCAGACACACAGGCATCGGTTGAACATATGGAGCGTAGTACTACTCAGTCGAGAAGATGTGTGAAAACCAGTTCCATCCATAAGAGGGTCATTTAGGAGTCTGGTACAGCAGGGTAGAAGCTGTTTTTAAACCTGTTAGTGCGTGTTCTCAGACTTTTGTATCTCCCACCTGATGGAAGAGGTTGGAAGAGAGAATAACCCGAGGGGGAGCGGTCTTTGATGAGGCTACTCGCTTTCCCAAGGCAGCGGGAGGTGCAGACAGAGTCAATGGATAGGGTGGGAGAGCAGGCTTAGGTCGGGGAATCTTTTAGGGGGTCAGTGGATACTTTATGGGCCGAATGGCCTCCTGCTGCACAGTTGGAATTCTATCGCTCTATAGAAACCTTTGGTCACTAGGTAGACAATCCTCATAAATGGCACAATATATTATATTACAAATTAATGCAACACATCCAGCTACTGTTCTTAAACCATTGCTTGCCCCAGATTAACTGAATTGTTTTCATATGTAAATCCAGGAAAAGGTTTAACTGCAATCTTCTGGAAAATTAAGAAGTTATCTTAATTGTCATCTGAACCCTTTCTCTGGGGGGCGATTCTCCGAGCCCCGCACCGGGCCGGCCCCTGAACACCGACGCCATGTTGAGTCGGGGCCGGCGGACCGCACTAAAGAAGTCCCCCGCGCATGCGCAGGTTGGCGCGGCCCAACTGCATATGTGCGGGTTGGCGCCACGCCGATTTGGCGCCGCGAAAGGAGGCTGGAGTGGCGTGAGCCACGCCAGCGCCGTGCTGGCCCCCTGTGGGGGCCAGAATCGGTCGTAGCCGGGCCCGGTTTGCACCGTCGTGAAACGCGACGGCATTCACAACGGCGCGAACACTTGGGCTCCATATTGGAGAATCGCCCTCTCTACCTTTTGTGATTCTAGATTGGCAAAAAATGATCTCATATCCACCCTTCATCCAATGCCATCTTAAAATAGATTGGTCATTGATTTATTTCTGTTTGGAGAATATTACTGGCACAGAACAACAATCTTTGCACTTGAGAGATCATTTACCATGTGAGATTGTTATCCCGATATGATATCATGCAAAATTGCAAATATTATAAATTTATGAAATGGAAAATGGGAGCACCAACTTGCTGTGTTATGGACTGCTGGGATTTATTTTTATATCTATAATTCTGCACATGTTAAACAGCTAATATCAGCCATGCCACTGTGGACAGAGTTACATGTAAGCATCCATTGGAAATGAAATCCATTATTATGAGTGTGATTCCAATAAATTGATTGTGCAATCAATGACTTTCAAAACCAACCATTAGTTAACTTTCTCTGCAAGTTAATGTGCTATAAAAATGATCAGTGAGAAACAAACTGGAACCGATGTGTAATCATGTGATGAAAATTATCCAATGTTACTGAAATGATATAACGGTAGAAAAAATAGATGGAGACAAGAAATAATGTTGTACATAAACACATTTAAAATGAATACATTGTGCCTTGTATTCATTTAAAAGCTTAGGCTTGGGCAGTTTTGAAACTGCAAAATGTTTGGCTTCCAGAAGGTGGCCTTATTCCTCCAAATCAGGACAATAGACTGGATTTCCAATTTAGGGTCAGGTGGCAGAACAAATTTGGTGAATTTTGGAGCGCTCTCGCTGCGTTTCGGCTCCATTCTCCTTCACCTTGAATGTTTTAGTTCCAATTGTTTTCAGATTTGTATGTTCCTTTGCAGCTTAATTTAAGAGTGTCTGCCTTTAAGGGTTGGAGGACAGCTGGGACACATGTTAACCTCGCAGGCTCTTTCATTGTGTGTGTAGCTAACCGACAGTGTGGGTCATACTGGACTGCATGCCACAATCATTGTAGTGAGGAGAAAGCAGACGTCTGTATGCTGCCCACATCCAGCAGAACAGGCACCGACAGTAACCAGGGCAGTAACAAACCTTGAGCCCTGCACCTAATTAACAGCACAGATTAATTTTTAGCCACCTGTATTTATTGGTGGAGCAGCGTCACACTTATGCTGTATATAAGGGTGATATTAATCTTAGGACATCACTGTTCCTCTTACACTCCAGCCCACTTTTCTCTTTGATTAGTTTTGAGTGTAAGATGGGCCGCCAGCATGTTACGTCCCATTTTAATGTACACCGAAGACAAATTTAATCTCCAATGTGTCAGAGTTGGCCAGAATGATAGTCGGAGCACACTGTGGGAGAAGTAAACCTGCCGGGGAGTTGAGAGTGGCTGAGGGACCGTTCCTCAAATGCTACATATCTAGCAGAAACGTGATGCACAGTGAAAGGGTTTTGTAAGATATGTTTCAGTTGCATTCGTCAGTTAATGCAAAATTGACCTTTCTCATAAGTTTGATGCAGTAGTTGCCTGGCAATTGATGTTTGACGTGTGTTGATTTTAATTTGCTACAGTAAAAGCCTTAAAACGGATAATCTTGTCCTTTGGTTCTTTCTGTCGGTCACAGGAAAGTTCATCTCTTTTTAAAAGTTATTGGCCTCTACAGGAATTGTAATAGCACAAGAAAGAAGTCGAGGGTAAAATAGGTCTGAACTGGTTAAAAATAAATTCCAGCCCAGTTATAATGGGATGTCAAACTTTAACCTATGTTTTTCCCTCTACACAGTGCCTATCAAGTAAATTACACTACATTTCAATGAATTCTTCCACAAGTGTGAACAGCATCCTGTAGCACAGCCTAGCAAGTGATAATTAACTGCCATCAGTTCTAGTTTTATTTTTACTGCAGTTAATTATCACATTGTCAGGCTGTGACGATACCTCCAACACTACGAGAATATATTGATATTTTTATACTGTGAAAATAATTAGGAACCTATTATAGTGCTGAAATTATCTGTTTATAGTGGTCAAACAGTTTAACTCCATTTATTTCTGATTAAAAATATGAAACAAAAGTCAATTTTTCCTTTTCCAGTATCTGAGAAGTGAAAAAAGCAAAGTCAACCACATTGATTCTCATCAACTAAACATTTTAAAGCTATCCCAACCTGCCCAAATTATTTATCCCTCCCTCCCATTATTTGCCCAAAATTTGCTCCCCTGACCATCACTGCTTCACCTCGCTATTTAAACTTTGTTGTAGATTGAACATATAATTTTATTTTTGGACAATTAATTGGTATCAAGCCGCCCTCGTAAAGCTGGAGTCACTGGGAATCAGGGAAAACTGTCCGCTGTTTGGAGTCCGACCGAACACAAAGAAAGATGGTTGTGGTTTTGTGGTTGTTGAAGGTCAATCATCTCAGTTCCAGAACATCACGACAGGAGTTCCTCAGAGTAGTGTCCTCAGCCCAATTATCTGCAGCTGCTTCATCAATGACCTCCTTTCCAACATAAGGTCAGAACTGGAGATGTTCGCTGATGATTGTACAATGTTCAGCACCGTTCGCGACTCCTCAGATACTAAAGCAGTCCATGTCCAAATACAACAAGAAGTCTTACAACACCAGGTTAAAGTCCAACAGGTTTGTTTTGAATGACTAGCTTTCGAAGCACAGCTCCTTCCTCAGATGAATGGGATTCCTGAGATTCCATGAGATTCCTGAGAACACTACCACCCGGACATTCACCTGATGAAGGAGCTGCGCTCCAAAAGCTAGTGATTCGAAACAAACCTGTTGGACCTGGTGTTGTAAGACTTCTTACTGTGCCCACCCAAGTTCAACACTGGCATCTCCACATCACAAATACAACAAGACCTAGACAACATCCAGACTTAGATTGACAAGTGGCAAGTAACATTCATGCCACATACCATTGAAAGGGAATGCCCATCTCCAACAAGAGAAAATGTAACCATTTCCCCTTGACATTCAATGGCAATACCATCACTGAATCCGCACTGTTAACATCCTCGGAGTTACCATTGACCAGAAATTGAACTGGACTAGCCATATAAATACTGTGACTATAAGAGCATGTCAGAGGCTCGGAATCCTGTAGTGAGTAACTCATCTCGTGAGTCCCCAAAGCCTGTCCACCACCTAAAAGGCTCAAGTCAGGAGTGTGATGGAATACTCCCCACTTGCCTGGATAGGTGCAGCTCCAACTCCAGAAGCTCAACACCATCCAGGACAAAGCAGCCCACCTGATTGGCAACCCATCCACAAACATTCACTCCCTGATCACCGATGCATCAGTTTGGACCATCTACAAGATGCACTGCAGGAACTCACCAAGGCTCTATAGACAACACTTTCCAAAGCCAGGATCATTATCATCTCGAAGGACAAAGGCAGCAGATTCCTGAGAACACTTCCACCCAGACATTCCCCAAGTAACTCATCATCCAAATATATTGCCGCTCCTTCACTGCTGTCGCTGAGTTAAAATACTGGAACACCCTCCCTAACAGCACAGTGGGTATACCTACACCACATGGACTGCAGCTGTTCAAAAAGACAGTTCACCATCACCTTCTCAAGGGCAATTCGAGATTGAAAAATGCTGACTTAGCCAGTGATACCCACATCCCAGGGATGAATAAAACAAAATCTCTAGTATTAAGTTAAGAACAACAGACTACAATGATGACAGCAGCGAACAAATTGCATCAAGTTGTGACCTTCGAGTGATGTATGCATTAATGTATTTCACAATCGGAAATTATTCCATGCTGCAAATGGAAATATTCTACCCTGACAGAAGGCCGGAGCACTTAGGCTAAATAGCCAAATTCAGGGGGGTGGTACATGTTGCAGGGAGGGTTTCTGCATCTGTGACTAGTGCTAACAAACCTGGATTAACATTGAGTGTCTCTCTTGCAATAGTAATGCACACTCACTGGAAAATGCATTTCTTTAAATGCTGAGGAATGTCAGGCAAAACATATGAGTTTGCTGTTACAAAGGACATCACCTTCATAAAGATATTTGAAAATCTTGTTTGCTTATGCAGTCCTAACACAATAAGAATGGCAGAAGATGTTACTTGCCTTGATGAAAAAATACTGCTCTTAAGCTTTTTCCAAAACAGGAACATTTTTCAATACTCTAAGAAATCAGTGCCTCGTTAAACAGAACATTTCCTACAAGAATTTAATGTTCAATTTTCTTACATTTGTTCATTATCATTAAACAAAATTAACATTCTGATGCAATAAGATTAACACTCTATCTGTACTGTAGCAGTTTTAGTTACATAATTTAGTTAGAAATTTGCTAAATATTAATTAAGCCATTCCAGAGCAATCATACAAGATCATTCAAAAAATCTCTCACTAAAACAGTTTTCCAATCGTGATTAAGTGCTGGTCATCAAAAGTCGGAAGAGATGCTTTGATCTGTGTGTGAGATTGGAGAGTGTGTATTTGTGGCAATGTAATATCGGAGTAAAGGTGTATGTCAGACAACACTATAAACAATGGGTCGTGTTTATAATGGTGCCTTTACTGTAGAAAATAATCTCATAGTGCATTATGAAGGTTTAATCAAAAAACCTCCGCACTCTGAGCTCACTGATTTTTGACAATTTATATCATGGTTGACAATTATATTTTCCAGTTGCCTTTCCCCTCTTGCCTTCACCAAGAATTAGGTTCCAATTCTAGTCATTTTCCACAACAGTGAGAAAAGAGCTATGGCCCAACAAGGAGTTCAATGCTGTGCACCACATCAGCCCCATAATAATTAGCGTCATCAAACTTTAATTAAATGGGTTAAATATTTCAATTAAGATGTATGCACCTTCGGGCAGCACGGTGGCGCAGTGGTAGCACGGCAGTCTCACGGCACCGAGGTCCCAGGTTCGATCCCGGCTCTGGGTCACTGTCCGTGTGGAGTTTGCACATTCTCCCCGTGTTTGCGTGGGTTTTGCCCCCACAACCCAAAGATGTGCAGGGTAGGTGGATTGGCCACGCTAAATTGCCCCTTAATTGGAAAAAATGAATTGGGTACTCTAAAAATTTTTTTTTTTTAAAGATGTATGCACCTTAAAAAATTTGGAATATAAAAACACAATAGCGTGTAACATCAATGAAATTATTCCTCAGGAGCTGTTTTTTGAGGACAATAACAGAAATAGTGTATATGTTAGCACATTATGATCCCTTATCAGAAGGCACTTCGACAGCCAGCTGAGATGTTATCCTGTTCCTTTTCCATTTCAGATGTTGATGGATCTGCTGTCGGTTCTCAACATTTGCTGTTTCTTTTTCCGATCTACAGGGAGGCAAATGCCGTGAAGCAAGTTTCTTCAGCACACAGGCAACAACAATTCAAGGTGGTGGCACATCACCACCTCCTCAAGGGCAACTGGAGATGGGCAAAATATGCTAGCTTAGCCAGCAATACCCACCTCCAGGGAATGAATAATAAAGAAAAGCCTTCAAAGTGGTAAAGTACATGATCTGGAGTCTCGTGGGTCACTGACGCAATATTACTTGCTGGTTTAATTCTGATCCTCCTAGTTGGTTCAATATAGGCATGCCAGAGGTCAATAATCCATTTGCAATTTTTTTTCTTACACACATTGACTCATGCGGAAGATACAGATGTAAATGGTGCAAGTGAAATCATTTAAAATTTAAAATTAAATTAATTAAATGAATAAGAAAAGTACTACTTTATTAGATTCTGAAGGCTTTTCAGAAATATAATTGTACAATATATAATGTACACGCATTCCACATCCATGACTAGCTATCGTTAAATTTTATTTAAATATGTGCATTTCTAATGGTATAATGCAGTATATTCTTGAACGGTCTGAGTGCACTTAAGGCATCGTCTAAATGAAGATCATTAAAATGGAGCATACTGCCTGAAAAAGGGTCCAAAATGTTTAACTTGTGTCATTTTTACGATCTACATTTATCACCAGGGTATCTCTGCAAGAGTCAGATAATGATCTCTTGTGCACTAAAAAGGTCAGGAATGAATCAAGTTTAGCACACTATACTGATAATATAAAGAAAAAAATTAATAGAGTGCTGCATTTGATGGAATATGGATCATATTTTAGAGTTATACCATAAATGAAAGCTTAGTGGCCACCATATTACAAGCACACTGAAGGCTGCGTATGTAGAAAAAGATCAAATTGAATTTATTGAAATACAGCCCCTCTCCATGAAGTATTACTATTGATAACAAACACAGCACATGCAATGGGACAGTGGTGCTGGGTCAGCTACAGGAACTGCCCGCTTGCAAGGTTGACATCTTTTCCATAAGCAGATCAGGCAACCTCTTGTTTGACCTTTCACCCAAGGGTGTTTTTAATTCATGCAGGAAGTGTACCTCAAAAAAACAGATCATTTGCAAAGCCCCAAAATCTGCAGTAACATAAGTCTGTGATGCCAAAAATCACGTCAGGCATGTGACAACATTTCATGGAATGTAAAATCGGGCATAGCTTGCTGACATAATTACATACTTCACATCTGTATATTTTAAACTGGGCCAAATTGGCTTCCAGTTCAACCGACCCTCTGAGTGCACTGTACGTATATAACACTTAACTAAACCATCTGGATGATGGGATCATGGAAGGTATGGAAAATGAATGAGTAAAAGAAAAGTCTTGCATTTTCATTGCACCTTGCCCTGACACATACAGCTCCAACAACACACAAGGTCAACACCATTCAGAACCAAGCAACCCACTTGATTAGCAGCCCATCCACAAACATTCACTCTATCCACTACAGTGCATCATCAACAAGATGCTTTGCAGGAACTCACCAAGGCTTCTTCGAGAGCACCTTCCAACTGCTACAATCTAGAAGGGCAAGGGCAGCAGTAGGTTCCCCTCCATGCCACTCACCACACTAACTTGGAAATATATCGCCGTTCCTTCACAGTTGCTGGGTTAAATCCTGGAACTTTGTCCAGTCCAACAATGCTGTGGTTGCACCTACACCATATGGACTGCAGTGGTTCAAGAAGGCAGTTCACCAGCACCTCCACAAGGGCAATTATGGATGGGTAATAAATGCTGGGCTAGCCAGCGACCTCCAAGAATGAATAAAAGAAAGTTATGATTTCCCAAAGGACTTCACCGCTAATGGGTAATATTCAGTTCTTACACTAATCTGAGGCCATTATTGTAAGAGGAATAGTTCTCGTGTAAAGATCTTGCTCTCTCTTGACTATAGCTGAAAGGCATCATGTGGCAACCCCAACCCCCAAAGTATTATCAACTTCAACATGTGTACACATTATAGTTATGTTGTAATCTTTACTTATCGATATGTCCACAACATCTCTGCAATGATAAAGATGTAATTTAAACAAAATGTTCCGTGGGATTAAGCGTGTCGATTTCACTCTGGATGTCAGGCTGAATACAACTACTCAAAAATGAAGGATCAAGAGAAGATCAGCCGGTCCATTGTAATAGAACAGAAAAGGCTGCAAATACTCAGCAGGTCTTGCAACATCTGTGGAGAGAGATACAGAGTTAACATTTTGGGTCAATGACCTTCCATCACACTGTGGAAAGCTAGAAATGTGTAAGCTTTTAAGCACGTGAAAGGGGGAGCGGGTAGGAAGGAAAAACAAAAGGCAATAGGTCGGTGGTAAGGTAGAGAGGACTGAAGAGATTAAATAGGCAGCATAGTGGCACAGTGGTTAGCACTGCTGCCTCACAGCGCCAGGGACACGGGTTGAATTCTGGCCTTGGGTGACTGTGTGGAGTTTGCACGTTCTCCCCATGTCTGCGTGGGTTTCCTCCGGGTTCTCCTGTTTCCTCCCACAGTCCAAAGATGTGCAGGTTAGGTGGATTGGCCATGATAAATTGCCCCTTAGTGTCCAAAGGTGCGCAGGTGGACTTATGGGGACAGAGTGGGGAAGGGGCGTAGGTAGGGTGCTTTTTCAGAGGGTCGACTCAATGGGGCGAATGGTCTCCTTCTGCATGCAGGAATTCTATAGTTCTAAAGGGCTGGTGATGAGGAGCCAAAGGGTTGTTAACCTGTGAGCATATTACTTTGCTCTGGAGATGAAGATTGCCCAAATGTATTTCACTTAGGTTCTCAGGAACAACAGATTCTCGCACCATTCACCTGAGCTAGAATTGAACCTCAGTTCTTTTAGATGAACCGGGAACAGAAAATTATCACAGTAAATTGAGTTTACAACATTTATTTTGCCCTGAATTCAATTGATTGCAGTGGTTCAATTCTCTAGTCAGGCAACACCTGAACTGCTCATGCACAATTCACCAGATTATCGACATCAGCAATCATGTGGAAGCCATCAGAACAAATCCATCACGGCGACATTGACAGGGCGAAGGAAAAAGAAAATTAACAGTTTAAACATTATTGTAATTATAAATGCAGTTAGATCACCACGCATACCCAGTAGCAAGGAAATTATAAACATTGGTCAATTGTCTCACCAGGCTAAACCCAAAATAGAGGCGATTCATCAGGACAGCAATGCGAAGGAATATAAAAGCTCCTTCAAAAGTGTGAACAAACAATGTAAACCACTGAAATTTAAAGCACAGCATTATTTTTTGCCTCGAATGGACAGGCCATGTTGCGGGGGAGTGGGGGTTTGAGGGCAGGAGACGGGAATTGATTTGAGTGGTGTTTATTTGGTTTTGCTGTTATCCTCAATCTCCTAATGGCAGCATTTTTAAATTGTACAGCATTCATTGGCTTGTTCCTGGCCCAGGTACTTTACTTAGATCAGGGGTGGGATTCTCCATTGGCCGACTCCGAAATCGGGAGAGGCGATTGGGCGGAGAATTGATGCTGAAACCGTGGCGGACACTGGGATCACGCCTTCACAGTGGCACCAATGCATTTCACTCTGCACGTACAGTAAACGCTTTTATATATCATTAGCGGGCCTGACCCGGTATTCTCCGGGGCCTCCGCGATTCTCCGCCTCCACCGGCGGGAATTCAAGACGGCGAGGTTCACTTGTGCTTTCAAAAGTTGTGAAACAGCCGCCGCGGCTGCTGAGGGAGAGCAAGGGTACGGAAGGTGCCCAACATCGCCACAGTTTGCTGACAGTTGTGCCGCAGGCCGGGGAGCTTCTGCCAGGGCCCGGGGGGAGTAGCGAGGGATGGCCAGGAGGTGGGCTGTGGGGTCAGGGTGGACGGATATGGAACCCCATTGCCACAGCTGGTGTGGCACCAGTTTTGCTGTTGTAGAAATCCGTGAGTCCTGCCCCGGAGTCAACACTTAGGGCGGGATTCTCCGGTCGCCGCGCCAAAATCGCATTTGGCGATTCGCCGGAGAATCCGTTTTGATGCCAAAATTGGAGGCTGCTCCGTTTTTCGGATGCTCCGCCCCCTCGAAAACGGCGTCATCGCTGAGTACGCCACACGCCATTGGGACGGCATCAGGACGTCACCTGAGGCCCTCCCCTGATACTCCGCCCCCGATGGGCCGACTTCCCGATGGCGTCGCTCTCAGGTGCTCACAGTTTTTGGGGACCTCGCGTGCCGGCTGCGGACTGTGTCCAGCACCACCACAGTCGGGGGGCGGGGGGGAGCTGTTCCCCTGGCCGGCGGACTTCGACGGGGACTGGGGGGACTGGTGAAGGGTGGTCCGGGGGTAGCGAGGGGGGTTACAGGGGGAGCACTATTTGGCAGGCCGGGTCCACGTGCGGCCTCTGCCACATTGTACGGCGCAACCGCTGCAGGTCGCCGCCATGCGCATGCACGGTCACCGGCCCGGCAATTCTCCGTCCGTATCTGCAGGTAAAGCCGGCTTTACGTGGCGCGGCTGCTTGCCCCCCACTGGGATCATCGGTGCGAGGACGCCACTGACTTTCTAGTCGTAAGATTAGACACATGCTCCGGACATAGCCTCAAAATCGGAGAATCCATCCCTTAGTCTCAGGAACGAAGAATCCCGCCCCAGATATTTTCCTCGTTGGCCAAGTTTGACGTTCTTGCCAGGAAGAGGATGAAACTTGGTCAGAAAGCTTCAGTTTAAGACCCTTATGGGAAAGGGAATTCCCTCAGAGATTATGTAAATTTTAAAAAATCTCCGAAGAGTGACATTTTATGACATGTCTGTCTGCTGTTGCACAGTTGCACAGGTAGATACTGAATTTGAAAGAGGAGCAAATATATTGTAACACAATGAATGCTCAGGGAGGATGATTCCTTGTCGTGTCATTGGCGGCGAACCATGTATTTCTGGTCTGAACCCAGTTCTAGCGTTATACCAGCCAACATCTTGGAGATTAAGATTAGACTGACGCAAGATGTCAACAAGGTTGCCTTGATCCCAACTAAGGCTGACACAGATGGTTTGCTGGTTACGGCTTTCATGTCACCACTGCAATTTTTTTTAAATCCTCAAGTTATTTATTCACAACCATCATTTTATTTCACAATGGTCGCTTTTACAGTGTGAGGGGAGGAGCTATTAGTTTAACGTCTAAAGTTCCAATTTCGAATTAAACTAATTAACATATAATAGGTCCATTGGGGCCCCAGCAGCACTGGCAAGGTTGTCCTGAGGGAACAAGGCTATAGTTCAGCTGCCTGTTTTATATTACTGGTCTAAAGTTCACCCGTATAAACTTGTCACATTTTCTATAATTAACAGACTGGTCATTAGACATACCTGTGGGTCACATATCTGTCAGGAGTTGATTGATATGCAGCCAATATTTGCTCCATCGTCTTCCTGCAATATTTGACTTCCATGCCTGCTTGGGGAGGGGAGTCGTTGGGGGAGCTCTTTGTATTATCCACCCGGAACATCGATTAGAGCAAGTATTTAATCTGTGAGGAAATCATGATAATAATTTAATTTCGAACTGCAGATCTTCTCAAAATAAAGCCTTGGTGTGCTCGTCTTTTTTGCTTTTTAGTTTCTGAATGTACTTTGATAATTCCTCCTTATTTAAAAAAAAATCATGGTGATTTTAAGTAAATGACAGCCCGGTACCACAGTGATTAGCACAGTTGCTTCACAGCTCCAGGGTTTCAGGTTTGATTCCCGGATGGGACACTGTCTGTGCGGAGTTTGCACGTTCTCCCCGTGTGCGCGTGGGTTTCCTCCGGGTGCTCCGGTTTCCTCCCACAGTCCAAAGATGTGCGGATTAGGTGGATTGACCATGCTAAATTGCCCTTAGAGTCCAAAAACATTGCGTGGGGTTACTGGGTTGCAGGATTACGGGGATGGGGTGAGGCGTGGGCTTAAGTGGGGTGCTCTTTCCTAGGGCCAGTGCAGACTCGATGGGCTGAATGGCCTCCTTCTGCACCGTAGATTCTGTGATTTTATGATTCTATGACTGAAAGATGGTTACAGCCCCGTTCTAATTGGACATCATTATTTCAGCAGAACACAAGTGCACAATACTGCCCGACGCAGGGAATCTGAATTAAGAGCCGACAATACAGAGAACGTTCGGCAGGTCAGACAGCATCTGTGAAGGGACACAGGCTTAACAACGTTTCAGGCCGATCACCCTTCATCCGGACCCTTTGCTGTACCTTCTCTTCTCAGACGCTGTCATAATATACACCAGTATATCATGGTGCAGACACACACTGATGGACACACAGCGGGACCAATCAACACACACAACACCGCAGCCAATCACCAGTGAGAGCACACGCACTATAAAGACAGGGGGCATCAGAGTTCCCGCTCATTCGAGTTGCAGAGGACAGAGCTCACAGGCTGTAACACAGACATTCACCATGTGCTGAGTGCATCGGCTGGTTAGGACAAGGTTAAAGCTAGTATTGTTTTAACCCACAGTCTGAGTATGTTTAAACAGTTAATGATTCAATAAAATAGTGTTGCACTATTTCAAGTGTTGGTGACCTGTATGTGATCCAGAACACCCAACACATCAGACGCTGCCTGACCTGCTGAGTATTTCTGTTCTCATGCGGGATAGATTGTAATATCCGGTAACAGGGATAAGATAGTCAATGGCAGCAGCCACGCTGTCCCTTTTGCATCTATGCAAAGTGGCTTTGGACAGGCATCATAAATACAGGAACTACTAAGTACACTAAAGCTACAAAGTGCAAACCTCCTCCTGAAAGAATCTCCTAACCCCCGGTTTTATTTTGTACTGAGCGTGCAGTGTCATTTCAGCCAATGTGATCACAAAATAGTCATTCTTGGCAAAAAATATTATCTTAACCCGATCTATTGTATCGAACTAATAGCTGAGAGTAAATATAAATCAACGATTAACTAATGTTCAACAGCCATGTGAGCTGTGCCAGGATATTCAAGTCAATTCAAGTCAATTGACGGGTTAGACATCAACTTTAGAGTGGGTATCCTTAATCGCTGACCCTATTCAGGCTACCATTCTTATTCAACCTGAGTTTTAGTTCAGAGGGGGAAATAAAACCTTTACATTGAACCCAGATTCAAAGAAGTTGCGAACACTCCAGTTCCAATGTGTGGCAGAGTGATTTCCACTTTCCTCTGCAGTGTCTCATCTGCAGCTAAAGGTTTAGGCAATTTATTGTGTGAGGTGTATAATTAAAAGTTTTCGGTTTTGATTAAGTGCTCCGACACATTTTTCAACATGAGTGGTGCGAGGGAGGTGTTGTGATCACAATCACATATTTAGGTGAGTGCCACAGGTCCTTTGATGCTTTCAGAAGAGTGCATCCTTGTTCAATCATCATCATCATAGAATTTATGGTGCTGAAGGAGGCCATTCGGCCCATTGAGTCTGCACTGGCCCTTGGAAAGAGCACCCCACCCAAGCCCACACCTCCACCCTATCCCCGTAACCCAGTAACCCCACTTAACCTTTTTGGACACTATGGACAATTTAGCATGGCCAATCCACCTAACCCGCACATCTTTGGACTGTGGGAGGAAATCGGAGCACCCGGAGGAAACCCATGCACACGCGGGGAGAACGTGCAGCCTCCGCACAGCCAGTGACCCAAGATGGGAATCGAACCTGGGACCCTGGAGTTGTGACCAACTGGCTGACAGCAGAGGGTCTTCCATTTCCACCCAGGTTATGCTGAAGAAGTGATTGTTTACCCCCAGCGTGTGTTTAATGAATCTTGTGAGGGTGTTTCAAATAAGGTGTCAATTTCTGACCAACTGTCCCACAGTTTAAATGACTGAGGGTGGCAGTGGTTAGCACTGTTGCCTCAAGACGCTGAGGACCCAGGTTTGGTCCCAGCGCCAGGTCACTGTCCGTGGGAAGTCCGCACATTCTCCCCGTGTCTGTGTGGGTCTCACCCCCACAACCCTAAGGTGTGCAGGGTAGATGGATTGGCCACACTAAATTGGAAAAAATGAATTTTATTGATTGGCCCTTATTTTGACTGCTCGTCCCACGTTCCTTGCGCGGGGGGAACCTGCCCTGATGTTTGAGGAGAGCCTTTGGGAGACTGAACCTGGGAGTCCTCTCTTGCCTTTGCGCTTTGCTTTTGTGTCAGAGTGTGTGAACTCTGGCCATTGGCAACCAGGAGTAGTTTGAATGGTTTGAGTGGGCCTGCAAGTCTGTGAGTCGGCCAGCGAGGCGAAGATAATGCTGTGACTCGCCAAAATAAGTTGCAAGTTTTGTTGCTTTACACACCACGTTTCTGGTCACCAGAAGCCTCCCCAACCCCTACCCCACCCCAACCACAACTCTCATCTCCATCAGCACGATTCACAACTTCACAGATCCTGAAAGAGTCCATGTTCATATACAACAAGACAGGGCAATATTCAACCAGCCATTTACATACAGTGTCAACAAGAGCAGGACTGAATGTGGGAATTCTGCAGCGATTCACTTCCTCAAAGCCTGTAAATCATTTACCAGGAGAAGTCAGATACTGCAAAGGCTATGGGCAATAGTACCAGGTGCTCCAGAACCTGCCGCACCCCTAGCCAAGCTGTTCCTGTACAGCGACAACACTGGCATCTACCCGGCAATGTGAAGAATTCCCCAGATGTGACCTGTACACAAGCAACAGGACAAATCCAACCCAGCCAATTACCGCACTATCAGTCTACTCTCCATCATCAGTAAAGTGATGGAAGGAGTCATCAACAGTGCTATCAAGTGCACTTACTTGGCAATAACCTTCTCACGGATGCTCAGTTTGGGTTCCACCAGGGTCACTCAGCTCCTGACCTTATTACAGCCTTGGTTCAAACAGGGACAAAAGAGCTGAATGCCAGAGGTGAGGTTAGAGTGACTGCCCTTGACATCAAGGCAGTATTTGACTGGGTATGGCATCAAGGAGCCCTAGGTAAACTGGAGTCAATGGGAATCAGGGGAAAACTCTCCATTAGTCGGAGTCATACTTGGCACAAAGGAAGATGGTTGTCATGATTGGAGGTCAATCATCTCAGCTCCAGGGCATCACTGCAGGAGTTCCTCAGGGTAGTGTCCTAAGCCCAACCAGCTTCAACTGCTTCATCAATGACCTCCCCTCCATCAAAAGGTCAGAAGTGGGGATTTTCGTGGATGATTGTACAATGTCAGCACCACTCACAGATAATCCTCAGATAATGAAGCAGTCCATGTCCAAATGCAGCAAGACCCGGACAATATCCAGGCTTGGGCTGACAAGTCGCAAGTTACAATCGCGCCACACAAGTGCCAGGCAATGACCATCTCCTACAAGAGAGGATCTAACCACTGCCCCTTGACATTCAATGGCATTACCATCACTGAATCCCCCACAATCAATATCCTAGGGCTTATCATTGATCAGAAACTGAATTGGACTAGCCATATTAATACAGTGGCTAACAGGGCAGGTCAAAGACTAGGAATCCTATGGTGAGTAACTCACCTCATGATCCCCAAAGCCTGTCCACCATTTACAAGGTGCAAGTCAGGAGTGTAATGAAATAGTCTCCATTTGCCTGGATGAGTGCAGCTCTGACAGCATTCAAGAAGCTCAACACCATCCAGGAAAAAGCCCGCTTGATTGTTCCCCCTTCCACAACCATTGAAACCTCCCACCACCAATGAACAGTGGCAGCCATGTGCAACATCACAAGGTGCACTGCAGGAACTCACCAAGGTAGTGTGAATTGGAGGGAAACCTCCAGGCGGTGGTGTTCCCAGGTATCTGCTGCTCTTGACCTTCTAGATGGTGGTGTCTTGGGTTTTGAAGGTGCAGCCTAAGTTACTTGATGTGTTCCTGCAGTGCATCTTGTAGATGGTACATACTCAGTGTTCTTCAATGGTGGAGGGATTGAATTTCTGTGGAGCAGGTAGCATTAGGTGGGTTTCTTTGTCTTGGATGGTGTTGAATATCTTGAGTGTTGTTGGACTGTACTCATTCAGCAAGTGGAAATATTCCATTACTCCTGGTTTGTGCCTTGTAGATGGTGGACAGGTTCTGGGGAGTCAGGAGGTGGGTTACTCGTCACAGCCTTCCAAGCCTTTGACCTGCCCTGGTATCCACAATATTTATATGGTTAATCCAGTACAGTTTCTCGTCAATGGTAACCCCCAAGATGTTGCTACTTAAGTATACATCGAGGGAGATCTTCCGTGCATGCTGCGCTGGAAAAGCATGGCCGGTGAAAGCCGGGAGACACCGCTCCCCAGATCCACCCGGCTCACAACACCTCACGAGATTCAACGCAATCCCGTGAGACGTTGCAAGGAGAATCCTGCCCACAATGGGTGGGACCACATTTTGGCAAATCTGCATAATGAAGCGAGGCAGTAAGGGGACTCTCCCATGTTGCGTTCAGGCTGGGGGGAGGTCGGGGAGTTTACTTGTGGGCCTCGGAGAGCGGGACGGCGTTTAAAAATGCCGTCCCAATCTCTCACTACAACAAGCAGTTCCGGCGAGTAGAGCTCCCCATTGCACAAAATAGGGCTATTTGCAGCCTCAGTCACGCAATCCCCGTTAAGGCCCCTTACTTAACATGGGTAGCCACGTGTTTTTCGGCACTGTGAGTGCTGGGAAACACACTGCTAAACACACTCGCGAGGTGACATAGTTCTCTTTTGGGAAGATCACGTCCATTGCCTCTTCTCGATTCTTTCTCACTCTGTTTTGATCAGTTTTATCTTTTATTCATTTCAGTATCTGTTTTTTTTCACAATTATTCCACTGGATGTTCTGAATGGTGACAGAGGTGATTTTGAAGGACATGGGGCCTTCTTCAGCTCTCTGTCAGTTTCAATCCTTGGATAGTTGTCAGGACTCTCAAGTGTTTTCTGATTATCCATTGCTTCACTCGTGGATTTTGGCTCCTGATCTCCAGCTACTCATTCTGGTTCAGAGCAGGCTCGCGTTTCATTTGTGTTCAGGGCTGCACAGTAGCACAGTCGTTAGCACAGTTGCTTCACAGTTCCAGGGTCCCAGGTTCGATTCCCGGCTCGGGTCACTGTCTGTGCGGAGTCTGCACGTTCTCCCCGTGTCTGCATGGGTTTCCTCCGGGTGCTCCGGTTTCCTCCCACAGTCCAAAGATGTGCAGGTTAGGTGGATTGGCCATGCTAAATTTCCCATAGTGTCCAAAAAGGTTGAGTGGGGTTGCTGGGTTACGGGGATTGGGTAGGGTCATGGGCTTAAGTGGGGTGCTCTTTCCAAGGGCCGGTGCAGGCCCGATGGGCCAAATGGCCTCCTTCTGCACTGTAAATTCTGTGATTTCCAAAGTATTTTCCAGTTCCTCCTGTACTGTCGTTCATTTGAAGTCTTCACTGTGTAAGACCTTAGTTCTCCTGTGATTGCAGTGACAACAGCAGGATTCCAGATCCCTTCCTGCTGCATCTTCCCACTTTCAGTTCAGACAGAGTGGTAGAACCCACAAGAGTATTGGAAGTCAAAGAGATCTAGGTGTACAGGTCCACAGGTCACTGAAAGGGGCAATACAGTTGGAGAAGGTAGTCAAGAAGGCATACGGCATGCTTGCCTTCATTGGCCGGGGCATTGAGTATAACAATTGGCAAGTCATGTTGCAGCAGTATAGAACCTTAGTTAGGCCACACTTGGAGTATAGTGTTCAATTCTGGTCGCCACACTACCAGAAGGATGTGGAGGCTTTAGAGAGGGTGCAGAAGAGATTTACCAGGATGTTGCCTGGTATGGAGGGCATTAGCTATGAGGAGCAGTTGAATAAACTCGGTTTGTTCTCATTGGAACGACGGAGGTTGAGGGGCGACCTGATAGAGGTCTACAAAATTATGAGGGGCATAGACAGAGTGGATAGTCAGAGGCTTTTCCCCAGGGTAAAGGGGTCAGTTACTAGGGAGCATAGGTTTAAGGTGCGAGGGGCAAGATTTAGAGGAGATGTACGGAGCAAGTTTTTTTACACAGAGGGTAGTGGGTGCCTGGAACTCTCTGCCGGAGAAGGTGGTGGAAGCAGGGACGATAGTGACATTTAAGGGGCATCTTGACAAATACATGAATAGGATGTGAATAGAGGGGTATGGACCCAGGAAGATTTTAGTTTAGACGGGCAGCATGGTCGGCACTGGCTTGGAGGGCCGAAGGGCCTGTTCCTGTGCTGAAATTTTCTTTGTTCTTTGTTTTTGTTCGAGGTCGGGCTCCTTGATCAAAGTACAGTTTCTGCTTCAGCTGCCTCAGTTTGAGCAGGTCATACATTCTGTGGCTCATTGACGGGAGAAATAACAGTTGGAGTGCAGTCAGAAGCTTAATTCCTAGTATTCTCCCCATCAGGAACTGTGCTGAAGATGATCCAATGCCCTCTAATGGAGTATTCATCAAATCCATCAGGGCCGGGGGGGGTCCCTTCTGTCCACCTTCACCTTCCTCAACAGGTTTTGAAAGATCTGCATGGTGCGTTCCACCATTCTGTTGGATTGTGGATATTTGGAATTGGCGAAGATTGGCAAAACCCGCAGTCGTTTATTTATTTTATAATCTTTATTGTCACAAGTAGGCTTCCATTAACACGGCAATGAAGTTACTGTGAAAATCTCCTCGTCGCCACATTCCAGTGCCTGTTCGGGTACACAGAGAGAGAATTCAGAATGTCCAATTCACCTAACAGCATGTCTTTCAGGACTTGTAGGATGAAACCGGAGCACCCGGAGGAAACCCTCGCAGACACGGGGAGAACGTGCAAACTCTACCCAAGCCGGGAATCGAACCTGGGACCTGGCACTGTCAAGCAACAGTGCTAACACACTGAGGGGAGTCACGATCACACCTACTTCGATTTTACTCTGGTTCCGCTTCAGTCCCTCGCTTGTTAGCACATGTCCCAAGTACCTGACTTCATGAAGACCTACTTTGTGCTTTTCCTTTTTCAGCTTTAAGTTCCTCTCCCTAGTTCTTGCCAGCAACTGCCTCAGTCTGTGATTGTGTGTTTCTTGTGTGGCTCCCCAGACCAGCACACCATCGATATAGGTTTCCGCCTCATCTAACCCTTCAAACAGCTGCTTCACTGTTCTGTGGATACCTCAGGAGTTGAATTAATACCAAAAGGTAAGTCTAAAAAACTATCGCCCAAATTATGTGTTGAAGGTACAGAGATGGGCTGTGTTCATTCAGCTTGACCTGCCAGTAACCTGAACTCGCATCCAAGATTGCATAGAATTTATCATCAGCTAGCTTACACGTGATCTCTTCTGCTATGAGCAACTGATAATGCTCTCATTGTACTCCCTGGTTTAGATCTCTGGGGTCCAGACAGACTCGCAGATTCCCATCTGATTTTTCTGCAGTTTTTACACAAACGATATCTACACGACCCAGTAGACCCCTACCATGTTCCTCTCTAGGTGAATGCCTTACTGGCCGACCTTTTATGCATTGGTTAATTGAAATACCCCACGCCTTGCAGAGGAGCGCGTACTCCGTAAGGAACACGGGGAAGACAAGCATTCCCACCCTGTAGGTTCCTGCGGGATATTGATCAGAGCACTTCAGAGTTACTGAACTCAGAACATTTGACATCAAATGGTAACAAAATGATTGCAACTGAGAGCAGTTGATGACAAATGAAAGCTGTTGACAGCAAATGATGTCAAATGATATGAAAGTTTTGAGGTGGGATGTGCGTTTGTGTCTGTGCATCCTTGTGTGTCTGTCTGTATGTGTGTGCTTTATATGTCTGTGTGTGTGTAGAATATCCGAAATCCTCAGGGCGATTCTGCTTCAGATCATTCTGGTTTTCGAATACCGCATATAGGACTAGACCTACTTCCATTACAATGACCTAAGCCCAGTCTAGCTGTAGTCTAAAGTAAATAAAATGGTCAGAAAAGTAAGGTGTGTCACTGAGTATAAATATAGGGTACTTATAATAATTTCCCACCCGTGTCACCATCTGCGATTCTGTTTGGAAGAGAGGGTTCAGAGTGTGGAGAAGTTTGTGTTGAGTGCAGACAAAGAACTAGACTTCCCAGGATAAAGGTCGGGGGCGGTCAGCAAGGGTCGCGGAGGCTCGGGTTGTGTCAGCTCGGGTCAGCGGCTTCCAAAAAAGGTGCGCATTTTGGATTTATTCAGTTTTCAGACTTACAAATGAAGGATGCTTGACCTGTATCTGAAAGTGAACTAAAAAACAGTCAACAAAGTAACTGGAACGACGGTGCCATTATTGATGTCTGAATGGACATTTTGAATAAACGTCCTGAATTTAGAGATCTTTAAGGAGAACTCCTTGTACTAAGTGCTGTTCGCAGAAATTTGGAAAATGAGAGATAGTGATTTATTTACTTTACTTTCTCGGTCTGCACAACAAAATCCAGTCAAATTGGACCGGAGTGCTCGTTTGATATTCTAGATAACGATCAATTGTACTTTGCGTCTCTCCCTTTGAAAGGAAATATATCTGTTATTTGTATTCGGTACATGGCAGTTTATGATTCTAGCCACGAAGGAGAAATGGAAGGAAATATGAAGCAAGGTCTTGAAAAAGTGTGGGTTAAAACAAGGAGACTAAATGTAGATTATCCCCTTCGCTCATATCATTCACACTAGATTATTAACTTCTCACATAACCCTTTTGAAGAAAACATCGGTTTTCTGATCGCGACATTCGATGCTCTAGCTGTCTACGTCGGCAGGGCCTCAATGAAACCACTTCCAAGGTTGAGGAGACATTTGCTTTAACAATCTGACTATACAACCAATTGGAAAAGATAGAAACAGGTTTGCCCGCTGAATAAGTAGTAAACGCTAAAAATAAAATACCGTGGATGCTGGGAATCCGAAATGAAAACACAAAGTGCTGGAAATACTCAGCGGGTCCGACAGCATCTGTGGAGAGAGAAGCGGCGTTAAGAGTTTTGAGTCACATTTGACTGAAGCGTCATCCTGGACTCGAAACGTTTCTCTCTCCACGGATGCTGTCAGGTCTGCTGAGTGTTTTCAACACTTGCCGTCCCTATAACAGGTGATAAATAACGCTGCCCGATACAGTGTAAAACACAAGGTGAATCTTCATACCAAGCCCTGAGATTGAGTATTGCAGTTTATGATGAACATACAATTTATTTCCTGAACTTCCAGTTAAGTCATTTGGCTCCATGACGGCTGATTCTGAGTGAGCAACAGTGACATTGGGTAAAAGCAGAAGAAGAATTGACAAAGAACAAAGAACAAAGAGAAGTACAGCACAGGAACAGGCCCTTCGGCCCTCCAAGCCTGTGCCAATCATGCTACCCGTCTAGCCTAAAACTTTTACACTTCAGGGCCCGCATCCTTCTATTTCCATGCTATTCATGTTTGTCAAGACGCCCCTTAAACGCCACTATCGTACTTGCTTCCACCTTCAGGAGCGGGTTCCAGGCACCCACTACCCTCTGTGTAAAATACCTCCCTCGCACATCTCCTGTAAACTCTGCCGCTCACACCTTAATTGACTCTTCCACCCTGGGAAAAAACTTCTGACTATCTGCCCTGTCCATGCCCCTCATAACTTTGTAGACTTTTATCAGAATGCCATAAGCAAATGATCTTCAGCAATAACCTAATAATCACATCATTTCAGTATGGCTTTATCACAGCAGTGATATACAGACAGGACTCGTGTGCAATCGGTTTACGTACAGCAAAAGATGTAGCATACAGATGAACTGTAAATGTGGTTCCCACTCCGCCACAGATTCCCGGATAACAAAGGGAGAAAAAAAATGTCCTATCCCTCTACTTGCAACAAAATTGAAAATATACCAGGTGGGATTCTCTCAGCCCGGGGTCCATAAGACCATAAGACCATAAGACATAGGAGTGGAAGTAAGGACATTCAGCCCATCGAGTCCACTCCACCATTCAATCATGGCTGATTTCAACTCCATTTACCCGCTCTCTCCATAGCCCTTAATTCCTTGAGAAATCAAGAATTTATCAACTTCTGTCTTAAAGACACTCAATGTCCCGGCCACCACCGCCCTCTGTGGCAATGAATTCCACAGACCCACCACTCTCTGGCTGAAGAAATTTCTCCTCATCTCTGTTCTAAAGTGACTCCCTTTTATTCTAAGGCTGTGCCCCCGGGTCCTAGTCTCCCCTGCTAATGGAAACAACGTCCCTACGTCCACCCTATCTAAGCCATTCATTATCTTGTAAGTTTCTATTAGATCTCCCCTCAACCTCCTAAACTCCAATGAATATAATCCCAGGATCCTCAGACGTTCATCGTATGTTAGGCCTACCATTCCTGGGATCATCCGTGTGAATCTCTGCTGGACCCGCTCCAGTGCCAGTATGTCCTTCCTGAGGTGTGGGGCCCAAAATTGCTCACAGTATTCTAAATGGGGCCTAACTAATGCTTTATAAAGCTTCAGAAGTACATCCCTGCTTTTATATTCCAAGCCTCTTAAGATGAATGACAACATTGCATTTGCTTTCTTAATTACGGACTCAACCTGCAAGTTTACCTTTAGAGAATCGTGGACTAGGACTCCCAAGTCCCTTTGCACTTCAGCATTATGAATTTTGTTACCGTTTAGAAAATAGTCCACGCCTCTATTCTTTTTTCCAAAATGCAAGACCTCGCACTTGCCCACGTTGAATTTCATCAGCCATTTCTTGGACCACTCTCCTAAACTGTCTAAATCTTTCTGAAGCCTCCCCACCTCCTCCATACTACCTGCCCCTCCACCTATCTTCGTATCATCGGCAAACTTAGCCAGAATGCCCTCAGTCCCGTTATCTAGATCGTTAATATATAAAGAGAACATCTGTGGTCCCAACACTGAACCCTGCGGGACACCACTCGTCACCGGTTGCCATTCCGAAAAAGAACCTTTTATCCCAACTCTCTGCCTTCTGCCTGACAGCCAATCGTCAATCCATGTTAGTACCTTGCCTCGAATACCATGGGCCCTTACTTTACTCAGCAGTCTCCCGTGAGGCACCTTATCAAAGGCCTTTTGGAAGTCAAGATAGATAACATCCATTGGCTCTCCTTGGTCTAACCTATTTGTTATCTCTTCAAAGAACGCTAACAGGTTTGTCAGGCACAACCTCCCCTTACTAAATCCATGCTGACTTGTCCTAATCCGACCCTGCACTTCCAAGAATTTAGAAATCTCATCCTTAACAATGGATTCTAGAATCTTGCCAACAACCGAGGTCAGGCTAATTGGCCTATAATTTTCCATCTTTTTCCTTGTTCCCTTCTTGAACAGTGGGGTTACAACAGCGATTTTCCAATCCTCTGGTACTTTCCCTGACTCCAGTGACTTTTGAAAGATCATAACTAACACCTCCACTATTTCTTCAGCTATCTCCTTTAGAACTCTAGGATGTAGCCCATCTGGGCCCGGAGATTTATCAATTTTTAGACCTCTTAGTTTCTCTAGCACTTTCTCCTTTGTGATGGCTACCATATTCAACTCTGTCCCCTGACTCTCCGGAATTGTTGGGATATTACTCATGTCTTCTATTGTGAATTCTGACGCAAAGTACTTATTCAGTTCCTCGGCTATTTCATGTCTCTCATCACAAAATTACCAGCGTCATTTTGGAGCGGCCCAATGTCAACTTTTGCCTCCCGTTTGTTTTTAATGTATTTAAAGAAACTTTTACTATCATTCCTAATGTTACTGGCTAGCCTACCTTCAAATTTGATCCTCTCTTTCCTTATCTCTCTCTTTGTTATCCTCTGTTTGTTTTTGTAGCCTTCCCAATCTTCTGACTTCCCACTACTCTTTGCCACATTATAGGCTTTCTCTTTTGCTTTGATGCATTCCCTAACTTCCTTTGTCAGCCATGGCTGCCTAATCCCCCCTCTGATAACCTTTCTTTTCTTTGGGATGAACCTCTGTACTGTGTCCTCAATTACACCCAGAAACTCCTGCCATTGCTGTTCTACTGTCTTTCCCACTAGGGTCTGCTCCCAGTCGATTTTCGTCAGTTCCTCCCTCATGCCACTGTAGTTACCTTTATTTAACTGTAACACCTTTACATCTGATTCTACCTTCTTTCTTTCAAATTGGAGATTGAATTCGACCATATTATGATCACTGCCTCCCAAGTGCTCCCTTACTTTAAGATCTTTAATCAAGTCTGGCTCATTACATAACACTAAGTCCAGAATGGCCTGTTCCCTCGTGGGCTCCATCACAAGCTGTTCCAAAAAGCCCTCCTGTAAACATTCAATTAATTCCCTTTCCTTGGGTCCACTGGCAGTATTATTTACCCAGTCCACCTGCATATTAAAGTCCCCCATGATCACTGTGACCTTGCCTTTCTGACATGCACTTTCTATTTCGTGGTGCATCTTGTGCCCCTGGTCCTGACCACTGTTAGGAGGCCTGTACATAACTCCCATTATGGTTTTTTTGCCTTTGTGGTTCCTCAACTCTACCCACACAGACTCCACATCATCCGACCCCATGTCGTTTAGTGCTATTGATTTAATTTCATTCCTAATTAACAAGGCAACCCCGCCCCCTCTGCCCACCTCTCTGTCTTTTCGATAGGTTGTGAATCCCTGGATGTTTAAATGCCAGTCATGAACCCCCTGCAACCATGTCTCTGTGATGCCTACCACATCATACCTGCCAGTCACAATCTGGGCCACAAGCTCATCTACCTTGTTCCGTACACTGCGCGCATTTAAATATAGCACCTTTAATTCTCTATTGACCGTCCCTTTTTGTTTTCTTAGTGTGGTGGACCTTGGTTTACTGAGCCTTTCCATACACTGTGTCATATTTTGTGGGATGGGGACTATTGTAACCTCTCCTGAGTTCTGTCTTTTCGTGCTTTTTTGTATTCCTAAGCAGCTACGCTTCCCACTGATTACTTCACCTCTTGGTTCCCTGACTTTCCCTTCCCCCCCAATCTTTAGTTTAAAGTCCTATTGACCACCCTATTTACTCTTTTCGCCAGAACACTGGTCCCAGCTCGGTTCAGGTGGAGACCATCCCAACGGTATAGGTCCCCCCTGTCCCAAAACTGATGCCAGTGTCCCATGAAAAGGAACCCCTCATTCCCACACCACTCTTTCAGCCACGTGTTAACTTCCCTTATTTTTGCCTCCCTATGCCAATTTGCATGTGGCTCGGGCAGTAATCCGGAGATTATGACCCTTGAGGACCTGTTTTTTAATTTGAATCCTAGCTCTTTATAATCTCTAAACAGGTCCTCTTTCCTAGACTTGCCTATGTTGTTGATACCAACATGGACCACAACAACTGGATCCTCCCCCTTCCTCGCCAGTATCCTTTCAAGCCGGTCAGAGATGTCCCGCACCCTAGCACCGGGCAGGCAACATACCATGCGGGACTCTTTATCCTGCTCACAAAGGATACTATCTATCCCCCTGATAATAGAATCCCCTACAACTACAACTTGCCTATTTACTCCCTCCCCTTGAATGGCCTGCTGAACCATGGTGCCTTGGTCAGCTGACTCATCCTTCCTACAACCCTGTTCGCCATCCACCCAGGGAGCAAGTGCCTCATACCTGTTGGACAGAGTCAAGGGCTGAGGCTCCTGAGTTCCTGACTGCTGGTTCCCTTTACCTGCCTGACTTGCAGTCACACCCTGCTGTCCCTGGCCACTAGCAGGATTTAAACTACTTACTCTGACAGGTGTGACTGCCTCCTGAAACACAGTGTCCAGGTAAGTCTCCCCCTCCCGGATGTGCCTCAGTGTTTGAAGCTCAGACTCCAGCTCATCAACTCTGAGCCGGAGCTCTTCGAGCAGCCAACACTTACTGCAGATGTGGTTGCTGCAGCTCGCAATGGGATCTGCCAGCTCCCACATCAAGCAGCTCAAGCACATCACCTGACCAGCCATCACTAATTAATTAATTAATTAGTTTAATTTAAGTTTATGGTGGGGGCAGCTTCAGCCAATCAGACACTACCCTGTACTTTTAACTGAAAAACAGCACAATTAGATTAACCACTTACCTTTCCTGGTTACCTTACTGCACCAAACTAGCAAATTCTCACTGTCTGTATCTCTCTCACTCTTGGGTCGGGCCAAGAAACCCCGCAACCGGCACGAATTGCGCAACGCCGCCCCGACGCCGGCACGCGATTCTCCGCAGAACGGAGAATTGGTGCCATTGGTGCCAGCGTGGTTGGCACGGCGCCGGTCGGGGGCCGCTCTACGCGCCCCCCCACCTTCCCCTCCCCCCCCCCCCCCCCCCGCCGATTCTCGGTCCGGGATGGGCTGAGCGGCCATCGTAAAAAACCCGAGTCGCGCCGTCCACACCTGCTACCAGCCAGCGGGAACTCGGCGTGGAAGGGTCGGGGGGGCGGCCTGTGGGCTGGGGGGGAGGGAGGAGAAGGGGGCGGGAGGTCTGATCCCGGGGAGGGCCTCTGATGTGATGCTGGCCTCTCTGGCTGGGGGCCTCCTTTCTTCAGCGCCCGGCCGCTGTAGCCCTGCGTCAGGGCCGGTGTGTTGAAGGGAGCCACTGCACATGCGCGCGTTGGTGCCGGTGCCACTGCGGATCCCGCGGCGCCCAGTTCACGACAGGATCAGCAGCTGGAGCAGCGTGAACTGCACCAGTGCTGGGCTGGCCCCCTGTAGGGTCCAGAATTGCTGATCCTGAGGCCGCGTTGACGCCGTCGAGAAACACGACGGCGTTTCCGACGGCGTCAACACTTAGCCTCAAGATCACAGAATCCCACCCACCTTTTTTCATTTCGACCCGTAAAGACTAGTGGACCAACAGCAGGTTTGCCCCATCCAGGGTCACGGCCAGACAGTTTTGTATACAGCGTGTCCCTCGCAGTTTCCACATTCAAGTCGGCAGCTCCCACCTGGGTTGGTGAGGGTGTTGGTCGCTGAGTGCTTGAGCGTCTCCTATTGGTCCTCCAGCGGCCTGAACCCACCTGCCATCCCTGATTGGATGGTGAGCCCGGTCCCTGGTTTTTATAGGCTGCAGCTTTCAAAACCCAAGTGGGTGTGTCGAAAGAAGACCATGACGTTTCGGGGTCCGGAACTAACCCCATTTCCGGTTCCTGACTGTGATTGAAAATTCAGCCCATGAAGTGTCCACAGATGCTGCCCGACCTGCCGGGTGTTCCCAGAATTTAATTCCAGGTTCCCTGCATCCAAAGGAGCTTTTTATTAAGCAATCAGGAATCACCCGCTCTAGATGTCAAAAAAGAATAAGTTAGGGCGGCACGTGGCGCAGTGGTTAGCTCTGCAGCCTACGACGCTGAGGACCCGGTTTCGAATCCCGGCCCTGAGTCACTGTCCGTGTGGAGTTTGCACATTCCCCCCGTGTCTGCATGGGTTTCACCCCCACAATCCAAAGATGTGTATTGGCCATGCTAAATTGCCCATTAATTGGAAAAAATAATAATTGGGTACTCTAAATTTTAAAAAAAAGAGCAAGTTTACACAGGTACACTTCTTACCTCCGCCTATTCGCTTCTGTTGCTCCAAATTCCCTGTTAAAAACGCCTGCCATCTTCCACACATGATTACAATTAGATAAGAACAGTTAAGGATGTTCTCAATAAAACACTTTCTCCCTGCTTCAAATGTATGTGTCCCATGCAGTGATCCACAGCAAATCACATTCTTTTTTAAAAATAAATTTAGAGTACCCAATTCATTTTTTCAAATTAAGGGGCAATTTAGCGTGGCCAATCCACCTACCCTGCACATCTTTGGGTTGTGGGGGCGAAACCCACGCAAATACGGGGAGAATGTGCAAACTGCACACGGACAGTGACCCAGCACCGGAATCGAACCTGGGACCTCAGCGCCGTGAGGCAGCAATGCTAACCCACTGCGCCACCATGCTGCCCCAAATCACATTCTTTACTTGGTTGGAGGTCTTTGAGCTTTATTTTTAACAGCTTATGCTACTCTGCGCCTATTAAAATCAACTTACTACCGTGGAAACAGTCTGCGAGTCGATATTAATTGCAGAAACAATTTCAGAATCCAAATTCAGAATTAATCCTTTGAATGACCGGATCAATGTATGAAACTAATTAAGTGAGAATCCCTGATGATCGTCGTAGTCACACACAATCCAGCACCTTCCCCAGATGCCTGAAATGCATTTAGTTCTTTTCAGGCCACATTCAACTTTGAAAATTGTCGGGGATTTTCCACGTCGCGATCGTTGCATTCCACTGAAATGGACTTGGAAAGAGTCACTAAAGGATTTGAACAAATGGTTCAGGTTAAATTGAGGAGGCATCACTGGAATTTAAATATTTATCTCAAATGGTTGAGACTCAAAATACAACTTTTCACTCTGATTCTTTTGATATGCTGAAGTCTGGGTCACCCACACCACTCGCAAATAATCCCAGACTCAGGCTAATGTGGATAAACCTTAACCACTCACAACGGTACAGCCATTTTGAGGAGACTTCTCCACTTCACAAAACGTGAAGGGGATTATTTTGGTGCACAGGCAGTAAGTGACGGATGCTGTGCTGACAAGACAGAAATTTCTGGCTCTCAGTTTTGGGGCATGTTCCTGGTTATCACTGGAGGCGCTCAGACAAACAGCACACAATGCTTATCAAAAGCAAATTTCACGGGGTGGTATCAGTCGCCTCCATGCAGCCACATCCAGTGGAGTTGTCGAGAGGGCAGGCTGCGAATGAATACAGCGTCGCAGGATAGGCTCCGGGGTAGAGGGAGAGGGTCCACTGGTTCGCAAATCGGACAGTTGAGGTCCTGATGGAGGAGTTCTAGAGCAGGAGGGTTATCATATCATCAGAGACCACCTCACTCTCTTGCCCCTCCCTGCAGAGCAGTAGCAGCAAGTGGGGGACCAGGTGGCATTGTGATAATGGCACTAGATTAGTGATCCAGAAACTCAGGCTAACACTCCAGTGGAGGTGGCGGCTGGAAGAATTCAAATGCAATCACTTAATAATTCTGGAGTTGAAAATTAGTCTCAGTAAGGATGACTAAGAACCTACCATTGTCGTAAAAAAACATATGATTCACTAATGTTGTTTAGTGGAGGAAATCATCCTTACCCAGTCTGGTCTACATGTGATTCAAAGCAATATTGTCTAAAATGGCCTCGAAAGCTACTGAATTCAAGGGCAGTTAAGGATGGGCTACCAATGGTGGCCTTGCCAGCAATGCCTATGTGAAAGTATACATAAATAAAGAAGCCCTGCCAGGCCTTGTGCCCTCCTCCCATTCCAAAGGGAATCTCTCGTAGGAGGCCCATGACCAAGCATTCTCTTTCTCCCAGTGACAAAGTGATACAGTAATGCAAGAAAAACACTCACTCCCTTCGCTTAATGTCCTCAGAGAATTTCCTGAATAAATGTTGATGAAATATCGGTGAATGTAGGAACATAAAAAAATAGGAGCAGAACAGAATGCTCCTTTGAGCTAAAAATCTGTCCCTCTCAGTCTTAAATGTACTTAATCACACAATCCACAATCCTCTAGGCTCGAGAATGCCAAATATTCATTTGGGTAAAGAACCTTCTCCTCATCGTGATACTCACTGATAGATTCCTAAACTTCAGATTCTTCCCCCATGTTCAGATTCCCCATGAGTTGATGGGGAGCCGAATTGTTGCTCCAGAGTCAGGTGTGCAGGGTCAACAGAATTCCCAACTCCCCAAACCGGACTTGGGTGAAAGTTCCTCAAAAGGATGGATTTTTGCTCTGGTGGGGAGGGGGTGGGGATGCAGGTGCTACCTGGAGCCGGACCAATGCCCTGGGACTTTCTTCAAGTTGTAATAAAAATACTAAGGCCCTTGAGCCTTCACCCCTCACACCCCTTCACTCTGCACAATTCTCCCATGATAACTCATGCCGCATCATGCCCACCTACCCACCTGGCCCCTCATACTGCCATACAAACCTATTCCTCTCTACCCACCCCAAGACTCTCCATGTCAACCCATGCCCCAACTCATCCCCATGGCTCTTTATAAATAAATCTTTATTGTCACAAGTAGGCTTACATTAACACTGCAATGAAGTTACTGTGAAAGGCCCCTAGTCGGTAGCAGACCATATAATGGTCAATCGGATCCTTAGTGATCCTCCAGGCAGCTATTTCTAGTCTGTGCTTAAACTCCTTTACCAAGATGGCATCTTGCGCTTCCTGTCTTTAGAAGTTAGTGTATTCAGGGAAAGAAATACTGATTTTTATTTCACGTTTTATCAAGTCATCCAGGAATATCTCAAAATTCCACCTATTGTGTGCAGCAATTTATGATGTCTGCTGGTCCCCACGCCGGCCTAAAAACGCTGGCATTTCACTCCAGACATTGCTGAAAAAAATATAGAGCAATTCACTTACTAGCAGAGGGTTGGCAGGGAACCAGTGTGATTCTTGCAAATTTGGCTGTGGAGACACACACGTTCGGTTCCGAGTCCGCGCATGCGCACGGCGGCGGCCTCCAGAGGCCGCGCCGAATGCGATGGCGGACTCGGAACGCGGACCAGGACCAAGAAATAAGATCCCACCAATCTTCCCCACGCCGCTTCAGCTGACCCACCCGATCACTGCCCCGGCCGCCCATAAGGCCCCCCCCAGGTGCTGGATCACCCCTCGCCCCACCAGGGCAGTCGCGGACTTAGTCCGCGCCGCCGCGCGTGAGTCCCGACCGTCCAGATGTGGTTAGAACCACGCCGTCGGGAAATCGGCCGGTCGGGATTGGAGTATCACTGGGAGGGCCTCTGGCAATGGCCCCCTCCCAGCCGTGCGGCGTGATTCGCGGGCAAGCGATTCTCCGGGGACAGGAGAATTGCGGGACCGGCACCAAGCCCGATTCTTGCGTAAAAGTTGATTCTCCGCCCCCGCACCAAACGTGAATTCGGCGCGGGGCTGCGGAGAATCCAGCCCACGGCTTCTGGTTTTCTCGCCCAGAACGACGCTTAGCCAAAACAATGGAAAATTCCGGCCAATATATTATTCAGCAATCTAATTTTTTATATAACAAAATGAGGAAAGGTCCCTACGCACAACAAAATCTCACGTATTCGAAAAACCTACAAATTGAATCTGGTCTTTGCAAGTCTCGAGATTTCAATCAGACCCATTTTGCACTCAATCCTTTGAAGCTATATTGACTAGAGCAGCTCAGCATGCTCAAGCTGCTATCAGCTCAAATCAAGAAAGAAGAAAGCATTTGGTTTCATTCAGCACCTCTCATGGCCTCAGGGCATCCCAAAGTGCTTTATATCCGATGAAGTACGTTTTGAAGTGTAGTCACTGCTGTAATGTAGGAAACAAGGCAGCCAATTTTGCACAGATCAGTCATTGCATCACACGCTGGGAGGAGAGGAAAATTACTTTCCTAATACGGTGTCAAGGGTGAGCCTTGGCTGAGTGGTTTCACTCTCCCCTCCTGGTTAGAAGAAGGTTGTGGGTTCAAGTCCCACTGGAGCGACTTGGGCACATGATCATCACTGCAGTACTGAGGGAGCGCTACCTTCTGGATGAAACTTTAAACGGAGGCACGAGTGCTCCCTCACGCAGATGTAAAACATCCTTTGGTACTATTTTGAAAAAAAGCAGGTAGGTCCCATTGTCTTGGTCCATCAACGCAAATTAACCGGCCATTTTTCAATTGCTGTTTGTGGGCCACAAAATGGCTGAAGCATTTCCAAAATTACACTTGGAACCACACAAGTGACTGTACCTCAAAAGTAGAATAGTTCCCTTCCCCAAGATGTCTAGATGTTACAAAAGACTATAATATTAAATGCAAGCTTTTTAGGAAAGACTTATATTTATGTAGCACCATTTCTGCCTTACAATATAACCAAAACACGTGCTATTGCATTACAAACTACTTCCCAAACTAAGAGAAAATGCAGCTGGCACATTAGACAATCAGAAGCCTCAAGGACTCAGAGACCAGGGCGAGCGCCATTCAGGACTGGTCTCCATAATCGGGGACCAGACGGACAGCACTTGTGGGGATCTCTCAGGTGATCGGAGGCCCCTTGGTGCATGCCCTTTGGGCAGGGTGGTATTAATGGGGCAGGTTTAGCGCAGTGGGCTAAACAGCTGGCTTGTAATGCAGAACAAGGCCAGCAGCACGGGTTCAATTCCCGTACCGGCCTCCCCGATCAGGCACCGGAATGTGGCGACTCGGGGCAATAAGCGATTAATATTATTATTATTAATATTAAGCTGTCATGGTAAAACTTCAAGAATTAACTCAGCCTTATACTCAAATTTCTGTGAATGGCCTACTCGCTCAAGATTAGCAAGAATATTTCGTTGATTCCTAATGCATACATTTTCTGTTAAAGTGGATAGACCCTCCAGAAATGAAACAGGCGATTTGATTAAAATAGTCATCAGATATGAAACATAAAAATTCTTTCAAATATCACAGAGGGGGGAATTTTCAGCCAGCATCCGCCGCAGGGTAAACATGCCACTTCAGCAGAAGATCCCGCCAGAACATCGGCAGTGAGATCCCATTTTCAGATTTTCCCCGCCCCTCTCCGGCGTCGCAGCAAGGTTTCCATCCTAATAAATTGAAATGTATTTAAAGGGGTTCCCTCCAAATGTTTCCCCCATGTAGGACCCCCCCCCCCCGTTAACGTGCTGTGATGTCGCCGAGGTTTACAACAGCTTTATCAAAGCGGAAAGTGGTCGAGGGGAACCCATCGGGGGCACAAAGGTAAGTATTGCCCCCGGGGGGGCGGGAAAGGACATACCCAGACAGTGCCACCAATTTGGCAGTGCCAGCCTGTCAGTGTCAACCAATCGGTGGCAACCTGGGAGCGGCCAGGGCTGTGTCAGGGGCAGGGGTTGCCCTGTTGATTGTGGTTGGGGGGGGGGGGGGGGGGGGTTGCTCCGTTGCTTATGTTTGTGGGTGGTGGGAGTTATCCCGGTCCTTGTGTGGGCAGGGTTGCCCATTTTTCTTTTTTGGGGGTGTTTACCCTATTCTGGGAGGGGGGGTGGTTGCTCTGTTGCTTTTTGTGGGGGCGGGTAGTAGGGCCATGTCCATGGAGGGTGTGGGGGGGGGGGGGGGTGGGGGGGGGGAGTTTATTATTAAAGCAAACAGAGCGTCCTTTAAAGTTGGTGGTATCTTTAAAATCTCTGTGGAGCCGGCGATGCTTAATTAGCTATTTCAGAGTCAACCACATTGCTGTGGATCTAGAATTACATGTACGGCCAGAGGACACCAGATTCCTTTCCCCAACGAAATTAGTGAACCAGATGAGATTTTACAATAATGGTTTCCTGGTCACCACTGGGCTCTTAATTGCAGAATACATTTTGAGTGAATTCGAACTTTAATACCTACTGTGGTGGTGGTATTTGAACCCTGAGCCCCCCAGAGCATGAACCTGGGTCTCTGCATTGCGTGGCCAGTGATAATTCCACTGCACCATTACCTCTCAATGCACCCTGAAAAGAAAAAAAATACTTTCTTTTATACAGAGCCTTTTTTGATCATAGGACATCTTAAAAGGCATTACAGACATTGAAATACTTGTCGCTGCTGTTGCGATGCAGAAAGTGCAGTAGCATTTTGCACATAGCAATCACACAAGCAGTGATAATGACCAAATCGTCTGTTTCTGTGATGTTGGTTGAGGGATAAATCTTGGCTGGAGCACTGGGGATTACTCACCTGCTGTTCTTCATTGTATTGGACAAAAGGACCAAACATATTGGGTGGGATTCTCCAGACTCCCTACCGCGACAGCGGGAGACAGCGGGCCGTTCGCTGGCAGCAAGATGCTCTGCTTCTCATTGAAGCCCTGATCCGCTGGCGGGAAACCCAAGGCGGGGGTGTGCTGCCAGCGAGATGGGAGAATCCCTCCGCCAGTGAATGGCCAGAGAATTCCAGCCATTAGCTTTCAAGAGAAGAGAGGCTAAACACTACAGATCAGTGGAAAGATGGCATCTCCAATTGCACTGGCATATCAACCTTGAGTTTTATGGTCACGTGTCATGTGAGAGTACCTTTAAGAAATGGGTGTTTATAAATGGGTGTGTATATATATCTGTAGTGAGAGTGCCTTTAAGAAATGGGTGTTTATTACTGCAGTGATGTCAGAGAGTAGGTGGAGCTGGGGTGTCTGTCAGCCTTTTACTTTTGTTTTAGGCTGTTTGTTGCAGGGTGTGTTTTAGTTTCGTTTTCAGAGCTGGATAGCTGCAGTCACAGCCAGAAGGTGTATTAGAGTCTCTCTCTGTAATCAAAATAATGCAAATCAATCCTTTGGTGATTTAAAACTAATAACTGCTCTCAGTAGTGACTTTAACCTGATGCGCTTCTGTTGAAAGGTTTTGTTTTAAGTCTTATGGATGTTAAAAGGAAAGTAAGAATTACTTAGTGTTGCATTCTTTGGGGTTGTATTTGAATTAATGGTTGCTAAGATGTTCACTGTATGTTTTAAAAAGGTTAACTTGAGTTCATAGAATAAACATTGTATTGCTTTAAAAAGTACTTTTCCATTTCTGCTGTACCACAACTGTAGAGTGGGCCATGTGCTCCCCATACCACAATCTAGTAAAAGTTGTGGTCAGGTGAACTCCATGATACACTTTGGGGTTCTCTAACCCTGGCCCATAACAAATTGGGGGTGCGAGGGGGATAAAAATCTATCTATTGGATTGGCTTAGTGGACTTAAAGACAGTGAGGGGTGAGCATATTGTGGGGGCTTTTCAGATGTGGTAATTTAGTTTAAATAGGGAGTGTGTTTTGGACAATGGTGCTTTCAGAGGCTCTGAAGGTTTTGGGGGTGGAGACGGTCACACACAGTACCATAAGGACAGAGACTAAAAGCAGACTGTTAGATTTGGCAAACACTTTGCAGTTAACATTACCTGACAAAATGCGAAAAGGTGAGGTAATTATGGCGGTAGCTAAGCATTTAAAGTTGCCTGGGATACAGTTTGACTCATTGGAAATGGCAAAAATTCTGTTACAAATTTAAAAAATGGAACATGAGAAAGACTTAAAGCAGCTTGAATACGAAAGAGAGAGAGAAGAAAAAGAAAGAGAAAGAGAGAGAGAGGAAAAAGAGAGTGAAGAAAGGAAAACAGAAAGAATAGACCTAGCAGAACAAAAAGAAAGAGAAAGGGAGATTCAGTTCAGGGAAAAAGATAAAGAGAGTTTGAAATTCAGAAAATGGCCATGAAACATGACAGTCAGTTAAAATTGGCAGACGTAAAGGGAAACATACAGTTGGTTGATAGTGATGAGGATAGTGAGAAAGAGCATCATGGTCGAAGGCTTGGTGGGGATCTATTTAAATATGTCCAAGCATTGCCAAGGTTTGACGAGAAGGAGGTGGAAGCCTTTTTCATTTCATTTGAGAAGGTGGCTAAACAAATGAAATGGCCACAGGACATGTGGGCATTACTGATTCAAACAAAGCTGGTAGGTAGGGCTAATGAAGCGTCTGCATCACTACCGGAGGAGGTATCTGGGTCGTATGAGGAGGTGAAAAAATTCATCTTAGGTGAATATGAACGAGTGTCTGAAGCCTACAGACAAAGATTTAGAAATTTAAGGAAATAATTTGGTCAAACATACATGGAGTTTGAAAGGATCAAACAGAGTAATTTTGATAGGTGGATAAGGGCTTTGAAAATAGACCAAACATATGAAGCTCTCAGAGAAATTATACTTTTGGAGGAGTTTAAATATTCAATTCCTGATGTAGTGAGAAGTCATGTGGAAGAGCACAGGGTTAAAACTGCGAGTTAGCAGCATAAATGGCAGATGATTATGAATTAGTTCATAAATCAAAGCTTGGTTTCCGACATCAGTTTCAGCCTGTGAGGGATAGAAACTGGGGACATGAGAAATACTCAAGTGGTAAAGGTAAAGGTGATCTGATGGGAGGCAATAAGGAGCGTGTACTTCAGGCTAAAAAATAAATCCAGGTGGGTGGAAAATAAATGCAAAATTTCAAATGTTTTCACTGTAATCAACTAGGCCATGTAAAGTCACAGTGTTGGTGGTTGAAGAAAAGCACTGGGAAGGCTGATGTGGTAAAACAGCATAAGACAATGGGGTTTGTTAAAGTGGTGAAGGAAAGCCCAAGTGAAGCGAAGGAGGTGCATAAGATTGAACAGCCTGATCAAGAGTTAATGATAAGAAGGTGCCAATTGTCTTCAAATAATTTACTTGTGTGGGTAAAGTTTACACATGTGTATCAAGAGGAGCAGGTAAAGAAGTCACAATTTTAAGAGATATGGGACCTAGTCAATCTTTAATGGTAAGAGATTAGAAGCTATGTAGTCTGCGAAGAATATTGCCAGAAAAGGTGGTGATATGTGGAATTCAGGGTGAGAGGAGTAGTGTTCCATTATATAAGGTAAGGTTGGAAAGTCCACTGAAGAGTGGTGAAGTGGTAGTAGGAGTAATAGAGAAACTATGCGTACTGATGCCTACTGTGGTGGATCAGCCAGTGGAAAATCAGACAACTGAAGTGTTGGTTAAGACAAGAGGAGAAATCAAAGAGTGAAGATGACGTTGAAGTGCAATTATCAGAAACAATTTTTG
The DNA here is from genome assembly GCF_047496885.1 of Scyliorhinus torazame. Classification (NCBI taxonomy): domain Eukaryota; kingdom Metazoa; phylum Chordata; class Chondrichthyes; order Carcharhiniformes; family Scyliorhinidae; genus Scyliorhinus; species Scyliorhinus torazame. The sequence continues at coordinate 254,015,724 of NC_092714.1, read as the reverse complement.
ATCAGATGGTTGAAAAAGAACAAGAACAGGTGGAGGATGAGGTGGATATTTTTAGTTCAGGAAAATTGTCGGAGTTAGAACAAAAAGATGTCGAAATAAAACGGATGTATCAGAAAGTATACACGGAAGAGGAATCTGAGTGTATACCAGAGTGTTATTACCGTAAAAGTGATGTCTTGATGAGAACATGGAAACCTTTACATATGCAGGCGGATGAAAAGTGGGCAGAAGTCCATAAAGTAGTATTGCCGGTAGGGTATAGAAAGGAGGTGTTGCGAGTTGCACATGAGGTACTAGTGGGAGGTCATTTGGGAATAAGGAAAACTCAAGCTAAAATCCAAAAACATTTTTATTGGCCTGGACTACATAAAGATGTAGTTAAATGTTGTCAATCATGTCACACATGTCAAGTGATATGGAAATCTCAAGCAGTGATAAAACCAGCGCCCTTAATACCCATTCCAGCATTTGAGGAACCTTTCACAAGGGTCCTAATTGATTGCATAGGACCGCTTCCTAAAATGAAAAGTGGGAATCAATATCTTTTGACTATAATGGATGTGTCTACTAGGTTTCCAGAGGCCATTCCAGTATGTAATATTACAGCTAAAAAGATTGTGGAGGAGTTATATCTTTATTAGATATGGACTACCCACAGAAATACAATTGGATCAAGGATCAAATTTTACCTCAAGGTTATTCAAAGAAGTTATGGATAGCTTAGGAATAAAACAATTTAAATCAACTGCATACCATCCAGAATCGCAGGGAGTGTTAAAAAGGTGGCATCAGACATTAAAGACAATGTTGAGGGCATATTGTCACGATTATCCAGAGGATTGGGATAAAGGAATTCCATTCAAACTGTTTGCAATTAGGGATGCACCTAATGAGTCAACCAAATCTAGTCCTTTTGAACTAATTTTTGGTCATGAGGTAAGAGGACCACTTAAATTGATTAAGGAAAAATTGGTGAGTGAGAAATCGGAAATTACATTATTGGATTAATTTTAGGGAACAATTAAATAGAGCAGGTGAATTGGCTAGACAACATTTAAAAGTTGCACAAAATGTGATGAAACGGGTAGCGGACAAGAAATCCAAAGTTTCATAGTTTTGCCTGTGAAGATAAAGTTTTAGTGTTGTTACCAGTGGTAGGTGAACCTTTAAAAGCAAGATTTTGTTGACCTTATCAGACTGAAAGGAAATTAAGTGAGGTGAATTATGTGGTAAAAACACCAGATAGAAGGAAGACTCACCGAGTGTGTCATGTGAATATGCTTAGAAGGTACTTTGAAAGGGAAGGAGAGAAAAAGGAGGCGGTTTTAATGATTCTAACTCAAAGTGACGAACCAAATCCAGAAGACCGTGAATCTGACATACCTCAAATTAAATTGGAAAATGAGGATGTCCTTAAAAATTGGATAAATTGTTGTGTTACCTTCCAGAGGAAAAACGGACTGACCTGAAAGAGTTATTGATATCACGCGGGCAAGTTTGTAGAAATAAATTGGGAAATACTAAAATGGCTATACATGATGTAGATGTGGGAAATGCTGTTCCAATCAAACAACATCCATACAGACTTAACCCTTTCAAATTGGCACAGGTTAACAAAGAGATTGAGAGTATGCTTAAAAATGGCATAATTGAAGTAGGTTGCAGCCAATGGAGCTCACCCAAAGTGATGGTACCTAAACCAGATGGTACCCAACGGTTGTGTGTGGACTATACTCTTATCCCATCCCACATTTGCAGGATTGCATTGAGAAAGTGGGACAATCAGCTTTTATTTCCAAACTGGATTTGGTCAAAGATTACTGGCAGGTACCTTTATTCGAAAGGGCGAAGGAGATTTCAGCTTTTGTGTCTCCAGATGGTATATACCAATTCAATGTTATGCCATTTGGCATGAAAAACGCCCCAGCCACATTTCAACGGTTAACTCACAAAATCGTTTCAGGATAACCCAATTGTGCGGTATACATCAACGATCTGGTAATTTTCAGCCAGACGTGGGAAGAACATTTAAAACATCTGATGAAGTTATTCGATCGACTTCAGGAGGCGGGTTTGGTGATAAACCTAGCCAAAAGTGAATTTGGAAAAGCCCAAGTCACTTTCCTTGGCCATACAATCGGATAGGTTGAATGGTCACACGGGATGTGAAACCAACAATTATTGAGGAGTTTTCAATACCCTTGAGACAAAGGGAAATAATGCGTTTCTTGGCATGAGTGGATTTGATCGAACATTTGTGCAAACGTTATGTAGCGTGGTTGCTCCACTGATGGACTTGCTGAAGAAACGTCGAAAATTTCAGTGGACAGCGGAGTTTCAACATGCATTTGACTGCCTGGAAGCTGGATAACCAATGCTCCTGTGTTGGAGAATTACAAGGGACTCTGTGATCAGATTGAACTAAAGTATCTGACTTTGAAGAGAAATGCCGAGGTGTAGAGAAATGGACGGATCGTGCAGAGACCTTCTTGTTCAAAGAGACTATCAATCGATAAGGATTCCAGTTGGAGGAAAAAAAAATGGACTATACTGTTGTAACTGATTGCGTGTGTTGTTTTGTTTGAAACGAAAAAGTATATTTACTGTGTGCACTTCTTAAAGGATAGTGAAAAGGTGAAAAATGAAACCATCCTGAAGTTGATGGGGTTTTTTTTTTGGGGGGGGGGGTGTCATGTGAGAGTACCTTTAAGAAATGAGTGTTTATAAATGGGGGTGTATATAAATATCTGTAGTGAGTGTACCTTTAAGAAATGGGTGTTTATTACTGCAGTGATGTCAGAGAGAGGGTAGAGCTGGGCTGTCTGTCAGCTTTTTACTTTTGTTTTAGGCTGTTTGTTGCAGGGTGTGTTTTAGTTTCGTTTTCAGAGCTGGGTAGCTGCAGTCACAGCCAGAAGATGTATTAGAGTCTCGCTCTGTAATCTAAAGAATGTAAATTGATCCTTTGGTGATTTAAAACTGATAACTGGTCTCAGTAGTGACTTTAACCTGATGTGCTTCTGTTGAAAGGTTTTGTTTTAAGTCTTTTGGATGTTAAAAGGAAAGTAAGAATTACTTAGTGTTGTATTCTTTGGGGTTGTATTTGAATTAATGGTTGCTAAGATGTTCACTGTATGTTTTAAAAAGGTTAACTTGAGTTCATAGAATAAACATTGTTTTGCTTTAAAAATACTTTTCCATTTCTGCTGTGGAGTGGGCCGTGTGCTCCCCATACAACAATCTAGTAAAATTTGTGGGTCAGGTGAACTCCATGACACACTTTGGGGTTCTCTAACCCTGGCCCATAACACGTGTCCAAGGTTAGAATTTACCGGCCCTACCATGGCAAGACACAACCAAAGGTCCATTGATTTCCAGCTGGACCAGACAATCCTGGCAGTGTCCGCAGCCAGAAAATCCCACTGCGAGATGGAGATTTCAATCCATAACCACAGAGACAAGTGTGTTACCAACTAAGCCACAGCTGGCACTGCTAGGGTAGCTTAATGATCAAGTTGTTTAAGAGAAAGCAAAGTATATTATTCTGGCATTAATTCATCTCTCTCAATTCTTTCACTCTTCCAGCATTACAAATGTTTAATCTACAACTTTGTGCACTAGAAATGGAAAGAAAAGGACAATAATTGTGTGCAGCCTGTCATGGTATTATAATGATATAGAGCCACCAATCACTCACCAGGGATTGGGTAAACATGTGTGTTTATTTATTTAGAGTAAGAGGTCTTACAACACCAGGTTAAAGTCCAAAAGGTTTGTTTTGAATCACTAGTTTTCGGAGCACTGCTCCTTCCTCAGGTGAATGAAGAGGTAGGTTCTGGAAACAGTTATATAGACAAAGTCAAAGAAGCAAAACGATACTTTGAATGCAAGTCTCTGCAGGTCCAGACAGAGCAACTGGAAAGTGGGATAGTCACAGGTTCAAGAGTTGTGAATTGTCTCAAGCCAGGACAGTTGGTAGAATTTTGCAAGCCCCGACCAGGTGGTGGGGGGTGAATGTAATGCGACACGAATCCAAGGATTCATCGTATTGCATCTTTGACTTTGTCGATATAAATGTTTCTGGAACCCACCTCTCCAGTCACCTGAGGTAGGAGCAGTGCTCAGAAAGCTAGTGATTCGAAAAAAAACTGTTGGACTTTAACCTGGTGTTGTAAGACTTCTTACTGTGCTCACCCCAGTCCAACGCCGGCATCTCCATATCATGGTTTCGAGTCCAGATGACCCTTTGTCAAAGCTAAAGACAGAGAAAGTGAGAAATATTTATACTGTGGAGTGAGAATGAAAGATGAGTCATAGCCACAGAAACCAGGGAAACGGGGTGCTAATGGCCACAGAAACCAAGGGGAAAGAGAGCTAATAGCCGTCCCCAGAGAGAGCCAAATTGAAGCTGAGACTGGATTACATGACACACTTTCCTTCTGGTGATGTCATGCTACGATCCTTTAAATGCATTTGATAACAAAGGCTCATAATTCCCTGGCTCCCCAGCATTGCATTTGGGATGGAGGGGGATACTCCAAACATTTACTGGGGGGATCCCTCTCAGTAGTTCCCAGGTAAAGGTTTACCCGGCAACTGTCCAGAAGCAAGACGCAATTGTACTGGGAACCATTCGAAAAGCAATTTGAATTTCCAACTTCGGATGGTTCTGCCAGTGTTACGATAATAGTTAAAATAAAGAAACTCACTTTCTTTAAGCATAACAGCTTTAAGCACCTAGACCAAACCTCACACGGAACACTTTCTAAAATCTGGATCCCGCTCCCTGACTAATCATCCCATGGGACTCCCTGCCCCCCACAACCTGCGGGCCAGAATCTAAATACCCACTGGTCCGACACCTCACCTCTGACCCAGCCCAAAATTGCCGATCTGACCTGCGCTCCTGATGTCTGCGGTTTCCCCCACCCAACTAGACGCCCAACCCCTCCAACCCCTTACCCATACCCCCTTCCCAACCCAACCCGCAGCCAGCCGGAATCCAACCCATCCCAAACCTGACTGGATTCGCCCACCCTGGCCATACTTGACACCGCCCCCCCCCCCCCCCACCACACCCCGGCCAAACCAACTGGACCACCACCCCCACCCCCACCACACACCACCGCCAACCCGAGCGAACCCAACCTGACATCCCAACCCCTTCCGACCCTATAAAACCGTCCCGGCCAGCCAAATCTCATCCACTTAATACGGCCACTTACCTTCTCCCTGGCCTATTAATTTCACTGGGCCATTTAAACCTACCTGCTTTATGACAACTAGTGCAATAAAAAAGGTGGATGTGGCCTCTCCGGATTCACAGGAGCTGGATTGTGCAGAGGCCTCAGGCTCCAGGCAGCTTCAGCCAGAGGAGGTCTGAACATAGGATTTACTGAACAACCCGTCGCGTGTTTTACGGCAGCGAAGGCGACCCACCATGGGGATGTTCTGGTCCCCGCCATTGTCAATGGGATTTCCCGTTCAATGCACCTCTTGTCGCCGGGAAACCCGGGGCTGGGGGGGTTGCACCGTCAGTGAGACCGGAGTATCCCAACGAAGTGAACAGCCGGCAAGTAAATTCCGCGCAGTTTCCAGAAGAACAGGTCAGTGCGCTATCAACTCTGTCCAGCAGGACATCACCTTACACCGCTGGGTGGACGTTATGCCATCTACAATTTGCTACATGCCAGTGTAAAATTCGTTACTGCCCATATTTAAAACAATAGAACATAATTTATTATCAATGCCCTGAGGTTAGTGACGGGCCTGTTCTACTGAGTTTTTCAGTGTCAGCTCAGGAATCTGCAAGTGTATCGGGAACTGCAGCTCAAAGCAGCTTCCCAGCACCCGCCTCCAGCCTGGCAGCCATTCTGCTATATAATCGCACAACTTTGTCCATTTTCTCTCGTTTGCGAGGCAAATCCATTTATTATGGGAATTCAGTCCTCAGTGCTTTACTCCCCCTGTTCTCCACCCCCCCCCCTCAATGGATCTTTGATGTAACTAGGCTTGTTGACCATTTAAATTTTTTTGATTCAGAGAAGGTTTTCCCAGGATCGATACGGCTTTTTAGCTGATCGCTGCACTTACTGATAACCTTCAGGGCTCAGGCAACACTGACTGCATACAGAGGCTGCAAATTTTCAAAACCCAATACCTTCAGCTGCAATTTCTACACCAATAAAAAATGTCAATTGAATCTTTCCTTTGATTCACAGCAGTGAACACAATGGCTTTATTTTTTTTTATTGCAATGGAAGTTAACATGGGGGTAACCTGTACACTATAGTAACCCTCTGTGTCAGGGAAACCCTGAGTAAATATTCCCTCATCCACGTTACTTCCATGGGCCAGATTTTTCCAGCGAAGGCGACCCCTGGCAGCAGGACAGGCGAGTCACACAAAACGCTGGAAAATTCCCTCGATAGCCAATAGCGAACTGCTTCCGCCGCTAGAAAACATGGCAGGAATTCCAGCACCATGTGTTTCTCTTTTGCACACACCCCTCCTCTCCACTGTCTCCAGGCTATGCTTCAACCTGCTAATCCTCTGCCAATCCTTCACACGTGCACACCAATTTCCTCGTGCACTTGCAAGCAAAGTCTGGAAAATATATTTACGTTTTGACCCTCCCAACCAAGAATGACCGTGCTTCTTCCCTCTCACATCAGGTCAGCAAAAACAGGCGGTGCTGTAGTGGCGTTTTCACTAGACTAGTGATCCAGAAAACCAGGGTAATGGGCTGGGGACCCGGGTTTGAAATGCCGCCACGGCAGATGGTGAAATCTGCCTATTATGTACAGTGTTATGGGCGAGGCGTTTTCAAAACCCCAAAATGTATCATGGAGTTCAACCAACCTCTCCCTTTAATGTATTTGTTGCTTTTCCTAGCACACGGCTTGTTCCCTAGGTGTGGGATTACAATTATGGACACGTGGGTTTTTAAGCACAAAAACACTGTTTACTCCATGAACTCAACGTAACATCTTAAATAAACATGGAATTGCTTAACACCCCTTACTTCAAAGATAACTCAGAAAATATTGCATCAGTAAATAATTCCTCAAAATGTTCCTTCAAACTTCCAAGAGACTTAACACCTTTAAACAGAATCACAGCAGGTTAAAGGCTTTACTATTATGAGTTTAAATCACCCAAATAATCCAGAGATAGTCTTTCATGGCAGAGATCCAGCTCACTGCAAACGCAGACACTCCCAAGCTCTTTTCAAACTGCAAAACTAAACTGAAAAATGGCTGATCTAAAGCCCAGCTCCACCCACTCTCTGACATCACTGTTTTCTTAAAGGTACATTGCTTAAACATCCATGTCGTAATGGTACTCTCACATGACAACAGGATTTTCCAGCCCTTGCGCTGGCGGGACATTTCAGTCCCGCCGATGGCAACCAGCCCCACATGGCGGGTTTGACGACGGCGTGGTTGGCTCGCAACGTAAGTAACCATTGATTTTGATGGGAACGGAAGATCGCGCTGCCGGAAAATGACAAGCCACTACTGCGCCAGAAAGCCCGCTGCAGGGGTGCTGGAAAATCCCGGCCCATGGATCCAATCTCAATTGTCATAAAAACCCATCTGGTTCATTAATAATAATAATCATCACAAGTAGGCTTACATTAACACCACAATGAAGTTATTGTGAAAATCCCCGAGTCGCCACATTCCGGCACCTGTTCAGGTACCCTAGAGGGGAGGAAATCTGCCCTCTTTACCTGGTCTGGCTGACCTGTGAATCCAGATCCACATCATCGTGATTGACTGTTAATGGCCTCGCAAGCCTTTCAGTTCGCAGGTAATAAATGCTGGTTCAGCCAGCAAACACCCGCATCGCATGGATGAATTTGATTAAAAAAATAAACTGCATAAACCCTACCTTATATATTCTCCGCGTTGCATTTGCTTTCATGCTCCTCGTGGACAGGCAGTGAAACACAGATGTACCAGTTGCCTGACAAGCCCAAGGAAGAAAGGGGTTCAGGATATGTCCCCAACATATTGTTACTGTTCAGTACATCCTTCTTTGTCCCATGATGTCATCAATGAGCCTTTTGCAAACATGGCTTATAATATTGAGGCAGTGCGACACCAAAGGGATTGCCTGCAATACAATCGGAACATTTTCTGAAGAGCCATATCTGAATCCGTGCCATTTCAATTCCACTTGCAGGAATGAGAATTTGTTATCAGTTTAAAACAAAGCATGATGCTCAACCAGATGTTGAACCACTCTGTTACATTTACACCATGTGAAATTCAACCTTATTTAACACCAGGTACCAACCACAGCCGAGTGACTGGGATTAAGAGCCTGAACCCTGAACTCCAAAGTCCTCACTCTGACCTTCAAATCCTGCTTCACTTGAAAAGCAGAAAGATGGTCCGCAATGAATCACTAACATGTTAGCAACCTGAGAGAATTAAGTAACACTTGCTTTAGAAGTATTCAATACATGTTGAGCAGGGGAAGGACAGAAATCCCAGCAGGAGTTTCGGAGCAGCTCCTGCAGGTCAGGATGAAAAGAAAGCGAGCATGAGAGCATGTAGGCTGGCGGAAAAGAAAGTCTGTCAAACTCCTTCAAACTGCTTCTAAGTGCCTATTAAATAAAGCTACGGGCAAAAAAAAATGTCAGTTGGAGTTAGGAAAGACATGTCTTGAACAAGAGATCACACTGCATTGCAAATTAAACAATTAAATGTGCATAAAGTATTGTGCATTTGAGAACTTTGCAGACAGCTGTCTCTCAACTTCAGCCGGTAGAATTAGTTCTCAATATCAACTGAATAAGATGGAAGAGGATATGTCTGAGGTGTCCTTCAATCCACTGGATCGGCAATTAATACTGTTCTTTTTCTCTTTTTAATATTAGAATATCCAGAAACTAGTGTACAAGCTATTTTGAATCATATTACCCTCCACCACCTCCTCCCTTCCCCTGCTCTTTCACCAGAAATGCTTTTGCAAGCAATAACCTGAAATCTTTTGTTTTGTAAAGTCTTTATATCAAAACTAGTTGCACCTTGAGAATGCCCCAAAGGTGAAGGTGAAAAGGATGGTGACGCATGACAACGCTTTCATATGTTAAATAAATTCATGGCGAACAGATAGCATTGGGCCACACTAGCCTTGCGCATATCCTTTTGAACTTATAGTTGAACTTTGAGTAGAAATTGTCATGATATCCATATTAACAAATCATGGTGCAATCACACACACACACTGATGGACAGGTAGACGGACCAATCAACACACACACAACATCACAGCCAATCACCAGTGAGAGCACATGCACTATAAAACAGGGAACACCACAGTTCCCGCTCATTCTACCAGGAGATAGCTCAGAGCACAGAGCTCACAGCATGCCACTCAGACATACACCATGTGCTGAGTGCCTCACTAAGATAGTGCTAGGGCTGGGTCCACAGGTTAACTGGTGAAGTATGAACCACATCCAGAAGTTAACAGTTGTTACTGTACAGAATAATAAAACAGAGTTGTACCCTCTACAACCGCGTTGGTTCGTTTATGTATTGGTACACCCAACACGACAGAAACTTTATTTGTTTCATCAAGATAGTCATCAAACACAATTTCAAGAATGTTCCTGCAACATCTGAATCTATGCCCCTGATGTGTCTTGGCTGTCAACTCTTTCCTTTAGCACGGTCGTGCACTGGTTAAAAAGTCATCTCAGAGTTTTATTTAAAACTTTTCAACTGATACTAAAGTTAACAGACCACCATGATTTGCTGTAGCAGGGCACCTAATGGTATCTGCTCTCAGTTAAACAAGCCTCCACGCATTTAGGTTTCTAAATTGCTCGCATGGCTAATTGCTAAAGTTACGAGCTGAGTGAAACTGGACATTCAGAACCTGAGTGAGCAGCACAAGCAATATGAGTGAGAATATCTCCCTAACCCAGAGCTTCCCAAACCTTTCTGGCCATGGAATACTTTTGACCTCGCAAGAGTACTGACAGAATCCCGAATACACATTCTTTTTATGATGAACAGTTAAACCACAAAACATTTGTTGTTTCTGTGCGCTCGGCGCAAACGTACAAATATATAGAAGTATTTTCTTATTTCTTATAGGTAACCTAGGCTGTTGCTTGTCAACCAGGGGCCACCTGTAGCCATCTAAGATGGCCAGCTGCAAAGGACCATGGGAATTATGGCCAACCAAGGACTCAGACAGATACACAGCCTATGTGTATCTAAAACACAGGTAACCAGACTTGACGGTACCCCCGCTCATTTACATTTCAATGGCCCATTTTCCCAGAACAATAGAACTCCAATCAAGCAACCGGTACCGCCACAGACTGATCGGCGTCACTCCCCTTACTCAGAAAGCACAACTGCCAAGGTCAATAACCGCTAAGGACCCGCCCAGCCACCAAGGCACCCGCCCCTTCATTGGCCGAAATCGAAGAGAGTGATCAGAGCCCTGTCGAACTATTGGGTCCAAGGTTAAGGACCACCCCAAAGAGCACAAAATCCCAGGGGGATAAAAGAGAGCACAGTGTTCTGTCTCTTTTGGATCTGGCCTGTGCCACGCAATTGCAGCAGGAACAGCCAGCCAAGTTCAAGACCAACGATCGCAATCCGACGGATGAGCCTAGCAGATACAGAGCCACTTTCTTTGAACCAGCCAAGTGAAATCCAGATAATGGCCTTTATCCATTTGCACAGTGCCGGTCGCCCTGAAGTTAAGTATAGGTTGTTGTAGATAGTAGTTTAACTCGTAGTAGATCATGGGCGGGATTCTCCCCTACCGGGCAGGGCAGGCGGTCCCGGCGCCGAGGAGTGGCGTGAACCACTACGGCGTCGGGCCGCCCGGAAGGTGAGGAATCCTCTGCACCTTCAGGGGCTAGGCCGGCGCCTTCGGGTTTGGCGCCGTGCCAGTTGGCGTCAAAGGGCTTGGCGCCGCTCCAACCGGCGCCGAAGGGCCTCCGCCGGCCGGCGCGAGTTGGTGCATGCGCGGGACTGCCAACGTGTGCTGGCACATCCCAGCGCGTGCGCAGGGGTGTTCGTCTCCGCACCGGCCATGGCGGAGGTCCACAGCAGCCGGTGCAGAGAGAAAGAGTGCCCCCACGGTACAGGTCCGCCCGCAGATCGGTGGGCCCCGATCGCGGGCCAGGCAACCGTGGGGGCACCTCCCGGGACCAGATCCTCCCGTGCTCCCCCCCCCCCCGAGGACCCAGGAGGCTGCCCGCAGAGCCAGGCCCCGCCGGTAAGTACCAGGTCTAATTTACGCCGGCGGGACTGGCCTAAAACGGGCGGCCGCTCGGCCCATCGCGGGCCGGAGAATCGCCGGGGGGCCCGCTGCCAGCGGCTGCCGACCGGCGCAGCGCGATTCCCACCCCTGCCAAAACCCCGGCGCCGGAGTATTCAGCAGCCGACGGGGACAGCATTCACCCCGCCCCCGGCGATTCTCTGGCCCGGCGGGACTCGGAGAATCCCGCCCATTGTTTTTGCAAGTTGAGATAACTCTTGTGTATGTAAATAAACCATCTTTTGAACGAACTAACTGACTGTGTGGTCATTTGATCGATATAAGCGATATAAGGGAAAGGCTTGAAGTTCACCGAGATAAATAAATAGAGCAACACACCCTACGGTAGAAATAACTTTTGAGTTTAGTTTTAAGATAGACCCTGGAAAGGCTGGACAAGACCAGGGAGCTGCACAAAGCAGACTTAGAGTCATAGAGTTTACAGCACAGCTAGAGGCACTTCGGCCCATCAGGTCTGTGCCAGCCATCAAACACCTATCTCTTCTAATCCCATTTTACTGCACTTGGCCTGTAGGCTTGTATGGTATGGCATTTCAAGGGATCATCTAAATGCTTGTTAAATGTTGTTAGGAAGAAACCGGCCATTTCATGGTCACCATTACTGATAAATTTTTATTTGCGATTTATTTAATTAACTGAATTTAAAATCCCCAATTGCAACGATGGGATTTGAACTCATGTCTCTGGAATATTGGTGTAGGCCTCTAGACTATTAAGCCACTGTGCTACCACCCCCTGTGTACATTGAGTAGGCATCACTAGACAGGGATCGACATTGAAAAGCTCAGGCGATTTCCCAACCCCCCCCCCCACATTCCCATCCCAAGGAGGCGAGGACCAATATTGGTGCCCACTGCTATCCAAGGTACAATCAAGAATTGGCCATGGGATATTTCCGATCCGCACAACAACGTAGTCCACAAATTATTTTTTCTAATTAAGGGGCAATTTAGCGTGCACCTATGCTGCACATCTTTTGGGTTGTGGGGGTGAAACCCACGCAGACACGGGGAGAATGTGCAAACTCCTCACAGACAGTGACCCAGGGCTGGGATTCGAACCCGGGTCCTCAGCGCCGTGAGGCAGAAATGCTAACCACGGTGCCACCGTGCTGCCCTTGTCCGCAAATCTTCTTAATTTAAAAATTACATTTTGTATTGTTGAAAACCAAATTGGTGGTCCGTTCACGCAAACACCTCACAGACCAATAACTGTGGAAGCTGGATGCTCTTTTCTTTGATCTGGTTTTGCAAATTCCCAATTTGGATCCCACCACCTTGCACTCATTCTCCACAATGCTTACTGACCACTACTGTGGGTGGAAATATAAGCTAGTTCCTGATGTGGACTCCTACTTAATTCGGTGAGTAGAAAATTGAACTGTAACACCTACACTTCCCAAAAAGAACAAAAGACAAATGAGAAACCAGGGAGTTGAGGGCAAAAAGAATGCCCCAGGAAGACATTGAAGTTAAAGGAACAAAGAACAAGAAGTTTAGCCAGATCTTACTCAGCAGAATGCAAATAAAATGCAGAGAAAGGGCTCGGAGTTAAAGGGAGAGCTGCAAGAACCTGGGGCGAAATTCTCCTACCCGCCCCGCCACGTTTCTGCCCCGACCGGCCGGCGGGAGTCTCCGTAACACCGGCCGGTCAATGGGGTTTCCCATTGTGGGGCAGCCCCACGCCGTCGAGAAACCCCCGGGCGCCGGCAAAACGGAGACTCCCGCCGGCGGAGAATGACGCCCCAGATTTAAAGTCAGCTGAGTGAGAAACCAGGGGCGTCATTCTCCGACCCCCGCCGGGTCGGAGAATGGCCGTTGGCCGCCGTGAATCCCGCCCCTGCCCCCGCCGAAGTCTCCGGTACCGGAGATTGGGCGGGGGCGGGAATCGGGGCGCGCCGGTTGGCGTGACCCCCCGCTCAATTCTCCAGCCCGGATGGGCCGAAGTCCCGCCCAGAAATTGCCTGTCCCGCCGGCGTAAATCAAACCTGGTATTTACCGGCGGGACCAGGCGGCGTGGGCGGGCTCCGGGGTCCTGGGGGGGGGCGCGGGGCGATCTGACCCCGGGGGGGTGCCCGCACGGTGGCCTGGCCCGCGATCGGGGCCAACCGATCCGCGGGCGGGCCTGTGCCGTGGGGGCACTCTCCCTTCCGCCTCTGCCACGGCCTCCACCATGGTGGAGGCGGAAGAGACTCTCCCCACTGCGCATGCGCGGGAAACTTTCAGCGGCCGCTGACGCTCTCGCGCATGCGCCGGGAAACTGTCAGCGGTCGCTGACGCACCGGCGCATGCGCCGCATTTCCGCGCCAGCTGGCGGGGAAACAAACGCCATTTCCGCCAGCTGGCGGGGCGGAAATCCCTCCGGCGTCGGCCTAGCCCCAACATTGAGGGGCTAGGCCGCCAAAGATGCGGAGCATTCCGCACCTTTGGGCCGGCGCGATGCCCGTCTGATTGGCGCCGTTTTTGGCGCCATTCGGCGGACATCGCGCCGTTGGGGGAGAATTTCGCCCCAGATATCTGGGGTAATTCAAAAGTTTGATCATACCTTAATTCAGCTCTGTTTGTCCATATCTCCAAGCAAAAAGTAAAAGTTACAATCTATTGAGCCACGGTTCAATTCGGGGACCTAATTGCCCAGACGTAACATCAACTGGGATTGTAACAATACACACACACTGACCTCACTCTCTCTCACACACACCACACAAACTCTCACCTCACTCTCTCTCACATAAACTCTCACCTCCCTCTCTCTCTCACACACACCACACAAACTCTCACCTCTCTCTCTCACTCTCTCTCACACACAAACTCTCACCTGTCTCTCTCACACAAACTCTCACCTCTCTCTCTCACACACAAACTCTCACCTCCCTCTCTCTCTCACACACACCACGCAAACTCTCACCTCTCTCTCTCACACACAAACTCTCACCTCACTCTCTCTCACATAAACTCTCACCTCCCTCTCTCTTTCACACACACCACACAAACTCTCACCTCTCTCTCTCACTCTCTCTCACACACAAACTCTCACCTGTCTCTCTCACACAAACTCTCACCTCTCTCTCTCACACACAAACTCTCACCTCCCTCTCTCTCTCACACACACCACGCAAACTCTCACCTCTCTCTCTCACACACAAACTCTCACCTCACTCTCTCACACACAAACTCTCACCTGTCTCTCTCTCTCACACAAACTCTCACCTCTCTCTCTCACACAAACTCTCACCTCCCTCTCTCTCTCACACACACCACGCAAACTCTCACCTCTCTCTCTCACACACAAACTCTCACCTCACTCTCTCTCACATAAACTCTCACCTCCCTCTCTCTCTCACACACACCACACAAACTCTCACCTTTCTCTCTCACTCTCTCTCACACACAAACTCTCACCTTACTCTCTCTCTCACACACACCACACAAACTCTCACCTTTCTCTCTCACTCTCTCTCACACACAAACTCTCACCTGTCTCTCTCGCTCACACAAACTCTCACCTCTCTCTCTCTCACACAAACTCTCACCTTACTCTCTCTTTCACACAAACTCTCACCTCTCTCTCACACAAACTCTCACCCGTCTCTCACACACAAACTCTCACCTGTCTCTCTCTCACATAAACTCTCACCTCCCTCTCTCTCTCACACACACCACACAAACTCTCACCTCTCTCTCTCACTCTCTCTCACACACAAACTCTCACCTGTCTCTCTCTCTCACACAAACTCTCACCTCTCTCTCTCTCAGACAAACTCTCACCTCTCTCTCACACAAACTCTCACCCGTCTCTCACACACAAACTCTCACCTGTCTCTCTCTCTTACGCAAACTCTCACCTCTCTCTCTCACACAAGCTCTCACCATGGCGGAGGCGGAAGAGACTCTCCCCACTGCGCATGCGCGGGAAACTTTCAGCGGCCGCTGACGCTCCCGCGCATGCGCCGGGAAACTGTCAGCGGTCACTGACGCACCGGCGCATGCGCCGCATTTCCGCGCCAGCTGGCGGGGAAACAAACGCCATTTCCGCCAGCTGGCGGGGCGGAAATCCCTCCGGCGTCGGCCTAGCCCCTCAATGTTGGGGCTAGGCCGCCAAAGATGCGGAGTATTCCGCACCTTTGGGCCGGCGCGATGCCCGTCTGATTGGCGCCGGCTTTGGCGCCAGTCGGCGGACATCGCGCCGTTGGGGGAGAATTTCGCCCCAGATATCTGGGGTAATTCAAAAGTTTGATCATACCTTAATTCAGCTCTGTTTGTCCATATCTCCAAGCAAAAAGTAAAAGTTACAATCTATTGAGCCATGGTTCCATTCGGGGACCTAATTGCCCAGACGTAACATCAACTGGGATTGTAACAATACACACACACTGACCTCCCTCTCTCTCTCACACACACCACACAAACTCTCACCTCTCTCTCTCACTCTCTCTCACACACAAACTCTCACCTGTCTCTCTCACACAAACTCTCACCTCTCTCTCTCACACACAAACTCTCACCTCCCTCTCTCTCTCACACACACCACGCAAACTCTCACCTCTCTCTCTCACACATAAACTCTCACCTCCCTCTCTCTCTCTCACACACACCACACAAACTCTCACCTCTCTCTCTCACTCTCTCTCACACACAAACTCTCACCTGTCTCTCTCTCTCACACAAACTCTCACCTCTCTCTCTCACACAAACTCTCACCTCCCTCTCTCTCTCACACACACCACGCAAACTCTCACCTCTCTCTCTCACACACAAACTCTCACCTCACTCTCTCTCACATAAACTCTCACCTCCCCCTCTCTCTCACACACACCACACAAACTCTCACCTCTCTCTCTCACTCTCTCTCACACACAAACTCTCACCTGTCTCTCTCTCTCACACAAACTCTCACCTCTCTCTCACACACAAACTCTCACCTCCCTCTCTCTCTCACACACACCACACAAACTCTCACCTCTCTCTCTCACTCTCTCTCACACACAAACTTTCACCTGTCTCTCTCTCTCACACAAACTCTCACCTCTCTCTCTCTCAGACAAACTCTCACCTCTCTCTCACACAAACTCTCACCCGTCTCTCACACACAAACTCTCACCTGTCTCTCTCTCTTACACAAACTCTCACCTCTCTCTCTCTCACACAAGCTCTCACCTGTCTCTCTCACACACACTCTCACCTCTCTCTCTCTCTCGCACACACTCTCACCTGTTTCTCTCTCTCACACACTCGCACCTCTCTCTCTCACACAAACTCTCACCTCTCTCTCGCGCACACACTCTCATCTGCCTCTCTCTCACACAAACTCTCACCTGTCTCTCTTGCACACACTCTCACTCCTCTCCTCCTTACACACACAAAACGCACACACCACATAAACTCTCATTTCTCTCTCGCACAAACGCACTCTCACCTCCCTCTCTCACATGCACACATAAACACGCTCATCTCTCTCCCTCTCTCGCAACCACTCTCACCTCCTTACACACACACACACACATGAAACACACAGAGCACATAAACTCTCACTTCTCTCCTGCTCACACACACACTCACACGCTCACCTACCTCTCTCTCTCACACACACGCACTCACACTCTCACCTCTCTCCCTCAATCACAAATTCTCACGTCTTTCTCACACATACACATAAACACACCTCTACTGTCCTTCTCACATGCCAATGATCCTTTTTCTCCCATCCAAACCCTTGTCCAGTTCTGGCCCTTATTCGTGTCTCATTTCTGCTCCGAGGCCCATTCTCTATCTCGCTTACACTCCAAAACCAACTCACCCGCTCCCTACTGCCCTATGGCCCACTGTCTCCCTCGTTTCATGGCCGCTTCCCCACTTGCCCTCCCCACGGCCACTTTTGTTCCCACCCTATGCTCAATCCCTGGCTGACGACGTACCACTTGGGTCCAATCATCTCTGGATTCCCACTATTGCCTGCACCATGCAGTTGAAGCCTTGCACCATAGAGCTCATGCATTCAGCCATGGAGATAATGCGCTGAGCCATGGAACGGACACCCCCCGCCATGTAGTGCATGTCCTGCGCCAAAGTCTCCACTGATGACGCCACCCTCCAGCCTTGCCCTCGTTGCGTTCGAGTGACGGCACCATCACCTTAGACAGAAAGCGATGGGATGTCTCCAGACGGCCTTGCAGTCTGAGGAGGGGTGCTGTAATTCCTTCCTTTTTTATTTCAAATTTAAAGTACCCAATTCATTTTTTTTTCCAATTAAGGGGTAATTTAGCGTGGCCAATCCACCTACCCTGCACATCTTTGGGTTGTGGGGATGAGACCCACGCAGACACGTGGAGAATGTGCAAACTCCATGTACCATTAGGAGAAATGTACAGAACAAAAATGTAAGGGTCAATGTTATGTGCGAATCAATCACTAGAGGGAGCTAGATGCAGAACTATATAAAGCAACGGTGCAAAGCCTTCTGGGAGAGAGCTAAGGAGAAGGCTAGAGAACAGACTGTAGGAAAGATAGTGTAAGTGAGAGCAGATTATAATTATTGTATTAGTGCAGAGATTTGTGATGGATGAGTGTAGATTGTATGATTATTGTCAATTGTTTATTATATAAAAGTAAGAGTCAAATTAAATTAAGTAGTGTAAATACATCTTTAACTTTGTTTAATATAAAAGCTAGTTGTGGTCTTTGTGAACATTACGCCAACCATCCTGGGATTTGTTCACCACAAAGAAGACCACACTCGACACGGGATCGAACCCGGGTCCTCAGCGCTGTGAGGCAGCAGTGTTAACCACTGCGCCACCGTGCACCCTGCTGTCATTCCATCCTGATGCTCGTGATTCTACCTTTACAGTTCCAGCAGCTTTGGGATGATTGGACCCCAGGGGTACGTCATAGGCCAAGGGTTTCAGCAGATTCCTGGGCTATGGCATCCCTCCGGACGCTGGATCACTGGGACATTCCTTCCTTCAACAGTAAGGTGCTCACCAGTGAGTGACCCAGAAGCCTGCCTACCAGCTAATCCCACCGAGGTTTGAGTATCTGCACTGGTGGAGGGTGCAGGTGACAGCTGTGACACATCCATGTTGCTTATCTCCAAGATGTCTCCCTCAGAGATGCTCTGGTCTGTGGCCTCCAGAGGGCATGAGGATAGTCCAGGCCGGTCGACTGATTGAACTGCAAGGGAAGCGAGATGGCATTAGTGCATCATGGGGGATGAATGATTGGAGAAAGTTACCTCATGTGAGGTTCGCACCGTGGCTGCCTGTCTTGAGGCTTCTCACTTTTGTCTACTGCCCCCAGCTCTCCCTTTGCACAGGTGTGGCTCTGCTCCTCACCTGCAAGCTCAAGGGCTGCTCAGGTCTGGCGTAATTCGGGCTGGCTATGCACACTCACGGCGGTTATGCTCGGGTTTGTCCTGCTGGATCCAATGGTGGTGAAGGCTGGTGTGCGTGGGAGATGGGTGGTGAGTAGGGATGTGAGCAGCAGATTATCTACTGTGGGACCATGGGAAGTGAGGGGCTGAGGGGGGGGGGGGGGGGGGGGGGCGGGTGCGGGGGGGGGGGGCTTGCCGGAGGGGGGTTTGCCGGAGGGGAGCCTCTTATGCAACGAGCTGGCGCCAACTATCGTGTCCACTGCCTCTCAGGCGGGGATGGTGGAGGCAGCGGGCGACAGCTGTGACACCTCCACGCTGATTGTCTCCAAGATGTCCCCCTTGGAGCTGCTCTGGTGTGTGGTCTCCAGAAGGCATGAGGATAGTCCGAGCCGGTCAACTGATGGACCTGCAAGGGAAGCGAGATGGCATTAGTGCATCACTTGATGGACGTCTCTGCGATTGCTGGGGGGGGGACGGGGACGCCACGCCTCTGTTCCACATCCAAGAGTTTGCCGAGACCTCCCTCTGATAATCGTGGTCCTTCCTGGCAGCCAATCCCCCCCCCCCCCCCCCCCCCACTGTGTGTCTCGCAAATGGAAAGCAATCTGCTTCAGACATGTCTCGTCATAATGCTGCCCTTGGATTTCTGCTGGTCGCTCCTCAAAGCAACAAAATCATCTCGGAAAATGTTATCATGTCAATATTTCCAGCAAAATTGTTAACCTGTTCATAAAGACAGTATTGCTGTTATAATGCAGAGCAACACAAGGCTGTATTCCCAATGATCCTTTCTCATTTCTCTTTCAATTTCGTTTCATCTTCCTTCTGTCAATAAACTTCTTTTTAAACTCTTTTCTAATTAAGCCCAGGTGTAACTCTGCTGTTCAATACACCAGTGACAGTACTTGTTCTTGCAGCTCAAGACTGGGTATTCCTGACATGTTTTAAAACCAAAAGAAAAACACTTTTATGTGATCAAAGCCTCTTCCTTTATTGCCATGGGGACTTTGCTATGAGGATGCACCAATTAGGACACAGAAACAATGAGAAAAAAAGAATATTGCATCCTGTTTTTAAAAAAGCAGAAAACGGTAGAAATTGATGACAGCACAATCAGCATCTGAAAGAGAAATTTAGGTTAACGTTTGGCATGGCCTGCATTAAACTATAAAGTATTTAGAAATGATCTACCCCTTTCCTATTTGACCAGCGTTCCCTCTCTTTGTCTCTCTCTCTCTCTTTGATCATTGAACATCATCCTTCCTTCTGCCATGCCAGCCATCCACCAGGACCCATCCCATCTGAACCTTTGACGTTATGGGGGTTGCTGAGAGTCTCGAGAATAGAACATAAAATTCCCGCAGTGCAGAAGGAGGCCATTCGGCCCATCCAGCCTGCACCGGCCCTCTGAAAGAGCACTCTACCTAGGCCCACTCCTCCACTCTATCCCGTAACCCCACCTAACCTGCCAATCCAAGAGTCTTTGGACTCTAAGGGGCAATTTAGCACGGCCAATCCACCAAACATGCCAATTTTTGGACTGCAGTCTCAACAAAAGGCTGAAAGCACAGAGGAGCAAAATATCATAGGTAAGCATCGGATATAATTTCGCTGAATGGGGGAAATCTGGAGACCTGGGCAAGTTGCATTTGGAATGTATACCCTTGGATTCTGATTTTGCATGATCAGAAAACTAAAACAATGGCCCTGGATTTTCTCTTGGGGGTATTGTGGGGAGGCGTGTGGCTCGATATGGGGTTTGGATTGGATTTGTTTATTGTCACGTGCACCGAGTTACAGTGAAAAGTATTGTTCTACGTACAGTCCAGACAGATCATTCCGTACAAGAAAAGAAAATTCATAATAGGGCAAAAAAAAATACACAATGTAAATATATAGACATTGGCATTGGATGAGCAGACAGGAGTGTAGTACTACTCAGTGGAGAAGATGTGTGAAGAGATCAGGTCAGTCCATAAGAGGATCGTTTAGGAGTCTGATAACAGCGGGGAAGGAGCTGTTTTTGAATCTGTTAATGCGTTTTCTCAGACTTTTGTATCTCCGGCCCAATAGAAAAAGTTGGAAGAGTGAGTCAGCCAGGTGGGAGGGGTCTTTGATTATACTGCCCACTTTCCCCAGGCAGCGGGAGGTGTAGATGGAGTCAATGGATGGGAGGCGGGTTTGTGTGATGGACTGGGCGGTGTTCACGACTCTCTGTAATTTCTTGCAGTCTTGGGCCGAGCAGTTGCCATACCAGGCTGTGATGCAGCCAGATAGGATACTTTCTATAGTGGGCCTGTAAAGGTTGATAAGAGTCAATGCGGACATGCTGAATTTCCTTAGTTTCCTGAGGAAGTATAGGCGCTGTTGTGCTTTCTTGGCCATAGCGTCGGCGTGGGTGAACCAGGACAGATGTTTGGTGATGTGAACACCTAGAGAGGGTGCAGAGATAGGGTGGATCCAAAATCATTTGGGTGCCGACCTAAAAGGGGGACTTTTTCAATTATCTGGTGGTGTCCTTGGAAGGGTAAAAGTGACATCCTCCCTGGCCATAGCCCATGGCATCAAAGAGAAAGCTTTCCCTAAACACTTCCCACTTCCTGCCCATCCTGCAATCATAAAGATCAGGAGAGACTCAGCATGTGGACCATTCCAGGCTTGCACATATGTCACCAGACTTCCTGGAAGACCCCACAATTGGTTGCCTTGATCCACTGCAATTCGCATACTGCCGCAACCGGTCCACAGCAGGCGCCATTTCCCTGGCCTTGCACTCATCCCTAGAGCATCGCCACAACACGGACTCCTTCATCAGACTCCTATTTATTGACTACAGCTCCGCCTTCAACACCATAATCCCAGCCAAGCTCATATCAAAGCTCCAAAACCTAGGACTTGGCTCCTCACTCTGCAACTGGATCCTCGACTTCCTGACCCGTAGACCACAATCAGTCAGAATAAACAACACCTCCTCCACTATTGTCCTCAATACCGGGGCCCCGCAAGGCTGCGTACTTAGCCCTCTACTCTACTCCCTATACACAAACAACTGCATGGCAAAATTTGGTTCCAACTCCATCTACAAGTTTGCTGATGATACGACCATAGTGGGCAGGATCTCGAATAACGATGAGTCAGAATACAGGAGGTAGATACAGAGCCTCGTGAAGTGGTGCAGCGACAACAATCTCTCCCTCAATGCCAGCAAAATTAAAGAGCTGGTCAATGGTTCTTCAGGAAGCAAAGTACTGTACACACCCCTGTCAGCATCAACGGGGCTGAGGTGGGGATGGTTAGCAGTTTCAATTTCCTAGTGGTGCACATCTCCAGAAATCTGTCCTGGTCCACCCACGTCGACGCTACAACCAAGAAAGCACAACAGTGCCTATACTTTCTCAGGAAACTAAATTAATTCGGCATGTCCACATTAACTCTTACCAACTTTTACAGATGCACCATAAAAAGCCTCACAGCCTGGTATGGCAACTGCTCGGCCCAGGACCGCAAGAAACTTCAGAGAGTCGTGAACACAGCCCAGTGAAATGAAAAATGAAAATTGTTTATTGTCACAAGAAGGCTTCAAATGAAGTTACTGTGAAAAGCCCCGAGTCGCCACATTCCGGCGCCTGTTCGGGGAGGCTGGTACGGGAATTGAACCCGTGCTGCTGACCTTGTTCTGCTTTACAAGCCAGCTGTTTAGCCCACTTTGCTAAACCAGTCCATCACACAAACCTGCCTCCCATCCATTGACTCCATCTGTACCTCCTGCTGCCTGGGGAAAGCGGGCAGCATAATCAAAGACCCCTCCCACCCGGCTTACTCACTCTTCCAACTTCTTCTATCGGGCAGGAGATACAGAAGTCTGAGAACACGCACGAACAGACTCAAAAACAGCTTCTTCCCTGCTGTTACCAGACTCCTAAACGACCCTCTTATGGACTGACCTCAATAACACTACACCCCTGTATGCTTCACCCAATGCCGGTGTTTATGTAGCTACATTGTGTACCTTGTGTTGCCCTATTATGTATTTTCTTTTATTTCCTTTTAATTTCATGTACTTAATGATCTGTTGAGCTGCTCGCAGAAAAATACTTTTCACTGTACCTCGGTACATGTGACAATAAACAAATCCCATCCAATCCAATCCAATTTTTAATTAGTCCCCTTTGAACTTCTTGGATCGGAAAATCAGGATGTCAAACCTTTTGGGAAGATCTTCTCGTACGACCACAGCTTCAATAACTCTGCTCCCTCCATAAGTTCTACCGTGCCCCTTAGATGCACTCCTAATGTCATGGCCTCCTGCTCCCATTATGGTAATCGGTTGACCCTACCCTGACCCTTAGCCAGACAATGACGTTTTGGGGGATTGTGAATTGTTGGACGGCCTGTTGCTCTGTTACACAGCCTGAGATGCCCAGGTTCTAACATTACTGATGTCGTGTTCCAGGATATTATGGACTTTCAGTCAGTACTTTATATTTTTACAAAAACAAAAGGCTTGAAAAGATGACTGCCTAAAGAACACCTCTGATTTGTTCTATGGATTGAAACCACTTGGATATCTCAAGAGGGAACAAAAATAACATTCCAGGCTGATCTTGTATGAATAGGCTTGGGTCACTGTCTGTGCAGAGTCTGCACATCCTCCCCGTGTCTGCGTGGGTTTCCTCCGGGTGCTCCGGTTTCCTCCCACAGTCCAAAGTTGTGCGGGTTAGGTGGATTGGCCATGATAAATTGCCCTTAGTGTCCAAAATTGCCCTGAGTGGGGTTACTGGGTTATGGGGATAGGGTGGAGGTGTTGACTTTGGGTAGGGTGCTCTTTCCAAGAGCCGGTGCAGACTCGATGGGCCGAATGGCCTCCTTCTGCACTGTAAATTCTATGAATACTCTTTCCTGTTGCAAACCAAAAGGGTAATTTCAAATTGAATGGGTGGTTCAAATACAAAGACATTGGCTGTCTCAAACGCTCCGTGTATCAAATGACAACACAGGATGTGTATTCAACGTAACCGCCCACCTTATTTGGAAAAGGGCGGTGGCTGAGGCACAGGACAGGGCTGCACTCTCACAGGCAGCTATGTACCAGGGCTACCTGGAGATTTCCCACAACCTGTACTCCATGGCTGCGAACATGCAGACCCATGTCGAGACGAGAGCAGGCCTCCAGGACCAGCGGCGCCAGGTGGTGGAGGAGCCCAGGAGTTTGGTCAGGTCGCGCCCCTGTCCCAAGGAATAGCCCGGGGCCATTGGGCGTCCCGAGGGAGGAGGAGGTGATGTGGCCAGTGCTGGTGACTCCTGGAGGGAAGGTGCTGGAACACCATAGCGCCTTAGATAGGTGTCATCAGCCACGACTGTAGCGGATAACATCTGTCGCCTAATAGCCAACACCTCACCCAGGGGTACGCCTCAAAGATGTCAGGAACCGTCAAGCGTGCCAGGATGAAGGCATGATGTACACTGCCCAGTATCAGGCGCAGACTTGCATGATGCATAGCTCATGGTCACACACAAGCTGTACATTCATCGAGTGGAACCCCTTTTGCTTTGTGAAGACTGGCCATCATGAACCGGTGCTCATATGGCGACATGCATCTTGTCCATCATCCCCGGGACCTGGTCATCCTGGCGACGATGGTGAACCCTGTTGCTCAGGCATCCTGGTGGGCTTCATCCACATCGAATTTGATATATTGTGCCGAGCGGGCATACAGGGCCTCCGTTACGACACAGGTGCACTGAGGTCTGCGAGATCCTGACAGATCCACACTCACCGCCTGCAAGGACCCCGTGGCGTAAAGGTTCTGGGTGACTGTCACGTTGATGGCCACAGGCAGCTGTTGTTGTATCCCATAACCCCCCGCAGTTCCAGGTGCACCGTGATCTCGCTGATGTGTCGCACTGTCCCCCTGCTCATACGGAGTTTTCGGTGGCATACCCGATCTGGCAGGTACTCGAATGACAGGCGGTGCCAGTATACATGAGGCATAATGCAACACCTCCTTCCCATCTGCCCCCCGGCCTTATGGGCGACCCGCTCTCCATCCTCACCGGCTGCCTCCTGTTCCTCTGGGGCAGGCTCCGCTCGTACAGTGCACTCCCCAGGATAAAGGCCACCATTCCTGGTTGTATTCTGAAATCCATTGTCTGCAGGGAGTGAAAGGCAGACAGGGTAGCATGGTGCGTACCCCTGTGTCCAACCAGGTCCACCGTGCAACACGGAAGCCCGGCCTGCATGTCCCTCTGCCCTCTCCCTCCTCTCCCATCGCCATTACCTCCCCCAGCCATTACCCTAACAATATCCCCTCCGTTCTGCACCCCTGGCCCCATCAGTTTGGCAGTGTGGGTGCGTCTGGCCCCAGCACCCGTTCCTGCCAGCAGATGCACCGATGGCTGCCGCTGCCCATGCCAGTGGTAGGCTCTGCGACCACCATCCTGTTGGCGTTTGCTGTGGCGCTGCCCTTGGGTGGGCTGCGTGATGGCTGGTGGCGTCCAGTTGTGGGTGGGTGGGATGGGTAGGGTTGCTGGGGTAGAGGTGGAGGACAGGTTTGTGGGGGGTTTAATGGGGTGGGGGCGGGATGTAGATGGGGTGGGCGGACCTATACGGCTGGTGTCTGTGTGCAACCGCGGGTCACGGTGGGCAGTCAATGGGGTGCACAGCAAGATGGCTACACTGCAGGCCATGGCAGCAGCGGTCCATGACTGGACACCGCCCCGGTCCTGCAGGTCACCCTGACCCCACTGCCCATCCCCTGGTCACCCCCCCCCATCACACGCTAATCTTCCTCCGCCACTGGCCGAGCACCCCCCACCCCCACTCCCTACACCACCAGCCAGCCATGTTAGCGGCGGGGCTGGCTGCCCACGCCTCTGGGAACATGTCCTACTTCCTCTCTCATCGCTGGAGCCCTGGAGACTACCAAATCAGGCCCTTTAATGATACGCCAATGGCGTTTACTGTACATG
This sequence comes from Scyliorhinus torazame, assembly GCF_047496885.1. Classification (NCBI taxonomy): domain Eukaryota; kingdom Metazoa; phylum Chordata; class Chondrichthyes; order Carcharhiniformes; family Scyliorhinidae; genus Scyliorhinus; species Scyliorhinus torazame. The sequence continues at coordinate 253,990,068 of NC_092714.1, read as the reverse complement.
CAGAGTAGAATGCATTGATGCCATTGTCGATGCGCCGGAGTATGGCATTCCGTCGGGCGCCCAGCGCCGGCCACGAAGTTCGGCTCACGTGTGATTCTCCGCCCAATCACATTTCGCAATTCCGGCGTCGTGGATGGAGAATCCCGCCCATCATGTTTGGAAACCGCCATGGCATCCTTGGGGCAAAATCGTACAAATAACGACAAGTTGTTGAGGTGACCATGCTGATTGCCTCGAATATTTAATCAAAATCAAGTAGTTTCACTCATTTGGCAGATATCCAATCTGTGATGAACAAGAGCTAACAAATTACTCAAATTTCCTCTCAGTCAACAATCTGAGCCAGCAAGTGTGGTGAAACAAGACAGATTATTGTTCAAAAAATTTCTTCATCCTATAATCAGGTGTCATTTTTCATATTCAATCAATTGAGTCTAGCCAGTTCGAAACAACATGTATGTCAGAACAGTGAGAAAGTGCAGGTTTTCGAAATCTCAAACTGGCCCTGAAGGGGGTCATTTATCCTTCAATCTGCCAGCGAAGCGTTTTCCTGCGTGGACCCATCTTGATGTCTTGGGTCTGGTTTAGCTATTGAGCTCTAACTAGTGAGAATTTCCAGCTTCTGTAGCTAGGTTCTGTGCAAGTGCAGTGCATCATAACTGTGGTTCAACAAGATAAATGAAAAATAATTACAATTTGAAAATTCATTCTAAAAACTGAGGTGCAAAAACATTGGGCTGGATTCTCCATTTCAACGGCTAAGTGCCGGCTGGAACGGACAATTTGCGGGAGTTCAATGACGACACAATTGGTGCCGACCCTTCACCGATTCTGGGGCTGGTGAGGGGCTACTAGCGGTGCTGGGTGAAAAGTCCTAGCTACCTCGCCAAAAGCAGCCGGAGAATGGCCGGGTCCCGGGCCGGGCATGTGCACGGCTGACGACATGCAGCGGTCACGCCATACAACATGACGCCGGCCGTACTCGGACCCGACCCACCATCCGCGACCCCTCAGGCCACCCCCCTAGCCACTCCACACCAGTCCCCCCCAGCCCTCGGGGAAGCCCCCCCCAACCAGCGGCATGGTTTCCAGCCGAGTGTCGCAGCGCTGGACACAGTCCGAACTCGCCACGCCGGGTTCCCGACCGCTGAGACCACATGTGTCCACGCACGGTCGGGAACTCGGCCCATTGCGGAAGCGCCTGCCGATGATGCGCCAACGCCATTGCAATGGCGTGCGGCACGCAACATGATTATGCCATTTTGGGGGGGGGGGCGGAGCATGGCTGACCGGTGTCAAACCGGTGGCGGACCCATTTGGGCATCGGAGTCGATTCTCCGCCCTATTGCTGATTACAATGTCGGCGTCGGGCAACAGAGAAAAGCCCAATGTTTAAATTGTTCCTTAAGATTGCTCTTAATCTCAATATTTGCCTCAGCACCAGAGAGCAATGACTTTGGGGCATTGTGATGTGAAATTCAGCTGGTACATTAGGAGGCAGCAGCCTGGATTTTCATGCAGTTGGAGACACCCTGTGGTGGGCTGAAAATGGCAGCTGGGGGACCCAATCTGGGATTCCCGACCCGGCTGTCTCCAAACCGTTCCCCAGGTCTCTGATTTTCCAGTGAGCCACTCTTTATCTGGCTGGCTAAATTGGAGAGATGGGCGTGTTCCTGAGATTTTCATGGAATTGGGCCAGTTTTTAAAAAGAGGTATGGTTCACACCACCTCAGAGGTGTCATTAACCATCATCTGGGTGAATAAACCTTTTGAACAGTGAGCAAAAATAACTTCCTCATGCACCACATACCAAGCTATGCCCCCCGCCCCCACACTCAACTCCATGGGCCACATATCCCCATGTAAAGCTATGGCGCTTACAAGCCCATTCACCCACGATACACTGTGTAGAACCAATGATCCCTGTAATGACAATAGGATGTTTAAAAAACTTGAGAAAATCTGTCAGTTGTTACTTTCCACTTCCTTAATAAAAGCTGTATTCACCACAGTCCAATAAAAGTGCCAATTATCCAGACCTTATCAATAGCTGAAACTGCAAACACTTGAAACATCTTTATCTTGTTAAAATAAAATTGTACAATTCTCAGAAAAGATCAGGAAGCCAAAGGTTTCAATCAAGCATGTTTTCCCTGGGGAAAAGCTGTTTCAACAGCCAAATGGATATCTAGGGTCTGACTGCCCAGACATCTAATTGACTGTTGAAACAGCTGAACCCCAGGCAAAACGTTACATGATTCATAGAATTTACAGTGCAGAAGGAGGCCATTCGGCCCATCGAGTCTGCACCGGCTCTTGGAAAGAGCAACCTACCCAAGGTCCACACCTCCACCCTATCCCCATAACCCAGCAACCACATCCAACACTATGGGTAATTCTGGACACTAAGGGCAATTTAGCATGGTCAATCCACCTAACCTGCACATATTTGGACTGTGGGAGGAAACCGGAGCACCCGGAGGAAACCCACGCACACACGGGGAGAACGTGCAGACTCCGCACAGACAGTGACCCAAGCCGGAATCGAACCTGGGACCCTGGAGCTGTGAAGCAATTGTGCTATCCACAATGCTACCGTGCTGCCCTTGATTGTCAGCTCTCGCTCTCTGATCTCTACTGTCAATTGCACGATGTTAATTTAGATAAGATAAAGTAGTCGCGGTTTCAGCTATTGATGCTTTAAAGGATCTGGATGATTGACACTTTCATTAGTGAACTGAGTTTTTTTAAGGAAGTGGAGAGAAATAATGAATGAATTACTGTTTTTAAAACTTTCTTTTTACACATCCTATTATCACTATAGGCTTAATTTATTCTACATAGTGTATAGTGGGTAAATTGGTATGGAGGTACCGTAGTTTGCTCAGGAATGTTAGAAGAGTCTATGGGAATTGGCATGAGGACACATGAATAGGGACATGAGGTACCATGGTTGGGGCATGGGGAGCGCGTGGGAGTGAGGGGCTGAGAGGGTTGAGGGCCTTATGTTTTCATTACATAAAGGACAAAGTGGGTCCGAGGTGGGTCTTTAAAACTATATGCCTAGGTACCCAGCTGCCTTTCCGCTGCCTCCAAACTCTCCCCTGAGTCAGCTGGCCCAATGGCAGTCCACACCTAGAGAAGATCATGGGCGAAATTCTCCCCCAACGGCGCGATGTCCGCCGACTGGCGCCCAAATCGGCGCCAATCAGACGGGCATCGCGCCGCCCCAAAGGTGCGGAACGCTCCGCATCTTTGGGGGCCGAGCCCCAACATTGAGGGGCTAGGCCGACGCCGGAGGGATTTCCGCCCCGCCAGCTGGCGGAAATGGCGTTTGTTGCCCCGCCAGCTGGCGCGGAAATGCGGCGCATGCGCGGGAGCGTCAGCGGCCGCTGACAGTTTCCCGGCTCATGCGCGGGAGCGTCAGCGGACTCTGACAGTTTCCCGCACATGCGCAGTGGGGAGAGTCACTTCCGCCCACGCCGCCTGGTCCCGCCGGTAAATACCAGGTTTAATTTACGCCGGCGAGACAGGCAATTTCTGGGTGGGACTTCGGCCCATCCGGGCCGGAGAATTGACCGGGGTGTCCCGCCAACCGGCGCAGCCCAATTCCCGCCCCCGCCCAATCTCCGGTACCAGAGACTTCGGCGGGGGCAGGGGCGGGATTCACAGCGGCCAACGGCCATTCTCCGACCCGGCGGGGGGTCGTAGAATGACGCCCCATGTCTCTGGAGCCACGTTCTCCTGAAGCAATGATGCAAAGTTAGGAATTTTCCCAACTCCCACGAGGATGAAAATCCAAGCCCGTCAGTCAAGCGTGAACCAGCATTCTGTCCATTCTGCCGGTGTTGTCTGCATTTTTGACAATGATAAATCAAATGCTCCAGCTATAAATCCACTGTGCAAAATGAGAAGGAGGGGACTGTTCTACTCATGTAACTAAAAGAAAAGAGAAAAAAGAAAGATTTTGGAGTGGGAAGAAAGAAAGGAAAAATAAATCATCTGCGACGTGAAGCAGTTAATACACTGTGGGAATACAGCGATATCTATTATAATGCAAATAACTATAAATAAAGGATTGTGTGGAAAGAAGAATAGTTACTGGCATTTTAAAGGCATTTTGAAAACTGGAAGAGCTCTATAATGCGTCTAACCTCATGCCAGTGATATGGCATATTGCTTTAGTAAAGCGAGATAAAAGGGGCTTACCTTTTAGCCTATCCATAAGCAACGCTTAAGACTCTCAGGAGTATGTATTTTTTATTTGTAAGGACTGCAAGCACGTGGAGATTGATAAGTATTCAAGGTTGGCACATGAGGGGATGAGGGGGTGATGCTAATGGACTGGCACTCCCGTTACGCCCCCCCCCCCCCCCCCCCCCCCCCCCCCCCCTCCCGTTACCCCCCCCCCCCCCTCCCCTCCCCCTCCCCCTCCCCCTCCCCCCCCCCCCCCCCTCCCGTTACCCCCCCCCCCCCCTCCCCTCCCCCTCCCCCTCCCCCTCCCCCCCCTCCCCCTCCCCCCCCCCCCTCCCGTTACCCCCCCCCCCTCCCCTCCCCCTCCCCCTCCCCCCCCCCCCTCCCCCCCCCCCCTCCCCCCCCCCTCCCCCCCCCCTCCCCCCCCCTCCCCCCCCCTCCCCCCCCCCCCCCTCCTCCCCCTCCCCCCCCCCCCCCCTCCTCCCCCTCCCCCTCCCCCCCCTCCCCCCCCCCTCCCCTCTCCTCCCCCTCCCCCTCCCCCCCCCCTCCCCTCCCCTCCCCTCTCCCCTCCCTCCCCTCCCCCCCCCCCCCCCCCCCCTCCCCTCCCCCCTCCCCTCCCCCCCCCCCCCCCCCTCTCCCCCCCCCCCCTCCCCCCTCTGTGAAAAGCCCCTAGTCTCCACATTCCGGCGCCTGTTCGGGGAGACTGTTCCAGGAATCGAACCGTGCTGCTGGCCTACCTTGGTCTGCTTTCAAAGCCAGCGATTTAGCACTGTGCTAAACAGCCCCATAACGCTAAAGGGATGTCAACAGTTAAGCGTGAAATCATCAAGTCGCTCTACTGAACACACAGTGGATGTGCTCTCTCTATAGGAAACCCACAACAATAACACTGCCGCAAGATCCAGACTGACAATACAAGAAGTCACCAAGAACTTAACCACCACTTAAACCTACCTATCTGGGTGTCGTTTTGGACCCCACACTGGCCTTTAACACTACAAATGCCTCCTCTTTGTTCCTGTCTATTCTCTTATTTTTCCCTTTCTTGTATTTTTGCAATTGCCATTTTGATTCATGGATGATTAATGGACCTGCGCCTTTTAAGCAAATCAGCTTATATGTGGCCTGCACCTTTAATTTGAGCAAGGATTGCAGTAGCAGGAGGGATCAGTGATGACACAGCTTGATTGACTTGTCTGGTGGCCAATGAATCGGCACAGAAAGCGTGCCTGACCCGGTGACCAGGAGTGATTGGTTCTGATCTCACTGAGAGGTTTTTCAGAGACAAGGCTAGGTTTCTAGTTTCGCTTTTGGTTCTGAAGTCTGGATGGAGGAGCTCTCATTCTCTCTCTCCAAGACCTGATGAGTTCTCTCTGAAGAATTCAATGTAAGAGCTCTTCTCTTTCCCCAGTAAGACTAAGGGTCATCTTCTCAAGGCTTCAAGGGCTGGAATCCGGGAATACAACAGGAATCCTCAGGCTGGAATCTGGGTTGAATGTGAGACAAAGGGTCTCAAAGAAGGAAGATAGGACTGAAGGTGATCTTTTGAGTTGAAGGCTCAGTTTAATGAAAGCTAACATATCTCGCCAGAAGAACTCCTACTGCTTGTGAGGACTGAATGGATGTTTCTGCAATAAGACCATGACCAACTATAAGGCAGAGGCTTCAATCAATCCCTGCAGCAAAGAATTCATCATCAGAAGCAAGAAATCTTGGCCGGGATTCTCGGAGCCTCCGCGTCGAAATGGCACTTGGCGCGGGGGCGGAGAATGGGGCCTCAGGCCCATGATTGGGTCTGATGCCGGGACAAAATTCCCGCCGACCGGAGAATCGGCGCCAGTCGCGCGTGCGCGGTTGCATGGGGCCGGCGCGGAAGCAGCCACCGTGCGCATGCACGGACCTGCGGTGAGCAGTGCAGGGCCGCGTACGGTAGCTGGAGCAGCTCGGAGCACTCCGGCGCCGTGCTGGCCCCCTGTGGGCTACAGAAGCACTGGACCAAGAGGCCCGTTGACGCCGGTGTGAAACACTCTGGTGTTTATGCCGGTGTCAACACTTAGCCGCATTTTTAGAGAACCCCGGCCCTTACCTTATGACCTTAATCCGTATTTCTTTTTACCCCTTTCCACCCCTCTGTGTTTGTCTATCCTGTGTGTGTGGGGAGAGGTTGGGACAGTTAAAGGAAGTGGGGTAGTAACTTAGCTTACTGATATTCAGTTGTAATCACTGCATGTTTCATCTTTATTCCTTTTATAAATAAACAGTAATTGTGTTTCAACTTACAAACCTGGTGACTTATTAATGGGCAGCCAAGGGCCAACGTTTCGACAAATTATTGGTTAATTCACGAGTGTTGAGACTCTGGGGCCTGTGGCGCTGGAATTGGCCATGCTCTAGCCCAGAGTGTTACCATGAGAAGGAGATATTAGAAATTCGGGTTCAGAAATGGGGTCCAAAAATGAAGCAGACAATTTAAAGGTTTAAGCAGATGGAATGAAAATTCTGTTAGCCCAAACTCAAAGGATACGCCCATACCTGGCTACATCACATGCTCCCATTCAGATTTAAACTAGTTAGAGAGTGCATAATGTGATTCACCAAATACCCATTGTCTTTCTGGGCATTCCTATATGACCAACCGTTATCCTATTAACAGAGTCTGATGACCTCATGGTCTATCAAAGGAAGGTAGTTGCATATGAGTGGCATAGCTCTGGCCTTTTGTATAAACGGGAATGGGCTATCAACCAAATCACGAGAATAGATTCAAGTTTGACCACCTCAGGGGAGAAACTTTGTTTGAAGTGCTGGGCAGAGCTTAGAGAGATAAATCCTTTTGGGGACAAAGGCAGAAGCAGACATGCATCCAAGGAGACAGGTCAGGAAACCTGGAAGCAGAAGTTTGTGGAGAGCAGGCAGTTAGGTCATGAATCCTGCTACCTTAAAGATGTCAGCACCCTTGGAACAGCTCATGAAAATATGCCAGAGAGAGAGAAAGCTTTGAAAAAAGATTCTGAAAGGGATGTCCTTACAGAAGAAAGATTGCTTCCGAAATGAAAATTCTGCCTTTGCCTGGATGTGTGAGTGGAACAAGAGCTGTATTGTAATGCCAAGTGTTGTTCAATGGGACCTTGTGTGTTAAAGTTAAGAAACTGCATATAATCTGTTAATGTTAGAACTGTGAAGTTTGTAAGTTTAAATATTGTTTTGTTTTAATAAAGATTTGTTTATAAAATAACAAAGTCCAATTTCTTTTATTATCACTCCCGGAATGAGTCGATCTTTTCTGCACAGTCTTCAAACTTAGAAATGTTACGCATCTGGTTCAGTGTCTTAACCATTGTTGAGAGCTGACCAGGTGTCCGTAAGAGTGACGTAACAACACATACCTCCCAGAAAGTCTCAGCTAAACTGCAACAATCCCATCAGCAAGCTAGCAGGAATCTCGTGGGGAGCTAACGCCAGAACTTTAAGAACCTCCTCTTTGGATCTCTGCTACTCAGTAGCTGAGTAATGCACTTCTGTCTGGAAGAACTCTGCACGCTGCAAAATAGTAGATGTCCAGCTGAACGAGACCACAAGGAACATCTCAGGAGTAATCTGGTCAACACACAAATTGGCTACCTGTGCTCTGCAACATTGCACCACCATGAATCTGTTGTGTATCTAGCACAGCATGCCTGCTAGAAAGAGTTCACAAAAATCCAGATCTGCCACTGGGAGAAGACATCACACACCCACCCAGCAAACCACTCAGCACAAGAAAGAGGAAGGCTGAGAGCAGAGCTGGGAGATAAAACAGCGTGAGAAAGAGCAAGACAGAGAGCAGAGCCAGGAGGATAAATGAGCGTGAGAAAGAGCAAGACGGAGAGCAGAGCCAGGAGGATAAAAGAGCCCGAGAAAGAGTGAGACTGTGAGCAGAGCCAGGAGGATAAAAGAGCGTGAGCTATGAGGAGAATCCAGAGATGCTTCAGTGTGATTTGGGCAAGTTGATTGAATGGGCAAATGCATGGCAGATTCAAAATAATGTGGATAAAAATGAGGTTATCCACTTTGGTAGCAAAAACAGGAAGGCAGATTATTTTATGAATGGTTATAGATTTAGAGAGAGTTATGTGCAATGAAACCTGGGTGTCCTCATAAACCAGTCACTGAAAGGAAGCATACAGGTATAGCAGGCGGTAAAGAAGGCAAATGGTATGTTGGCCTTCATTGTGAGAGGATTCGAGTACTGGAGCAGGGTTGTTTTGCTGCAATTCTACAGGGCCTTGGTGAGACCACACCTGGAATATTGTGCGCAGTTTTGGTCTCCGTATCTGAGGAAGGATGTTCTTGCTATAGAGGGACTGCAGCGAAGGTTTACCAGACTGACTCTTGGAATGGCGGCACTGATGTATGAGGAGTGATTGAGTCGGTTTGGAAGTTCAGAAGAAAGAAGAAGATCTCATGTAAAACTATAAAATTCGAACTGGACTAGACAGGGTCGATGCAGGAAGGATGTTTCTGATGGTGGGGGAGCCCAGAAGCAGGGGTCACAGTCTGAGGATATGGGGTAACTCATTTTGGGCTGAGATGAGGAGAAATTTCTTCACCCAGAGAGTAGTGAGCACATGGAAACCTGTACCACAGAAAGCAGTTGAGACCAGAACGTATGTTTTCAAGAAGGAGTTAGATGTAGCTCTTGCGGCTAAAGGGGTCAAAGAATATGGGGGAAAGCGGGAACAGGTTACTGAGTTCGATGATCAGCCATGATCATAATGAATGACGGAGCAGGTTCAAAGGGTTAAATGGCCCCGCCTGCTCCTGTTTTCTATATTTCTATGTGTGCAAGTGAGAGCCATGAAACATGAGAAAAAAGATCAGGAATTCAGCCCTTCAAGCCTGCCCCATTTAGTCAAATCATGATAATCTGCTATCTGAACTCCACCTTCCTGCACTATCCCCATGTGGTGCCTCCAGACATACACTGGAGGATTCCAGTAGTTAACAAGGGGTTTATTAATGAAAGGCAGATGAGTAACAGGCACAGAACTCAACATCACAGGTCTGGTAACTTCGCCTCCGAGATTCACACTGCCTGGGGTGCTGCACTCCAGGGGCCCGCGCAAACTCCCTATTGGTCGGGGTTTGTACACTCCCACATGATTGGTCTCCTCGCCAGTCATGTGGTCCGTCGAGCCTGTCCCCTTAAAGGGACCACGCTACCACACCCCATATGTCTTGATTTCCTTTTTTTCCGACTGTCCTAGCGATCTCTATCTTGAATATGCTCATGAAATCCTAGGCTGGAGAATTCCAAAGATGTGCAACCCTTTGAATGAAGACATTTCTCATCAAGTCCGAAATGCTGATGCCAGAACAGCACCTTCCAAACTAATGGCCGCTACCACTAAAAAGGACAAGCTCAGCAGATACCTGGGAACACCACCACTTACAAGTTCCCCTCCAAGTCACTCAACATCCTGACTTGGAAATATGTCGCCGTTCCTTCATTGTCACTGAGTCAAAATCCTGGAACTCCCTCCCTAACAGCACGGTGGGTGCATCTACCCCACATGGACTGCAGCGATTCAAGGAGGCAGCTCGCCAGCACCTTCTCAAGGACAATTAGGAATGGGCAATAAATGAAATCCACATCATATTAATACATTTTTTTAAAAAACCCTCTCATCCTAGGACTGTGATCCCGCGTCCTCGAAAAAGATATTAAAGAAATTAAACATCATTGCTCAGCAATAATAAACCCTCACCCAAGAGAAACACCAACTCCAGGCACCTATTTTAACCACACTGAACAGCAGAGAATTGGACACGATTTTACCTATGCCCCAGATGTAGGTTATGATTTGTTGCCAATACTTCAAGGTGAGATCAAATGCTGCTGAACAAAGTCTGATTTTAATTAGGTGAGATTCATCATGTGCGTTGCAGCATCCGGGAGGTTTGTGGTCATCAGAGCTGAATTGCATTAATGGTGATGGCTAAGGGGCTTTCTGGAATCACCCACATGGAAAGCTTAACAAGTAATTTCAGCTGAAATGATTAAACTGTAACGGAGAAGATGTAGAATAATGGAGACTGTGGGGGGAGTTACAAGGTTGTAATTCAATCAAGGGATTCTGGTGAGGTCTTTGCTCTCCCAGCTCATGAACGCCAGCTGAACCTGGACACCAAAACTGACAGCATTAACTCCTTCCTTGACGTACTGTTTCAGGGAAGATTTTTGAATTTAAAAATTCAGATCGGCAATGATGCACTATCACGTTGTTGGAAATGGACAGTGAGCTGAGTTTTAAATGATTGCATTCACAGAGTGCAAGAATGGAATAAAAATTAGATGATTGGCCACACGTTCTTCCTCCAGAGTCACGCTGAAGTTGGTTTAGATTATATAAACATTTTTGAGGATTTCTATCTTTGAGCAAAAGCAGAGGGCAAAGATTCACTCTGAAATTGAACACAATCCATGCATTTTCAAAGATGAAGCCTGGCTTCTCACAATATTTTACAAAAAAAAAAGGCAGAAGTTACTTTGTGGGACAGAATGCTGTGTTGCTAGGGAAAATAATGCACTCTCTCTGCAAATGGAATCTGATCCACTTCCTCCTGCGCAAATTAAACATTGAATAGTACAACTGTACTGTGCAGGGTTCCCCGTAATTCAACAGGTAAGAGTTAACGCATTGCCTGTCTACCCACCTACTGAGAGATTTAACTTATATTCCCTAAGCAAAACCTCAGGATCGAATTTTCCAAAGACAATTCCTCAAACAAGCTGACCAGATAAAGCTTGAGTATTATGTCCAGTCTGGTCCCCACACTTCAGGGTGGATGCGAAGGGAGGTTCCAGAGGAGATTTACAAGGATGGTTCTTGGTAGGAGTGATTTTAGCCACAAGGTTACATTGGAGAAGCTGGGGTTGTTCTCATTGGAGCAAAGGAGATTGAATGGAGATTTGAATGTGTACAAGATTATGACAGGTTCAGATACAGCGGAGAAAAAAAGTTGCTCCTGTTCGCTGATGGCACAGGGATTGGGGACAGAGATTTAAGATTTTTTGCAAAAGACAGGGAGGACGTGAGGAAGAACTATTTAATTCAGTGATTGATAATGACCTGGAACTCACTGATTACGAAGCTGGTGGAAATGGAAACAACCACTGATTTTGAAATGGAATTGGACTGGGGCACTTGAGGGGTAGTGCCAGGGAATGGGACCAGCTGAATTACTCTATGGAGAACAGGCATGGAATTGATGGGCTGAATGGCCTCCTTCTGTGCCATAATGACTCTGTAAATTTGTACTACCCAAAGCACAATACTATGAGTCTTAGCCTGCTTTGAGCATATGTAACGCGGCGCTTGTTCTGAGAATGTAATGAAAAAATGAAAATGAAATGTAAATCCCTTATTGTCACATGTAGGCTTCAAATGAAGTTACTGTGAAAAGGCCCTAGTCGCCACATTCCGGCGCCTGTTCGGGGAGGCTGTTACGGGAATTGAACCCGCGCTGCTGGCCTTGGTCTGCTTTACAAGCCAGCTATTTAGCCCACTGTGCTAAACCAGCCTCTATGTACATCATGATTCAGGGCATACTTTGAGAATGCCACTGATGCCTGTTCAGAAAACAATGAAAAACTTTTCCTGGACTCATGTGTGAAGGACTGGGATCCATTGCACTTCTTTATATGTCAGTTACAACATTTACACATTGTTATGTGTTAACATGAGTTTTTACGATCTTCAATTAGAACATTTGGAGAGGATGCTACTGCTCATATCATTGCACAAATACCAGAGACCTTTGGCATTCTCAGTACTGGAAAATGTTGGAGGGGGTCTTCCTTCTGCTAATGCGTACTGTATCTGAAACTGTTATATTGGAAACAATGTTTGTAGGGTTGTTGAAAATGTTAAACATCCCTATTCATAAATATAGAGGCGAAAAGGCCCTCTTAGGAATTGGCTCAATTGTAAATAGATATTACGAAAGAAAAATCAACATCTGAACCACATCCTTGTATCAGGAATTTAATGTCACAGAGAGGAATGAAGTGTAATTCCAAAACACTTCAAACTTGATTTTAAGCAGAACCTGCTTGTGGCATCGAACATGTACAGTTTCTCTGCTGTTTTCCTCCGACTGTATGATTATTCATCGTCATTAATCATACTACTGTCACAGATAATCATGGTCAGTTCACTGGGGCCAAAGAACTGACAGCCAAAAGCCTTTACTTAACCCTGATAATTGACTGCTCCATGGTTAATTTTTCAACCAGCATTAGGTAACATTCCTGATTAGTTTGTGTAGGAGTTGACTGATGCTTTGCATAAGAGCTGTACCAACGACTCAAGAGAGAGGAAGCCTTAAAGAAAATTGCTTATCATAGAAGTCAAACTTAGGCTTGGCTGTATCTTGAGCGGGGAAGGTATGTAAGGTCAGAGGTAAGAGAGATGTTTTGTTTCTTGGGGAGGCTACAGAGTTAGAATAGATCGACAGGCCACGATGACACATTTGATTACCTCGTCAGGAAGAGCATCACTGGCTACAAACCTGAATTATTGTAACATTGGATGGCCTCTATTTTTTTTACATACAGTGTAGAAGGAGGCCATTCGGGCCATCGAGTCTGCACCGATCCACTTAAGCCCTCACTTCCACCCTATCCCCGTCACCCAATAACCCCTTCTAACCTTTTTGGTCACTAAGGGCAATTTATCATGGCCAATCCACCTAACCTGCACGTCTTTGGACTGTGGGAGGAAACTGGAGCACCCGGAGGAAACCCACGCAGACACGGGGAGAACGTGCAGACTCCGCACAGACAGTGACCCAGTGGGGAATCGAACCTGGGACCCTGGCGCTGTGAAGCCACAGTGCTATCCACTTGTGCTACCGTGCTGCCCAAGGAAAATGTAAAGTGCTATAGACTTCAACTAAGGATAAGGCATGCAAAGAATGGATGTTTTGTATGGAAAGTGGAGTGTCTTTTCTTCCCCATGGAGCGTGTATTCCAAATAATAATTCAGCAGCAAGCTTTCATGAGTTTAAGGTAAAAAAGGTTATTTATTCTCACACACTTAACCCAAATTAATGCAACATCACACCGTTTCACGCACGAACACACACAAACAAGTATTAGGTTCAGATAGAGTTAATGCACTTTTACAGATTATAGTAATTTCAGTCTCTGACTTACGGCTTCCAGTTTCCCATGTGGCAGGCTTGCAATTCCTTGAATGGATTTGATGATATAAAGTTGAGGTGAGGCTGTTGTAAAACAAAAGGGTTCACAGCAGGTTGTGAGGTTTCTTATTGTTGAATGTCCGGGAGTTTAGTTCTCAGGTGAACTGGAACAGGTTAACTACTTTGACTGCTTAATGACTTGCAACTAGTTTCAGAGCCTGGTTCTCAGGGTGACTGATGCCCGATGATGTCATAACCTTCTGGGTCCTAAGGTAACAAGTATATAGACCCTGGAATTAGTTTTGATCACATGACCACTGCATTAACATTTCTGAGGCCCACACAATCTGGTTTGGATGGGTTCGGCCATTGTGATACAATGGGAAGTTGATTGTAGCCATACAGTCTTGATTTTCTCTTTTGTCCATTGTGAAACATGGTGACTGGCAGTTTGGAAACTGCACAGTCTTTAGGGTGTTGGTCCATCCTTAGACAATGAGGTGTGTGATTCCACACTTGGCAATGAGGTACCCTCACCTATATCCATATTTAGGTAAATTGGATATTGTAAATTCTCCCTCAGTGTACCCGAACAGGTGCCAGAATGTGGCGATGAGGGTTTTTTCACAGAAACCTCATTTCAGTGTTAATGTAAGCCTACTTGTGACAATAAAGATTATTATTTAATTAGATATTCACCAGAGTAATGATGCAGTCTGTAATCCAAATGCTAAAAGTCACATGGTTTGTGACAACCACCTTAATAGCTTGTTTGTGTCCAATCTTTAAAAGTATTGACTCAAAGATTATACTGTGACAAGCCTTTACTGGGAATGAAATAAGAATGTATAAAGCTACAAGATGGGTTCTTTTTGATAGGAAAACCAGTTTGAATTAAATTTTAGATGGGCGAGAACCTGAACATTAAGGACATATTAGAATTTAGACTCTGACCAGGTTAAGATTGGTGAGTTGCATGTCCAGAGTGGGGAGGATTTACAGTTCGATGATTTATTGGATGATTGCAAAGTTGTTGAGGGGGCACAGTCTTTGATCTGAGGCGAGATGGATGTCTGTATGTAAGAAGACCACAAGTTACAATCAGGGGTGAGATTGAGTTCGAAAATTATCCCAATGGTAGAAACCTGGAGGTCAGGCTGAATAGTCTGAATGACTATTCGACGTTCTGAAATGTCGGATGTGCTTAGCACTATCTAGATTTTCAACCGTATATTATTGTGATTAGACCCAGAAAACTAGAAATGAAATTTGCTTCCAACAGGCAAATTTACAGCAAAAGATCAAGCTGCATTTAACAAGAGACTTATGTTGAAGGGTTAATATCAACTCAGTCATGGTCTGCTCAGAAAACACAATGCACGTTATTTCATATGGAACCTTTACTATGACGATGCTCTAAGTTGTAACATTGTTTTGTGAGGAATAATCCAGCACGGGTTTGCAGAATCAAACAGAAAGTAACTTTATTGTCAAGAATATAATAATAATCTTCATTAGTGTCACAAGAAGGTTCATATGTACACTGCAATGAAGTTACTGTGAAAATCCCCTAGTCGCCACACTCCGGCGCCTGGTCGGGTACACTGAGGGAGAATTCAGAATATCCAATTCACCTAACAAGCATGTCTTTCGGGAGTTGTGGGAGGAAACCGGAGCACCCGGAGGAAACCCACGCAGACACGGGGAGAACGTGCAGACTCCACGTTTAGGGGCTGTTTAGCACAGGGCTAAATCGCTGGCTTTGAAAGCAGACCAAGGCAGGCCAGCAGCACGGTTCAATTCCCGTAACAGCCTCCCCGAACAGGCGCTGGAATGTGGCGACTAGGGGCTTTTCACAGTAACTTCATTTGAAGCCTACTTGTGACAATAAGCGATTTTCATTCATTTCACACAGACAGTGACCCAAGCTGGGAATCCAACCCGGGACCCTGGCACTGTGAAGCAGCAGTGCTAACTACTGTGCTACCGTGCCTCTATACACAGCACCTGTAGTTCGCTGCTGATTCCCCCTCTAGCCAGTACCACACTGTCCAGCTCCATTTATACAACTACAAAGCTAACGATTGCCACCCCCCCTCCTCCACCTCATTGGGGGAGCTCATATTCCCTAAAAGACATCTTGGGGTAACTAATTGCCCGTAGCCAATAGGATCCGGGCAGGTTATAACACATTGCAAAATGGTTTCCCAGAACCGCATTGGAAATGTCAGCAAATGGGTGATAATTGAAAGTTGGTAGCGTACAGGAGGGAACCTGCATCCATTCAGTACCTTTCGCAGCCTCAGAACATTCCAATGCGGTTTACATCCATTGAAGTACTCTTGAAGTGTAGTCACATGTTGCGATGTCGGAAACATGGCAGCCAATTTGTGCGCGCCTTTTAACCCATAGGAAATTGAAGGCGGAGTCATGTATTAATACTCCATTTGAAAGGAAGCACCACCAACAATGCAGCACTCCCTCAGCACTGCACTAGGGTGTCAAACCTTTGTCTTATGCCCAGGTCTCTCGAGTAGGCACTTGAAGACACAACCCTCTGACCCCAAGATGAGGTTGCTCAACCTCAGCTGACACCTGCAAGTAATGCCAATGGACATACTTGACCAGAGATCTGTGTTTAGCGAAAAGAAAACCTGAGGATGTTTTCTGAATAGATTTATAGCAACATTTTTCTGCTACATTGCTCATTTCTAAGCATGGAGTGGCCACGCTGGGGTGTTAGGTATCAAAAGGAAATTCCATCGAGATTGTCTACTCCTCATCATTGTGTCAGTGCAAATGTTCTGTTTAGACACCGATCATGAGCTGTCATTTTCTTTCCCCTCAACCTCTGCTAAGTATTTTCAAAAATATGTTACGGTGCAGCGGATTTGCTCCCAGAGGATCCCTTTCACTTATGTCTCCCCGGCAGCATGTCTCTTAACATGTCAAAATTAAGCAAACGCAGTGCAAAAATTGTCTGGTTTATTTATATTTGAGCTATGAGAAGAAAAACACAACCAAATTCACATTGTGGTTATGCCGCTGTTGGGAGTTAGGTTTTACTGCACAATGGGATCCTGGTAACAGCTAAAGTGGACTTAGGTGAATAATCCAAGAAACTCCCAATACTTGCATGTTGAGAGAAGTTCCTTTTCCTTCTTTGGCAGTTTTCTGGCTCTTTGGGTACAATTTTAAATGGCAAAGGTCAGGGCTGGGGGGGGGGGTGGGGGGGGAGGGGGGGAATGGGGGGGGGGGCCAGGGCATGGGGGTAGGTTGTAGTGCGAGCGAGAGGTGGGGTGCGTGCTGTCCGGAACGGGGGTTGGGGTTAATGTCCTGAAAAATGGCTTTGGGTCAGGAACCCAGCATGTTCCGATCACTTGCAGGTTTAACAAGGGCTTATTCTGAGGTAAGCAGGAAACCCACATTGATTTGTTGGGTAAGGAATGTAAACATTTATGGAGGAATTCATTGAGGATTTAACCCAGAATTCTGGCTTTAACTGCCAGTGTATAGGCTTCCTGTACTGAGTGGAACTCACCTGGGACAACAAGGTGAGAATACACTGGGGGTATTTGCTCTGTGAAATTAATAATCATTCAAAGGAAAACCTTCAAAGAATGAGAATGAAAGTTACAGCCCTGCTTGTGGAAAAGGCTGGTGCTCACAGGACGTCTACTGAGAGCCTCATTTCACTGCTTTACAGGTGATTTCCATCTTTCTGGAAGTCAGTTCACCCACCTTGGACTTTACCTACCTTTATCTCAACTTCTCTGCTGCCAGCCTTCACTGCAGCATGGGAGCAGCTCCACCTTTGACCACCGATGAGGAACGAGAGAAACAGCAACATCAATACCAACAGCACCAGGAGCAATGGCTACCTTCCCCTCGGCCACATTCCACTCCACAGGACAGAGAAAATGAGAGGATAGAAAGAAAAGAGATTCACTCAAAGGAGGGAACTCCTCCAACACTGGGTTTCAAGGCAAAGGATCAGCTCTCTAAATATGGGCGGACTTTAATGCGCTTCCCTTGTGGCGAGTTTGGTGATTGGAGCCATTTAATCAAGTGGAAGGGCAGCCATCTTACTGCCTCTGCCCCAATTTAGTCCAGCATGGCAAGGCCCCACTGCCAATTGAGGCTCTTAGGTGGGTAATCAATTCCCAATTAAGGGCCTCAACATGATGCTGGTAATAACCCAGTGGGGGACTCACCATGAGGAAGCCTGAAAAGCAGACTCTGTTGCGGAGGTTGAGTGGTGTGCCTGGGCAGTTTAGTGAGCAACCTTTCTCAGGTCTCCTTTCCAATCCTGTCATTCCTAAAGCCTCAGGAAGAAATTCAGCCACTCTAACACCTACAAGGGTCTCTTTGACCAGCAATTCATCCTTTGACAGTTGTGTATTGTCAACGCACCTGTCCTCTGTGCTTTGTCCACGAGTGGGTGTAATTCAATAACATTCCACCCTTGTTGCAATCCAGTGTGGCCTTCCAAACTGGCAAAAGTGTGTGAGACAAAATGATTGTAAAATATTTTGCTGACATGAAGATTTATGTTCTATTCACTGCTCAGAAACAATATACTATCATTCCTAAGATGATGAGTTCAGTCCTATTGGTTTCAACATCTGGGAAAAAATAGAAAGAAATTTAAAATGTTGACCTGACCTTCATAAATGGATTGTGCTCATTTAGTTTCATGCAGGAATCAGGAATTGCTTGCAGAAACATCTTCCACCTTAACTGATGTCACCTGGCTTAAGTGGTGCATTTTAGGGTGATCTCCGATGTATGAATCTTCATACATGTCTCCAGGCTTTGGCTCCATCTGAGCTGCTCCTGGCACAAAAGTACAGACAACTGTTGCCCCAGAGGCAGCTTGGATTGGACCAGTGGCCACTTCTGAAACATCCAGCATGGTGCTGAGATTGTCCAATAATATACCTCCTTTTGCTCAGCGAGGCTGCATTAGTGGCTCCCTCCTTCCCTCGTAACCTCAGCACGGACACCCTCTCCCTATGCACAGAAACGGACAACCAGTTTGCAAAGTTCGGTGCTATGCCCAACTTGGCTTTTATAAGCAGCAAGTTGCATTTTAATACGGTTATAAAGTCAGCATCAAGTGACCCTTAAAAATTCACGGCTGGAACCTTTCTTTCATCTCCTTGGTGTTTTCAGCAATGCTGGCCTTGATTTTAACTCTACCCAGCGTGTGGAAGCCATGTTTGCCATGTTAACCTACATTGTTTCGCAGGCAGATGAGATGCCGACCTATAGCGGTCCTGTTTGTCAAGAGAAGGCAATAATCCCATTGGATGGGATTTTCCGGGGGGGGGAGGGGGGGGGGGGGGGGGGGGGGGCTCACCATTGGCCGCCAACAGGACCTTCCGGATCCGTCGATGTCTGTTTCGTTTTTCAAGGCTCGCCCGTCCCACTGCCGGGAAACCCACAGCCCCCCCCGGCTGCGGGGGGGTCGTCTTCACCAGGACTGGAAGGTCCCGTCAGTGGGAAGGCGGAAAATGCGGTCCACCGTTTCTGAACTAGGTTTTATTTAAACCATTACTACATCTAAAGTAGCTTTTTGGCAACACAACAAATACGTGTGTTTATATAATGCATTAAACATAATAAAACATCACTAGGCTATCTCATCAGCAGCGTTATCCAATAACATTGGGCAGCAAGCCACAAAAGAGTGATATTAGATCGATGGCCAAAAGCATGGACAGAGAGGTGGATTTTAAAGAACGTCTAAATGGAGGAGGGGGAAGTAGAGAGAGGCAGAAGTTTGAGGGAGGAATTCCAGGGCATATAGCCCAGGCAGATGAAAGCACGGCCGCCAATGCGTGGACGGTTAAAACCTGGAATGTGCAAGATGCCAGAATTGGGCAGATATGTCAGAGGGTTGTAATGCTGGATGTTACAGAGGTAGGAAGGGCAGAGACCATGGAGGGGGTTGAAAACAAAGATAAGAATTTCAGAAAATTGGCAAAGCAGAGACCCTGTTCAGATGATTAA
Organism: Scyliorhinus torazame; assembly: GCF_047496885.1. Lineage (NCBI taxonomy): Eukaryota > Metazoa > Chordata > Chondrichthyes > Carcharhiniformes > Scyliorhinidae > Scyliorhinus > Scyliorhinus torazame. The sequence continues at coordinate 253,970,673 of NC_092714.1, read as the reverse complement.
AAAAATATACCCCTGCCTCATTGTTCTGTTTGCTTGAAAGGAAATAACAAACTATGTTCTGCAACAACTCTAGGACTGAAATTTATCATCTAAATTTCTTCCACACTAAAATAATGGCCAGTTGTCCTGAAAGGCGATTGTGCTGTTTTAGAAAATAAGTATAAGCTTAGCAAACCAGAAGATTAAATTAAAGTAGCAGAAGGTCACCCAACACACTGGCTACCGAATCAAATGGAAAGCTAACATGAATGTGGACCAGGCTAGGAGGTTTGCCACCCAGCACAGCGAATACGGACATGCTTGGAACAGACTGCTCTTTAATGTGGTGATTGTGAATTCAATTGCAATAGGATACCACTTGGAGCGATAAATAGGGATGCCGTTAGATGATTGTGTCGGTAATTGAGTTGGCAAATTAATGAGAAGGAAGTGGTTGCCAAGAAAGAGCACAATAGAAGCCTTGAACCAAGTGTGAGCAAAAAGATGGCAAGGAACAAGCAAGGTTCAGGAAAGTGAGCTATTACATTTGCAAAGCAATGAACCAGGTACACCCTCCACCGACAGCTCCTCCGAGGTCATGGCAACGATGAGCTCTGTCGCGAAGGATACTTTCAAGCGCATTGCATTTATTTTTAATTACTCATTCATGGATTATGGGTGTCACTGGAAAGGGCAGCATTTATTGACCATCCCTACATGGCCTTGAGAAGGTGATAGTGAGCCAGTTCCTTCAACTACTGCAGTCCATCTGGCGTTGGTCCATCTACAATGCTGTTAGTGAGCTTTCAGTGTTGTCACAAATGCCACATCATCACATTGCAGGAAACCCAGACTTCAGTGCATCTGCTGCTACCCGGGGAGCTGGTCAAATACACCCTGTCAGAAGGAACACGCACATTGGCTCCAGGTAACACTCCATAACATACTGAAAAACATCCAGAAAGAATGGGGTTAAGAGATTACTCATTTCCATCCCTTGCACAGAACAAATAGAATTTTGCCATTCCTTAAATAGGTGGTAAAGATTTAGAGGACATATTCTTGGTGACCCAGATATTCTCCAATCCACAGGAGAAAAATAAACACTCTTATTGACTCATGTTTTCAGTTTATTAAGTTGATTCTGCCCCTATTTTTGTTTTCCTTAAAATAATTCTTCAACGTCTAACTTTAAACTTTTGTATAAAATTAACCCATTTATCCAGTTAATTACTCATCATTACAATATACGCTTCTACCAGCTTTCCTCTTAACCACATAGAATGAGTTGGAATAAATTGTCATCTATCATAGTCAATGCAGATTTGGCTAGCCTGTACTATTCTATTATCTCGCGCGGAGAACGTGGGCTTGGCTGAAATAGATTACCATCGAGCACAATAAATACACATTAACTTGCAATAAATACTTGGGGCAATACTTGGTGGACGACGTGCAGAGGTCCTGAGGCAGGGAAGATGGCGGCACCCATGGGCCGCACGTGTCCTGAGGCAGGCAAGAAGGCGACGCCCAGGGGCTGCACGTGTTGTGAGGCAAGCAAATGGCGGCGCCCACGGGCCGCACATGGTCTGAGGTGAGGAAGATGGCGGCGCCCACGGGTCGCACGTGGGGAGTGCAGGGACAGTAGCAGCGATCGAGCGGGCCTGGCACACAGCAGCGAAATGTTCTTTCTTCCCGCAGGCCTTGCAGAGCGCGCTCCGCGCCGGGCAGCACTGCCGGGGGTGTTTTGTCTGTCCGCAGAAGTAGCACTTGGGTCCCCCGGGGTTGGTTGGCTGCCGCGCAGCGCAGGCCTGGGATTGGCTAGGGGCGATCACTGATGGGGTCCACGATGGGGTGTTCGCTGGTGGGGTCCACGATGCCTAAGAGGGGTGTGCTGTGCGGTCGGGGGGCATACGCCTGTACATTGCGTGAGGTGACTGTGAGCGAGATCGCTAGTTTCTTGGTCGCCGCGAGGTTGAGGGTAGCCCCTTCTGAGAGGCACTGGCGGATGTAGGCCGACCCTATGCCCGGAACAAACGCGTCTCTAACTAGCAGGTCAGAATGTTAAACGGCCTGGCAATCGCAGTCTCTCACCAGGGCGTGCAGGACACGCCAGAAATCTTCCACAGACTCACTGGGAAGTTGGTGCCACGTGGACAGGAGGTGCCTGGCGTAGATTTTGTTGGTCTGCTGAGTGTAGTTCTCCTTCAGTAGCGCCATGGCCTCAGCGTTGGTCGACACGTCCCGGATGAGGGGAAAGATATCGGAGCTCAGCCGCGTGTAAAGGATCTGGAGCTTCTGTGCCTCTGAGGGTGGTTCTGTCGCAGATCCAATGTATGCTTCAAAGCAAGGTAGCCAATGTGCGAAGGCCGACTTGGCATTGTCTGCTTGAGGGTGCAGCTGCAGGCGATCAGGTTTGATGCAGAGATCCATCGTTGTAAAATTTCTGCGTAATAAATTGATGCACTATCAATTACGACGAGACGAGAGTAGAGTGTAATCGAGGCTTTATTACACAGAGATGTGTAGCCTCCCGCAGCTGCTGCCGAAATGGCAGCAGCTTGGAGAGCCCACACATTTATACTCCGCCTACTGGGTGGAGCCAGCAGTCAGGGATCTACCCCCATACCTGTAGTACAGGGGCCTTACCGTAATACTCCTTGTTTGCAGTATATACAATACAACAGTGGTGACTACCACACAGAGGTAGAAGTAATAAGTCTTTGCAGTGGAGGCAATATGGGGGTTGTTCGCTCCATACTGGATCAAATAGGATGCTGAAACCGTGAACACTCTAGTTCATTCTCAGATAGTGATCAAGGAATATGATGGAAGCAATGGTAAGAGGTCAGAGCTTGTGGCTGGGAATAATACCAATCCTAAATTTACTGTCAAAATAACAATGGCCGCAATGTAGCGGCCGTGCAAGCCAGGGCCACCAATTCTATAATGGCGCTAAATCTCACGGGAGGCCTAAAACAAGGTTTGCGCTGGCGAGATTTCGGTTTGTAACGTTCCCAGCACCGCTCCCCGCCCCGCCTCCGCCCTCCCCCGATGACACAATCAGGTTCATGCCCAGCAAGGGTGTGAGCAAAAATGAAAACTAGTCATGATAACCATGCTGGGGGCACATAGGTAAGTATAACCCCCCCCGGGCAATGAGTGACATGTCCAGGCAGCACCCTGGCACTGCCCCTTGGCAATGCCAACTTGGCAGACCAATCTGGAGAAATACACGCCAGTTTTCAGTCTGAACGTGACACTCTGACAAATTCTGGGAACATTTCGCCCAATGAATCTCATAGTGATGGCCTTTATTTTTGTGCAAATGGTACAACTGCTTCAGGTAAGGAGTATGACACATATTTAAATCCCAGTTTTCAAATTTTATTGTCCAGGTTGTAACTTTCTGCCAAGTTTTACAGAGTAAATACTCACTTGCCAGAGAAGGTGAAGTCTTGTCATTTCAAGTGCAACCATGCTTTTAACAACATGATCAGTGTTAATTACGGCCAATCAACCTCTCTGGCCCTGAAACTGAACTATTATAAATGTGGAGTCTAATTCCATGGGGTATAAATTATTGATGATTATTTTAAAATATAAAAAAATGTACATTTTTTTACCTTTCTTTATGATTTATTTCATTCTCGCTCTCTCTCTCTCTTAATCCATTTTTTGTTTCCATCTCTTTATTTCTCTTTCTGTATCTGTTTTGCCAGTGGTTTCACTGGGCTGATTTCTCTGCCGTCGGAATTCTCCATTTTGCCTGCAGCCCAGGGGTTTCCCGACGACGTGGGGTTGCCCCACAATGGGAAACCCCATTGACCAGCCAGCGAAACAGAGAATCCCGCCCACTGATTCTAATTTACACTTCCTTTTCAGCCCTCGCTATCTTTATTTACAATGCTTCAATCTTATTGGCAAAGGGGATGCACAGTTCAACCCTGTTCAACCAGGTCCCGTATGCCATGTTTCACTCACTGCTAGTTTTCAGCTCACACTTACAGCAACTTGCCATGTAAAAACTTAAATATGCAAGGCCACAGGAAAAAAATGGTAGGTGCTGTCAGATGCCTCGCTCCAGCAAAATGGAGGCCAATAGCTTTGATTTCTACCAAGGCACGGAGACTCTGGCGAACCTTAAAAATGGTGGACAGAATCCATAACTGGAAGCTCCTCCCGGGTTTCTGACAGATCCTATTTTTACTGAAGATCGCAGAGGAATGGGAGTGGGACATGACTCACAAAATTTGGGAAACTCGAGCTCAGCAGCATCACTGGAACTCTGCTCAGTGATGGGCTGTGAGGGATGAGGCCTAATATTTAACAAAACAACTGAGATGAAGGCCCAGAGATATGAGGTAGGCCTTTTAACCAGCCTGCCTCAGCAATTAGCAGCCCCCATAGGCATCTCTGATCTGGATCCAAGGACGGTAGGCCCGGTTCCATCCCACAACCACTCCTCTGCTACATCCCCATCTACCCGGAGCAAAAGAAGTGCCATTTGGGACACTTTTTTCTAGAGGTGGGAACACCAAGCCACAAAACTTTCTGTCTCAAACTATCGGGAGTGACAATCCAGCCCCAAATATCAATGCATTCATCTACAGTAGGATGATAGGTTGTGAGGGCCTTTCGCACACTGGAACAGACATTCTGGAGGGAGCCTTGGCAACAGGCCATGATTGCTGATCCACAGGCAGAGCCTACAAGGTTGGAAGTCAGGGATGTGTGGGATGAGAAGGAAATTAGTCCCCCTGTGGGCTTGCCGACTGGGCAAGTCGGTGAGAGTATAGTGACAGGGAGGGGTTTGGTGAGAAAAGATAATGGGTAATAATAATAATCTTCATTAGTGTCACAAGTAGGCTTACATTAACACTGCAATGAAGTTACTGTGAAAATCCCCTAGTCGCCACACTCCGGCGCCTGTTCGGGTACACTGGGGGAGAATTCAGAATGTCCAATTCACCTAACAGCACGTCTTTCCGGAATTGTGGGAAGAAACAGGAGTGCCGGGAGGAAACGCACGCCGACATGGGGAGAACGTGCAGTCTCTGCACAGACAGTGACCCTAGCCGGGAATCAAACCCGGGTCCCTGGTGCTGTGAAGCAACAGTGCTAACCAAGACAAAGGATAGAGTTATGGAGGGGAGGAGATTATTTATGAGCTCCTGGCCCAGGATTCTAGAAATAGCTTCAACATTTTATAATCGCCCAATATCTGACTATATAATAATGTGGTCCAGGAATGTAACAATATGACCAGGCCTGCTTAACATATGTGTCCGATCTACATCCATGGGTGCTTCTCCAATCATTTCAAGAACATAGTGAGAACACTTTAGGAGATAGGCTGGGAAGACATAACAAAGGTATTGTGGGCTTAGAAGCAAAGTGGTGGCGGATGAAAATGGTGGGTGAGATTCAAACACAATCACCTGGAAAATAAGACAATGGAAAGTGATATATCTTGCAGATTCACTGTAAAGGTGATGGCATTAAAAAGGCATTGGGATAGATATAATTTACATGAACCGTACTGCAATCTGATGGAGTGGATGCATCATGGAGTGAAAATTCAAGTGGGTCCTACAAAGGGGAGGGTTCTCTTGATGCCATCTTCTATGTAGTGCATTTACAAGATATGTAACTTTCCAATATTTTATAGTTTGAAAATGTCAGTATTGAGCAGCACAGTTGGCAGTGGTTAGCACTGCTGCCTCACGGCGCTGAGGTCCCAGGTTCGATCTCGGCTCTGGGTCACTGTGTGTGTGGAGTTTGCACATTCTCCCCCGTCTGTGAGGGTTTCACCTCCACAACCCAAAGATGTGCAGGGTAGGTGGATTGGCCACGCTAAATTGCCCCTTAATTGGAAAACAAAATTGGGTACTCAAAATTTATTTTTTAAAAAGGAATACAAAATGTCAGTATCTGCCTCCTGTCATGTGCTATACCTTCAACTAACCAATCACATTTGCAGCCAGAGGGAACAGTACAGGTTGCCATCTTCCCTGTCTGGGCCTAACCGAGTACCCTAGATTGACTATGGAATCTAAGTCAGATTGGTTCTGAATAAAGGACTAATGATCCGCTCTACTGGATGAAAGTTTACCTCACCGTCTCTGCGCGACAGAAAAAAATGTGCTGTGTTAGCTAAAGATGCTGTGGTTACTGTAGCTTGGTGAGTTAACAAGACCACGGCATCACCACCCCCCCCCCCCCACCCCCACCCCCGGCCACGCCGCGCCACCTCTATTTCCCAGGCAACACCCGGGATCTCCACATAGCCATAACATTTCTTTTCATGTTCACACACTTAATGGTACATTTAAGGCACTTATCAAGCTGTCATAGCCTGGGAGAACAAGAGTTAATTGACAAGCCACAGAGCCCGGAGAACGTGCAGTACTGAAAGTGGTGGTTTTGTGTTTATTTCTGGCCTTGCAGACTGCCTGCGATTCCTCTGTGCCATCTGTGTTACATTCTAGGAAAAGGCCGGGCCAACCTCGCTCCAGATGTGCTTTCGAACAGATTTAGATATTTAAAAAAACACAAATTTTTAAAAAAAGAATCTTGCAGATGTGCTGTGTATGCAGAGGAGAAGGGGCTAATACATGCTGTTGGGGAGAGTGAGCTGAGGTGAGCTCCGCTTCATACACAGCACGGTGCCACATATTAAACTCATCAACAGTCGGCAACCCTCGCGTTTGTGATTGGAAGACGCCATTTTTAAAGAAGGCATTAAAAAGTCACACTTGAGGTTATTTCTTTAATCAAAAAGGCACCAGTTTAAAAACAGGAAACTTGGATTTGCCTCCAGGTGTTTGGTAAAAGCTCTAAACAACGCTTCAGGTTTTAAAAAAGATGAGGCTTAGAAAAATGAAGGACTTCCACACGCTGAGGTAAATGGACACTCCTCGGATTCCACCCTGTACTGAATATCTTTACAATGTTATTCTGCAAATTCACTTCAATTCAATTCTCAGCTTCACTTATAGCCGAGTGTGGCATAAAGCAGAAAACTCCAGATTTAATTCCCAAACTGCGCTAAACTGGTTAATCTTGGCCTGAGTGCTGGTGGAGACATCACAATTGATCTCAGCACTCCTACTTTAGAGAATAGGAAATCGACCAAGGTTTCCACTCCATGTCATTATCTAGCGACCCTCTATCTGAGCGTTTGTTTGATGTTAATTGGGTCAGGACAACGTCAGGTTATATTGCTCGATAGTATTCACTGTCACACTCATGAAGAATGGCCACTTGGGTGAGGTATAGGAGGGAAACCAGCCTCCGTGAAAATGCGTCACAGTAAGGAGTCAACTCCTTCAGGAGAGGGGGAGGGGCAGAAAACTGACCAAAAAAGGAAAACCAAGGGGGTGATGCTGGTCAGAAACTTGAATGTTAGCGGAATCACACCCAGATCAAATAGGCAAAGGTTCTCCAACTGGGGTGACAAGGAATGAGACAAGAGACAGCAAGAAATCAATGAAGGAGCTAATAAAATACTGTAGCCACCTAAATTGGCCAACTCCCGATTTAAAATGGTGAACGGCAAAGGCTGATGGGAAAGTCAGCCAACATAGACAGAAACCAGTAGCTGCAGGTTTGCTGTGTATTTACCTCTGCAAAGGCCAGACAACATCGATACCAGCGACCATCAGCATAACAAAGTAGCAGCCATCTGCATACTGATGAGCAATCCCCGGGAACAATAAGTAACATTTTGGACACACAAAGCAAAGCCAGACTCCTCGGCGCCAGCAGGAGCCAACACAAAGGAGGTGAACGAGCACCTCAAGACCGCCCATCAATCAGGGAACCACTCCAGTATTGGAGAAAATCGAACCAAGCGATTGGGACAAAGTCTAATCACTTGGGACCAGGTACAGGGTCCGCTCCGAAAGACGGGAAGCCCCTGGGGACTATAAGAGTTAAGCCCCAAGTTCAAATCGCACTCTTCAGCAGCTCTCTTCACCTCTGCGTCCTGCCCGGGTCACCCAGCAACACGAACCAACATCGACCGTGACCGGTGCAGTGACTCCAGTGATCACTGAAGCCCACAAGTCTTAATTCAACGCTCGCTACGAGATAGGCGCTCCTAGCTACCAATCCGTACCAACTTCGAATCCCGCAGACTCAGAACCCGAACGAAAGGCCATTTGTTCCCCTGACCTGGTGGGCCAGTCCGAAGTTAAGTATAGGCCTGTTAGTTGTAGAAGTAGCTTAGACGTAGAATTTGTGCATGAGTAGTGATTACTGTGTATAATAAATATGCTTTGATTTAAATCTTACTAATCGGTGTATTGGGTTATTGATCATTACTCGGACTTGAACCTCGTGGCAGTATCATAAAGATACCTGGCGACTCGAGAGCAAAAGTAATAAAACAGAGCAATTGAACCAAGGAGAAAATCAGCAACATTATTTGGCGACATCTGACGGGACCCGATCTAGAAGTGGAAAACCACTCCGGGAGAACCCAAGAATTTGAATTAGAGATCCAATTGGGAACAGAAAACCACAAGCGTTCAAGCAGTTCTGATCAATACTCATAAATTCGGAAGTGTGTGTATGCATGGGTAACTAACAGGGCGATAAGGTAAAACTGATAGATTTTTTGTTGCGACAAAACTGTCGGAAGTTTGTATTTCGGAAAGTAGCGAAAGCTGTACCCGTATTAACAGCACCGCCTTAATACCCCTGTCCCAAATTTGTAGAGCAGCATTCTGATTAATACCCCTGTCCCAAATTTGGAGAGCAGCATTCGGATAGGAAAAATGGCAATGCAGGCAATGCAGCGCCTCATGAACCCAGAGGAATTTGCGGTCACAGCGACCAGCAGCAGTAGATTGGAACAATGTCCCATTTGGGAGGAAGAGATCAGGAAATATCTCAAAGGGAAAAGATGGCCCCTTTGGAATGAATTCTGTGACAATGAGGAATCAGGCCCCGGGAGTATAGGACATACTTGGTGGGAGAACCTGAGCGAGATCCACAAAAAGAGGTTACGGAAAGCTCGCAAGCCGATGGCAATCATGTCCTGCTTGGCACAATTGCGAGGCACAGAGAAGGTAGTTAGGACGCTCCGGAAAGTGGTAGAGGGCATACATCGAATGAGTAAGGTCGATGTAAGCGAGGTAGAAAAGGAGAATTTGGAATTGAGAAGGAAGTTGGCAGAAAAGATGGAGAGGTGGAGGATGCCAAAAGGGCACATCAGTCTTGTCTGGCGCACGTAAGCAGCTTCCAGTCTCAATATGAACTGGCCTATCAGGTCACGCAACGTGCAGTCCTGGTACGTGAAGAAACAGAAAAGCAGGTAGAAGCGTTGCAGAGACAATTCAGTGATCTAAAGGCAGCATTAAGAGCACTCCGTGCTGCCACCACAGAACAAAGACAAAGTACGCTAGATCACGCAAAGTGCCGGAAGCAGATTGCAGAGCTGCAATCGCTGCTTTCAGTTCAGAAAGGCTTCCAGGAAACCTTTGGAGCGAAATTAGATCAGGAAGACGGCCCTGATTGGAAAGGATTGAATGAAACAGCGCAGAGATATGTTCAGGAAACACGTGTGCAGGGAAAGCCACAAAAGAGGAAAGCACCCCAACCCCCCACAGAGCAGATAGTTCACGCACCAATGAACCCAGTAACCACCCACCGCACAGCCACATCGGCCTGGATGAGCGAGAGCATGTAAAGCTCTCAGTTTTAAGTTTAGACCCTTCAGTCGCAGCACCCCTTCCCGACCCACAGAATTTAGGAGGAGGCACCCTTGCAGAAATGCATACCGCGATCCTGGGTGCGATCGAGTATAACCAGGGTGACCCTGTAGATGGCCTCAACAAATGCAGGCAAAAGAAATCCGAGCACCCCACAGTGTTTGCTGGACACCTGTGGATCCACATGGCAGCAGTCTTTGGAGACTTAGACCGCGCCCATTTGTCCCCAGACAACATGGCCAAATGGACCCGCATCAGAACCCCGCATGGGTGAATGAAGGAAAGAACAGCTCCCCACCCAAGTCACAGGAGTGTTACAACTGTGGACAGTTGGGACACTTCGCAAGAGAGTGCAATGCCCCTAGAGAGCCACAGAGAGCCCAGCAGACGGGCACTCTGAGTAAGAAGAAGACAGAGCCCATTCATAATGTTAGCGCCCGTTCAGATCAGACGGACTTGACCGGAACGGACTGACGGTGTCTGGGCTCCCCCAGTTGGGTCTGTGACACCCTTTGGGATAGGTCCGGACAACCGGTAGTTGCAGCGAAAATTCGGGGACAGCCCATCAAATTTCTCTGGGACACAGGAGGGTCCCGCACCACAATAAATTCCTCCACCCTGTTTAAAAAAGACACGTGGCCAACTACAGCCACTATCACCCTCAGCGGCTTTACAGGCCACTCACAGCAGGGACACATCACAGCCCCTGTACCAATTCAAATCGGTAACATTACCACCAAGCACCCCGTGGTTTTAATTGACCTGCCCCACACAGCAGAACACATCCTGGGAATCGATTTCATGAAATCCCATAATCTTTCATTTCATCCAGTCAACCAGTGTGTCTGGAAGATGGCAAAATCTGCAAGAGCCCCCGCAACGCTCAACATAGGAGAGTACGCGAACAAAATTAGCGCAGGAGGTGAATTTTGGTTCAACCCGACCACGCTTAGTACTGACAAGCAGTTTAGGGCAGTTCTGCAAAAGAACAGGGCAGCATTCACGACCCACAAGCACGACTGTGGACGGATGACTGGCTCCGTACAAATAACAGGACCTGACCCTAGACCCCCAAAACAGTATGGATTTCCCCAAGAGGCAGAGGGAGAAATCTCAAAGGTAATAGAAAGCTTATTGGAGCAGGGCGTACTTAGATCAGTAGCCTCGACTAATAATGCCCCGATTTGGCCAGTGAGAAAGCCCGATGGATCATGGCGACTGACCATCGATTACCGGGACCTCAACAAAATCACCCCTGCAGCAGCCCCCACAGTAGCCGCAAGTCCCAAGACCATGCTCAAGCAGGGACTCAATTCCCGATTCTTTACCGTTTTGGATGTCAGTAATGGATTCTGGTCCATTCCATTGGCAAAGGCGTGCCAGTACAAATTTGCCTTCACCTTTAAAGCACAGCAGTACACGTGGACATGCCTTCCACAAGGATTCCACAACTCCCCCTCCATTTTCCACCAACAGCTGGCAAATGGTTTAGCCAAATTGTCTCGCCCCAAATGTCTGGTTCAGTACGTAGACGACCTACTACTGCAGACAGACACCAAGGAAGAGCACATTGAGCTTCTGTCCAAACTCCTGGAACTCTTATACTCAATCGGTTGTAAAGTCAACCCCAAAAAGGCCCAGATTTTGGAAGATAAGGTGATATATTTGGGAACAATTATCACGCATGGTAAACGCGAGATCGAGCATAAAAGGATTGACTCGATTGCTAAATTGCCCCTCCCTCAGAACGTTTCAGCCCTCCGGACGTTTTTAGGGCTGGTTGGCTACTGCCGAAACCACATTGACGGTTTCGCCAGCAAGGCAGCACCCCTCTCAGACCTCCTAAAGAAAGGAGCCCCCTGGGAATGGCTTCCGCAGCATACGGGTGCTGTGGAATCATTAAAACAGGCACTCATAGCCGCCCCCGCACTACAAGTTCCAGACCCCCTTTCCCCTTACACTATAGAGGTAGCAACCACAGACCGCACCCTTTCGGCCGTGCTCCTCCAGGAACGGCACGACCAGTTAAAGCCCGTAGCCTACGCCTCCAGAATTTTAGATGCTGTGGAGCAGGGATTTTCAGTGAGAGGCACCTGCTCACAGTATTCTGGGCAGTGCAGTATTTTTCATATATTACCGGACTGAACCCCATTACAGTTCTCACCGAACACACCACCACCCAGCTTTTACTGGACGGACGACTCAAGGACGGTACAGTCAGCCAGATTAGAGCAGCTAGATGTACATTTCTCTTGCAGGGACGGGACATCACTGTTAAAAGGACAAAGACGCACACCTTTTTAGCCGACAACTTACAGTACCCCGGAACCCCCATGAATGCGAAATTATATCTCCACACCACGACACAGACTCCTTTATTGCGAAAATCCCCCCAGAAAGATAGGTAGTTCAACCCAGAGCCCCCAGCACACAGACACGTGTGAGCCCATAAATATCTATGTGGATGGATCTTCCACAGTCTTGGATGGGAAGCACATAACAGGTTGCGGTATCTATGTCAAGGACGCTCAGGGACGCGCCCTTGAGGAAATATTGTTAAAACATCCAGGCCACTTAGGCGCGCAGGCAGCAGAGCTCGCGGCTGTCGCATATATAGTGGAACACCCAGATTCCTTCCCCAGCCCAGCAGACATATACTCGGACAGGCTATATGCCTGCAACTGCCTCACGGAATTTCTGTCCCTGTGGAAAGCAAGAGGATTTGTTTCCGCAGATGGAAAGCCCCTCCCCTCAGCCCCATTGCTCCATCAAATTTTAGAGAGAGCACAGAACAGGACTTTTGGGATAGTCAATGTTCGTAGTCACCATCGTTCCTCCCCCCCTGGAAATGTGAAAGCCGACGCACTGGCTAAAGCAGGTTCCAGGCATGGATACTTTTGGACACCCCCTGAAAGCGCACCAGTGAGTGCAGTTCAGGTCTCACAGACTAATATCGAGGATCTAGTGGAGGCCCAGAAGCAGGACAGCAATCTCAAGGAGATTATAAAAGGAAAATGTCCAACTCCCTATGAGAGGTTCAAAAATGCACTGACCACACATGACGGTGTAGTGTTAAAAGACACCCTTTATGTGGTTCCTGAACAGGACAGGAATCAACTGATTTGTTTGTTCCATGACGGTCATGGACATCAGGGAATCGATCCAACTACAGCCCATCTCAAGCAGCTTTGTTGGTGGCCGAATTTAAAGGACAATGTAAATGACGACATCGAGAATTGTCTTATCTGTGCCCAGAATAATCCGGACAGATATGCCAAAAAGGCTCAACTCAGCCACACCCGACCCGTTAATGGCCCCTGGACTAACCTCCAGATCGATTTTATAGGACCATTGCCCCCTTGCAGGGATGGCTATAAATATGTACTTGTGGTAATTGACACATTTACAAAATGGGTGCAAGCATTCCCAGCCCGCATAAACACGGCAAAAACCACAGCCAAGATCTTGACCCACCACATCTTTACAAGATGGGGACTCCCCCGCAGCATTGAATCAGACCAAGGTTCCCATTTTAGAGGACGTGTCATGCAGAACGTCCTCACGATATTTGGCATCACCCAAAAATTCCACATAGCATACCACCCACAGTCGAGTGGTATCGTGGAGCGCATGAATCGGACCCTAAAATCCACCCTCAGAAAAATGGTCCAGCAAAACAACACCACTTGGGACTCAGTCCTCCCTTTTGCGCTGATGTTTTTGCGTAATACAATTTCTACTTCCACAGGTTACACCCCACACAACCTCATGACCGGACGCCCCATGAAAGGCACAGAATATTTCTTAGGTTTGGACTTGACCAGCCCCGAAGTGACGGCCCTCACACACGAGAAAGCAGTAGAGCAATTAGTGAATAATGTTAAAACGGCTCAGCTAGCAGCCGCAGTAAAATTGGGCACCAGAAAGAAACAGAGCAAGGCTTGTTTCGACAAGACAGTGCATGCGACTGAGTGCAGTACAGGACAGCAAGTTATGCTCTCCGTATATAACCCCAGCACATTCCTGTCACCAAAATACTCGGGTCCGTACTCCATTGCGGACAAAGTAAACCCTTCCGTATATAAAATAAAGTATCCCAATGGTAAGACTGCGTGGTTCCATATCAACCAGCTGAAGGCAGATGGAACACAGTCTAACCACGCACACCACGTCATGCTCGACGCAGCACACCACGCCCCGCCCACAGCCAACGTAACCCTACCATCCCCCAACACGTCCAGCCCAGCCACGGATTCGCCCTCGACTCCACCCCCGAAATATACACTCCGCCCCGGAACGCCCACAGACTGCAGCAGCAGAGACAGCGACTGTGACTCAGACGATAGCCACAGCACGCCGCCCTACTATCCCCATGCAACAGGACCCACACCCAGCGATTCCGACTATGATCCAAGTGATCCCTTCATGATCACTTTCCTAAACAAACCCCACCACGGCAGCCCCACCACGATGACTACATTTTTTGCCCGTTCTTGTCGGTTGCTCAGGCAGTGGAGAAACGGCTTGGGACCCGCCCTGCCTGGGAAACCCCCCCTCTGGTCAACTACGCTCGGATAGGGCACACACGGCATTGGTAGCCGTCCTACCCAGGGACTGCATCCAACTCTTACCCGTCGCTGACCATACGCACCTCATTTCGGAAATTTTAGTTCAAAAAGTTTTGTTTTGTTTCAGGTAACCCTTATGTTGCCAACCTCATGCTATTTACATCCTGAAACATTTGGATGGTAAATTGCACAGTCTGCGAGACGGCTCGCACTGGTTCATTATTTGAAAGTGTGTCTTGTCCTAAAATTTGGTTTTTGAAAAGAAAAAATGAGGGAGTCACACATAGTGACCAATTATAAAGGGGGTAATTGGCACTAAAGATCAGACAGACTATCGTACGAGATGTTAAACCAAGATAGTTACAGACACTATGCTTGTTTCCACAGAATTCCAGGAGCTCCAGGACCGGAGAAGAGAAGGAAAGAAAAGAAGAAGCACCATGGAGACATCCTCCGGATTGCTTATCTTAATGGACATTTGGTTGCGCGTGAACGCGAACCCCATGACTTCAAGCCCCCCAGCCGTTAATGTTTCACTTCCCCACAGTACCCAGAGCCCAGTCACCAGCGACACCACACCATCTTGGTGTGCCAGGTTTATAACCTGGTATTCTCTGTCATATGTAATAGAAACCTTACTAGTATTGGCGATACTCTGCTGCATCGTGCAGACTATGCGTCTAAGGAAATGGAGAAGGAGAGCCTACCGCGCTCGCACCCCGGTATATAGGATCAGATCCCCTATTTTCGGATACGACCAGACCCCCGACCCCCACGATCAAGAATAAAAAGCATTCATTTGCGGTTTTATTGTAAATAAAGAAATGTAAAGAAATGTTCATGAGCAAATTGTACGATCCTGAGCTTGACTGCCAAGCCAGGAAAAATGTGTCGAAACTGCTATGATTTTGTTTGTATGGTTGAGGAAGGTAGAATGATGAAATGTTTATGTGAGTGTAGTGTATTAAGAATAGTTAGAGGTTCCCATTTTTATTGTTCTGAATTGCTTGTCCCTGTTTGACATAGCGCCCCTTAGAATTGTCAGTTAAAAATTTTTTGCATAGCTATGGTCAGTGTAGAGGCCATGAAAGAAGTGCCCCCCCCCCCCTCCCCAGGTCAGGGAATGGAAAGCAACATAGTTATGTAATCCTTCACGCTTCGCGTTAGGATCACAAGGAGGGTGTGTAGCCACCTAAATTGGCCAACTCCCGATTTAAAATGGCGAACGGAAAAGGCTGATGGTAAAGTCAGCGAACAAGACAGAAACCAGCGGCTGCAGGTTTGCTGTTTATTTACCTCTGCAAAAGCCAGACAACATCGATACCAGCGGTCATCAGCATAACAAAGTAGCAACCATCTGCATACTGATGAGCAATCCCCGGGAACAATAAGTAACATTTTGGACACACAAAGCAAAGCCAGACTCCTCAGCGCCAGCAGGAGCCAACACAAAGGAGGTGAACGAGCACCTCAAGACCGCCCATCGATCAGGGAACCGCTCCAGTATTGGAGAACATCGAACCAAGCAATTGGGACAAAGTCTAATCACTTGGGACCAGGTAAAGGGTCCGCTCCGAAAGACGGGAAGCCCCTGGGGACTATAAGAGTTAAGCCCCAAGTTCAAATCGCACTCTTCAGCAGCTCTCTTCACCTCTGCGTCCTGCCCGGGTCACCCAGCAACACGAACCAACATCGACCGTGACCGGTGCAGTGACTCCAGTGATCACCAAAGCCCATAAGTCTTAATTCAACGCTCGCTACGAGATAGGCGCTCCTAGCTACCAATCCGTACCAACTTCGAATCCCGCAGACTCAGAACCCGAACGAAAGGCCATTTGTTCCCCTGACCTGGTGGGCCAGTCCAAAGTTAAGTATAGGCCTGTTAGTTGTAGAAGAAGCTTAGACGTAGAATTTGTGCATGAGTAGCGATTACTGTGTATCATAAATGTGCTTCGATTTAAATCTTACTAATCGGTGTATTGGGTTATTGATCATTACTCGGACTTGAACCTCGTGGCGGTATCGTAAAGATACCTGCCGACTCGAGAGCAAAGGTAATACAGCAGAGCAATTGAACTAAGGAGAAAATCAGCAACAATACGGAACGATAAACACTGGAAAATTCCTCAAGTTGTAAAGTCCCGATAGTGTCCTGCTCTTCCAAACTGATAGCTAACTGACTCAAAGCTACTGAGTGAGCCCAGAAGTTGTATGTTCTTGTTTGGACAAATCACATCTGTTCTACATACAGCCTATGCAATGGAGACTATAAATAATGGTCATGGGCCTCTTGTACACATTACAAAATAAACAGGGTTGTATCGATGCAATAAGTTTCAATGTTCACCAAAATAAGATACTACAGAGGATGTAGTCCAAGTAGTTCAAGTGCTATTCTTGAATAGGAGAAGGTGGCAAAGTGGTTAGCACTGCTGCCTCACAGCGCCAGGGACCCGGGTTCAACCCGGCCTCAGGTGACTGCCTTTGTGGAGTTTGCACTTTTTCCCCCTGTCTGCGTGGATTTCCTCCCACAGTCCAAAGATGTGCAGGTTAGGTGGATTGGCCATGCTAAATTGCCCCTTACAGTCCAAGGATCTGTAGGTTAGGTGTTATGGGATTACAGGGATAGGGCGGGGCAGTGGGCCCAGGTAGGGTGATCTTTCAGAGGGTCGGTGCAGACTCGATGGGCTGAATGGCCTCCTTCTGCGCAGTAGGAATTCTATGATTCTACATAAATGTGCAATTGCACATCCATCACCGTATCTGGCTGTTCCGAAGAATATTCAACTTGAAACGTTAATTCTGCATCGCCCTCCACAGATGCTGCCAGACCTGCTGATTATTTTGAGCACTCTGTTTTAAGTATGGTTGCATCATACAATTTGCTACTAGCTGTCATAATATACACCAGTATAGCATGGTGCAGACACACACTGATGGACACACAGTGGGACCAATCAACATACACAACACCGCAACCAATCACGAGTGAGACCACACGCACTATAAAGACAGGGGGCATCAGAGTTCCCGCTCATTCGAGTAGCAGCTAGCTAGGAGCACAGAGCTCACAGCCTGCAACACAACATTCACCATGTGCTGAGTGCATCAACTGGTTAGGACAAGGCAAAGGTCTTTAGTTAAAGCTGGTATCGTATTTACCCACAGTTCAAGTATGTTTAAATAGTTAACCTTTTAATAAAGTAGTGTTACACTACTTCAAGTGTTGGAGACCTGCATGTGATCCAGAACACCCAACACATCACTAGCCTTCACTGACCTCTGTCAACACTGTTCACTAAAGAACAAAGATAACCATAGCCAGGATTTACAGGATGGCGGGGTTTCCCTTCCCGCCATCCGAGTAGTTGGCTGAGAACACATCCATAGAAACATAGAAGCAGAAGTAGGCCATCCAGCCCCTTGAGCCTGTCCCGCCGTTTAATGTGATCATCGTGACCTGTGACCTAACACCATACACCCATATTCCTTAATATCCCTTTAGAACATAGAACATACAGTGCAGAAGGAGGCCATTTGGCCCATCAAGTCTGCACCGACCGACTTAAGTCCTCACTTCCACCCTATCCCCGTAACCCAATAACCCCTCCTAACCTTTTTGGTTACTAAGGGCAATTTATCATGGCCAATCCACCTAACCTGCACCTCAGGACTGTGGGAGGAAACCGGAGCACCCGGAGGAAACCCACGCAAACACGAGGAGAACGTGCAGACTCCATACAGACAGTGACCCAGCGGGGAATCAAACCTGGCACCCTGGCGCTGTGAAGCCACAGTGCTATCCACTTGTGCTACCGTGTTGTGGCCCATATCCCTTAATATCTTTGCTCAACAGAAATCCCCTCCGATACTGCCTGCGCCATTTATCCCTCCAACAAGTGCTAACTGGCTGGGATGAGACTTTCATCTCTCCCATATCCACGCCAAGTCTTCCTGCAACTCCACATTTGAACATTCCATTGGGTTTCCACCACTGTCGTGGCTCAGGAACAGCTAATGGCAAAATTTTCAAATGGCAGCCACTGTGATTGGAACTGTCATGCATTATCTCTCACACACCTCTCTTCCTCAATAGGAATTCCCAAATTCACCCCACTAACTTCATTCCATGTCTGAGGCCGTACCTGACTTCAGAGGTGGGATTCTCTGCAATCGGCGCGATGTCCGTCGACCGGCGCCAAAAATGGCGCGAATCAGTCCGGCATCACGCCGCCCCAAAGATGCGGAATTCTCTGCATCTTGAGGGGCCGAGCCCTCACCTTGAGGGGCTAGGCCCGCGCCGGAGTGATTTCTGCCCCGCCGGCTGGTGGGCAAGGTCTTTGGCGCCCCGCCAGCTGGTGCGGAAATGTCTTTGCCGTGCGACGCATGCGTGGGAGCGTTAGCGGCCGCTCACGGTATCCCCGCGCATGCACAGTGGAGGGGGTCTCTTCCGCCTCCGCCATAGTGAAGACCATGGTGAAGGCGGATGGAAAAGAGTGCCCCCACGGCACAGGCCCGCCCGCGGATCGGTGGGCCCCGATCGCGGGCCAGGCCACCGTGGGGGCACCCCCCGGGGCCAGATCGCCCCGTGCCCCCCCCCAGGACCCTGGAGACCGCCCGCGCCGCCTTGTCCCGCCATTTGAAAGGTAGTTCAATCCATGCCAGCTGGCGTGGGTTGACAGCGGCGGGACTTCGGCTCATCGCGGACTGGAGAATCGCCGGGGGTGGGCCCGCCAACCGGCACGATTTCCGCCGACCGGCGCGGCGCGATTCCCGCCCCCGCCGAATCTCTGGTAGCGGAGAATTCGGGACACAGCAGGGGCGGGATTCACGCCAGCCCCCGGCGATTCTCCGACCCAGTGGGGGGTCGGAGAATCGCGCCCCTGTCCCATTCACCCTGATCTGAGTTTCCAACCTCAAAGCCTCTCGCTCAGCAAGATCGCCTGCTTCCACCTCAATACCACTGGCCATTTCAGCATCTGCCTCATCCATGCATTTGGATCGACCATTCAAGTGCTCTCACAGCCACCTTGCATGCTCTGTAAACATGAATCCAGCCAAAATTCCGCCGCCCATAGTCTAACTTTCACCAAGTCCCGATAACCACCACCCCTGACCTTGCTGGTTCACAGGGCTTGCGATCTCCAAACATCTCAAATTCAGTTCTCATCCTTGTCCAGTAATCCCTCCATCGCTTTGCCCCTCCTCATTAATGTAACCTCCTTTAGCCCACGGAACCCTCTCCCTGTCCCCCAACCTGACCGCCTTGTCCGCTCGTTCAATTCTGGCCTCTTTTGCTTCCTCCATCCCTTCTCCGCACCATGGAATTCTGCTTTCAGCTGCTCGTCCCACATTCCAGAGTTAGTTTTCCGAAATATCTCCATTTCTTCACCTCCGCCATATCTTTCAATGCCTCTTTAATTTCACCTCCTTTGGACACTTATCAGATTATCTCCTTGTTTGGCTCGAGTGATCGATTTTATCTGATTATTCCTCTTGGACACACCATGGAATTTATTTTCTAGTTGAAGGTACAGTTTCCCAATTGGCGGCACTCTTGCTGAATCAAAAGATTGTGGGATCAAATCTTGCTCCAAACATTTGAGCACAAAATTCCAGACCGGCACTCCAGTGCAGTACTGAGGAAGTGCTGCCCTATTGGACGTGCCGTCTTTTGGATAACACATTAAACTAAAACACTCTGTCAGGATTCTGTGCAATTCAAAGAAAAGCAACGGGAGTTACCCCGAGTGTGCAATAATTATAGAAAAGTATATCATTGAAATCCTGCAGTGCAGAAGAAGGCCATTCAGCCCATCGAATCTGCACCGACCCTCTAAAGGAGTACCCCACCCAGACCCGCTTACTCGCCGTATCCCCGTAACCCCACCCAACCTTTGGACAATAAGGGACAATTTAGCACAGCCAATCCACCTAACCTGCACATCTTTGGACACTAAAGGGTAATTTAGCATGGCCAATCCACCTAACCTGCATATCTTTGGACTGTGGTAGGAAACTGGAGCACCCGGAGGAAACCCACGCAGACACAGGAAGGACGTGCAAACTCCGCACAGTCACCCGAGGCTGGAATCGAACCCAGGTCCCTGGCGCTGTGAGGTAGCAGTGCTAACCACTGTGCCACCTTGACGCTCTAATGGCAGCCAAATATTTGTGATAATTTATATATTCCGTAACAATAATAAAATCGTATATTTTGCTAAATCAGACATCCCACAATTTCAGTATATCCTCTGAGTTTAACAGTAAACGCAACTCTCAAAAATAATCCAGTCTGTAATTTGGAAAATGTCCTGGTTTCTGGTGGGAAAAATGTGGTGATTATTATGTGAGGATGGAATACAGATGCCCAATCAAGTGGACATCTATTTGCAAACAGCAGTTCATGATCATATTGATATGAATAATTCTTGCATGCTTCCAGTCAGCGTCATTGTAGTTTTTAAACTATCTTCCTAAAGTTTATTCACCCGACTGTTTTTCTCTTCATTTTAATGGTGCTGTCAAAAGTCCTGTTTGGAACAGCATAATGAAAACTGGTGCAGGCTCCAAGTGAGCTAACAAGTTAATTTGAGATTCAAATGAGTCAGCTTGACTCAACTAAACGCGTGGAGGCACAAAAATTTGGTCTTGGTGTTTGTTAATAAAATATAAGCATCTGCGTGTTTTCTATTCTCTGGAGTCAAGCTCTTACTCAAGGTGACTCCTGTCATAGCAGCTGAAGATTTCCTCTCACAAACACAATCCTGCCATCTCTTTCCTCGCTCGTGACCAGAACCAGGAAAGCGTGAACCTTTTACCTGATCCTCAGTATACACTCGCGCTCTTGCTTCCCATCAAGCTCCTAATTCTTTCAGGAGCAACGTCTTGTCTCTGAAGGGCAGCTCTCAAACACACTGCCACAAGGAGAATGCCCTGCTGCTGTACCTGCGTCTGCTTCTTCATTTAAATGGCGGCCCTCCTACGAATAACTGTTTCCACGGAGCAGACTTGCCACTTGTTTCTCAGATATGAGCACTGATTGGACATCCACATTGAAATGTGTCAATGTTGTGGATGGGAAGGAGCTGTGCCCTCGGGTAAGGGGGTTCAAAACCAAGTCTTATAACCTCAGAATTAGAGCGAGGGCATTCAGGAAATGTCAAGATATGCTTATTCACACAAATGGTACCGGAAATCTAGAGCTCTCTCTCTCTCAAAAAGCAAGGTGGAAAGTTGAAAGAAGGAGATTTATTTTTTAAATGTGCAATGTCGGAACATAATCCTTCTGCCTAAAAGAGACAGGTCCCTGCATATTTAGCTACTCGCAAATGTGAATGAGATATATTGTGGGCTCGACTGATAATCTCAAATCGGTTGTTAGCATCAGAGCACACTCGGGATTGTTCAGCAAGTGCTGTCCAATCATGGAATCACATCTCATGTTGGACATTATGTTCTGAGTTTTGCAAGCAGGTGTTGGTTGTGTATAGTCCATACTAGAACATAGAACATTACAGCGCAGTACAGGCCCTTCGGCCCTCGATGTTGTGCCGATCTGTGAAACCACTCTAAAGCCCATCTACACTATTCCCTTATCGTCCATATGTCTATCCAATGACCATTTGAATACCCTTAGTGTTGGCGAGTCCACTACTGTTGCAGGCAGGGCATTCCACACCCTTACTACTCTCTGAGTAAAGAACCTACCTCTGAGATCTGTCCTATATTTATCTCCCCTCAATTTAAAGCTATGTCCCCTTGTGTTAGACATCACCATCCGAGGAAAAAGGCTCTCACTGTCCTCCCTATGCAATCCTCTGATCATCTTGTATGCCTCAATTAAGTCACCTCTTAACCTTCTTCTCTCTAACGAAAACAGCCTCAAGTCCCTCAGCCTTTCCTCATAAGATCTTCCCTCCATACCAGGCAATATTCTGGTAAATCTCCCCTGCAGCCTTTCAAATGCTTCCACATCCTTCCTAGAATGCGGCGACCAGAATTGCACGCAGTACTCCAAATGCGGTCGCACCAGAGTTTTGTACAGCTGCAACATGACCTCATGGCTCCGAAACTCAATCCCTCGACCAATAAAAGCTAACACACCGTACGCCTTCTTAACAACCCTCTCAACCTGGGTGGCAACTTTCAGGGATCTATGTACATGGACACCGAGATATCTCTGCTCATCCACACTGCCAAGAATCTTACCATTAGCCCAGTACTCTGTCTTCCTGTTATTCCTTCCAAAATGAATCACACTTTTCTGCATTAAACTCCATTTGCCACCACTCAGCCCAGCGCTGCAGCTTACCTATGTCCCTCTGCAACTTGTAACATCCTTCTGCACTGTCCACAACTCCACCGACTTTAGTGTCATCTGCAAATTTACTCACCCATCCTTCTACGCCCTCCTCCAGGTCATTTATAAAAATGACAAACAGCAGTGGCCCCAAACCAGATCCTTGTGGTACACCACTAGTAACTGGATTCCAGTCTGAACATTTCCCATCAACCACCACCCTTTGTCTTCTTCCAGCTAGCCAATTTCTGATCTAAACTGCTAAATCACCCTGAATCCCATGCCTCCGTATTTTCTGCAGTAGCCTACCGTGGGGAACCTTATCAAACGCTTTACTGAAATCCATATACACCACATCAACTGCTTTACCCTCATCCACCTGTTTGGTCACCTTCTCAAAGAACTCAATAAGGTTTGTGAGGCACGACCTGCCCTTCACAAAACCGTGTTGACAATCTCTAATCAAATTATTCCTTTCCAGATGATGATACATCCTATCTCTTATAAACCTTTCCAAGATTTTGCCCACAACAGAAGTAAGGCTCACTGGTTTATTGTTACAGGGGTTGTCTCTACTCCCCTTCTTGAACAAGGGGACAACATTTGCTATCCTCCAGTCTTCTGGCACTATTCCTGTGGACAAAGATGACTTAAAGATCAAAGCCAAAGGCTCAGCAATCTCCTCCCTAGCTTCCCAGAGAATCCTAGGATAAATCCCATCCGGCCCAGGGGACTTATCTATTTTCACACTTTCCAGAATTGCTAACACCTCCTCCTTATGAACCTCAAGCCCTTCTAGTCTAGTAGCCTGAATCTTAGTATTCTCCTCGACAACATTGTCTTTTTCCTGTGTGAATACTGACAAAAAATATTCATTTAGCACCTCTCCTATCTCCTCGGACTCCACGCACAACTTCCCACTACTGTCCTTGACTGGCCCTGTTCTTACCCTAGTCATTCTTTTATTCCTGACATATCTATAGAAAGCTTTAGGGTTATCCTTGATCCTACCTGCCAAAGACTTCTCATGTCACATCCTGGCTCTTTTTAGCTCTCTCTTTAAGTCCTTCTTAGCTAACTTGTAACTCTCGAGCGCCCTAACTGAACCTTCATGTCTCATCTTTATATAAGCCTCCTTCTTCCTCTTGACAAGTGTTTCGACTGCTTTAGTAAACCACGGTTCCCTCACTCGACCACTTCCTCCCTGCCTGACAGGTACATACTTATCAAGGACACGCAGTAGCTGTTCCTTGAACAAGCTCCACATTTCCATTGTGCCCATCCCCTGCAGTTTTCCTCTCCATCCGATGCATCCTAAGTCTTGCCTCATCGCATCATAATTGCCTTTCCCCCAGATATAACTCTTGCCCTGCGGTATATACCTATCCCTTTCCATCACTCAAGTAAACGTAATCGAATTGTGGTCACTATCACCAAAGTGCTCACCTACCTCCAAATCTAACACCTGTCCTGGTTCATTACCCAGTACCAAATCCAATATGGCCTAGCCTCTTGTTGGCCTATCTACATACTGTGTCAGAAAACCTTCCTGCACACATTGGACAAAAACGGACCCGTCTAAAGTACTCGAACTATAACATTTCCAGTCAATATTTGGAAAGTTAAAGTCCCCCATAACAACTACCCTGTTGCTTTCGCTCCTATCCAGAATCATCTTTGCAATCCTTTCCTCTACATCTCTGGAACTTTTCAGAGGCCTATAGAAAACCCCTAACAGGGTGACCTCTCCTTTCCTGTTTCTAACCTCAGCCCATACTACTGCAGTAGACGAGTCCTCATCAAACGTCCTTTCTGCCACCGTAAAACTGTCCTTGACTAACAATGCCACCCCTCCCCCTCTTTTACCACCTTCCTTGAACTTACTGAAATATCTAAACCCCGGCACCTGCAACAACCATTCCTGTCCCTGCTCTATCCATGTCTCCGAAATGGCCACAACATCGAAGTCCCAGGTACCAACCCATGCCGCAAATTCACCCACCTTATTCCGGATGCTCCTGGCATTGAAGAAGACACACTTTAAACACCTTCCTGCCTGCCGGTACACTCCTGCAACTTTGAAACCTTACTCATGACCTCACTCCTCTCAACCTCCTGTATACTGGAGTTACAATTCAGGTTCCCAATCCCCTGCTGAACTAGTTTAAACCTTCCCGAAGAGCATTAGCTCTTTTCTGCCTGTTGTGAACAACCGAAAGGACATGCTGTTTGATATAATCCACCAGTCCCTGGGACATACACCCCATGTACAAGGCATTGCGCCATCACTGAAATTCATGAGCCACATTATTCATCTGTATAGTGGAAGAATGTCTTTTTGCTTGGTAGCAACATCCTGTTCATGCAAACCACCACCCGCGTTGCCGCTGCAGAAACAGCTAGCTTCACCTATTGCTCACAATTCTAAGATACTTTACCCTTCCAGTGTAATTTGAGGTCAGTTGAACATCTTTCAGGTCTGAAAGTGGTGGTCTTAGGCCCATTTGTGAGGATATGTGATACACGGCAAACAATGTTCTGGTCAGCGTGGCCATTGGCTCACAGGATAGATTTGATGTGCCCTATTTCAACACCATGTATGCCCAAGACACGCAAAAGTGATGATCCATTGCACCCTATCTTATCTATGACTAGTTCTGCACAACATCAATTGGCCAAGTGGTTGAGTGAATTGTTACATCCGAGTCAATAATCAGGAGGCATAGTGGTTAGCACGGCTACCTCACAGAACCGACCCAGGATCAATTCTGGCCTTGGGTGACTGTCTGGAGTTTGCATGTTCTCCCTGTGTCTGCGTGGGTTTCCTCCGGATACACAAATTTCCTCCCACAGCCCAAAAATGTGCAGGTTAGGGGGGCGGTCATGCAAAATGTCTCCTGAGCGTCCAAGGATGTGCATGTTAGGTGGGGATACGGAGATAGGGATGGCATCCTTGGAGTGGACATAGGTAGGATGCTCTTTCAGAGGGTCGGTGCAGATTCAATGGGCCAAGTGGCCTCCTCTGTACTGTAGGGATTCTATGAGGAACGTTGATCTCCCAAGATGATGCTATTCCACTGCATTTTGGGTGTGCTGACACCTGCAATGTCTCCAAATGCAGGATACTCGACTGCAAAATGTGTTAGAACCAGTTATGAGTGAGTGTTCACATACAAGTTGAAAGATTCCTTCACTTTTATGCAGTGTATCTATGGCCTGGCATCAACAGAAAAGCTGTGTCTATTTTCTCATTCAACATCCACTACCTTATTCACGATTGGGCCACTCAAGGAAGGCATAGACATTCATGTCAATATATCGTGGAAATCTAGATGTGCCACCATGTTCTGAATCCATATTAATTGAACTTAGGAACATAGCAACTCGTGCAGTTGAATTCAGCTTTAGTTAATGTTGCCATAGGTTCCCCTCTAAAGCCAGCTCTCGCTAACATTTTTGCCAGTTTCCACAAGAAACACCTTTTCAATGGAACGACCCCTAATGTCCGAGCTCCGTGCACATTTCTGATACACAGATGACACGCTTGCTGTATTTGAATCATAGAATCATAGAATTTACAGTGCAGAAGGAGGCCATTCAGCCCATCGAGTCTGCACCGGCCCATGGAAAGAGCACCCGACCTAAGCCCACACCACCGCCGATCCCCATAACCCAGTAACCCTATCTAACCTATTTGGACACTAACGGCAATTTAGCATGGCCAATCCACCTAACCTGCACATATATGGACTGTGGGAGGAAACGGGAGCACCCGGAGGAAACCCCCGCAGACACGGGGAGAAGGTGCAGATTCCGCACAGACAGTGACCCAAGCCAGGAGTCGAACCTGGAACCCTGAAGCTGTGAAGCAACTGTGCTAAACACTGTGCTACCGTGCCGTCCAGCTGCAGCTGCATGTCAGAATTTCTTTATGAACCCGAATGCACTCCATCCCACACTCAATTTCACCTTCGAAAGGGAGCAGCCTATTCAGCTGCCCTTCTGCTAGTTGAGAAATCCACAAATGGGTTCTCTACCACAGTCTACTGCAAGCCCCGCCTTTACTGGTCAATATACACGGTGGGATTTCTACAGCTCCATGCGCTACAAGATTGACCTTATACCCCCACCCCCCAGTGCCCCCCCCCCCCCCCCCCCCCCCCCCAGCCCCGCGGCATGTTTCGCAATGGCATAGGCGGCCCACCATTGGCCAGAGGCAAGGTCTTCTGGTCCCACCTCTGACACAAGGTTTCCCATGGTATGCGGCCCCCACTGCTGGGAACCCCACAACGGGGGGTTCGGCATCGGCGGGACCGGAAGAAAATTCCGGCCAATGCCGAAAGTTAGATGTGATTTTATGATTGGACAGCACTTGGTGAACAATGCTAAGTCTGCTGCACGAACAGCTAGTTTAGGATTATCTTTCAGGCTCACAAATTAGACTTGCGAGATGCCACATATATTCATAAGAAGGGTCCTGTACTCTAGACAAAAGGCAAAAGGCAAGGGTGCTATGGATTACAGAACAGATCAGATAAAATGCAGATCAACTATACCTGAATGGTGGGACAGGCTTGAAGGGCTGTATGGCCTACTCCTGCTCCTATGTACAAGCTGACTGTTGGTTCAACTGTGTCAGGAAACAAAGGAGCAATTTTGCTGCATTTTGCGCTGAAGGATTCAGGAGAAAGAACATCCTGCAGCCAGTTTTACGTACAAATCCTCCACTCTAGGCATCAGGTACCAGTCTAATGATAAAGCTCTGTTCACTGTGAGCTTAAGATCGGGCTTCATTGCTGGCACCACGGGCGCAGCCCATTCCACAAATTTCTTCAGGTGTCGTAGCTCTGTGTCACCTTTGGCAAGCAATGCTTAGGGGACAGGCCTCACCATAAAATACCGGGGTTGAGCATCAGGATCCACGTAGATATGGGCCTTGGCCCCTTTTATCCTGCCCAGAGCCTCCTGGAACTTTCTGAGGTATTTGCCCAATATGTTGCACAGATCCCCGGTGCCCATCTGAGAAACCTGTTGCCAGCTGAAATGGAGGGCTTGCAACCAGCCTCGGCACAGCAAATTGGGCCTCGGACCCTGTACCACAACCAAGGGACGATGGACCGACTGCTCCCAATGCATTACCAGAGTCATGGTGGTCCCCACGAAATCCATAGTCTCACCGGTATAGGTCAGCAACCGTGCTTTGATGTTGTACAATGTCAGCGGCATGACCCCTGCGTGGAGTCGCTGAAATGTCCGATGGTCTACAATGGGGATGGCAGCTTCATGTCACAATCGGGTGACCATTGACTTGTAGCGTGACCCGGATCGGTGCTATCATCGGGGCCATGATGCACTTCAGTTGCATCAAGCAGTCCTCCTCATTGGGGAGCCCACATGTAAGGCTCTGGTTCATGGTGATCTCGGCGGCTGCCGTGGACGATGTTCTCTGCGCCGAAATAGGCGGCTCTGACCATCACAACCTCTCCGTCCACATATCTGGCAATGTGCCTGGCTCTCCCCTTCATCTGGGGGGCGGGGGGGGGAGGAGGTACCTACCGGTCAGCGGTAGCTCACGAGAGCCTGATCCCGCTGCGGAATTGTGTCTGGATCTGCCCTTTCGGAGGAGATCTGGTCAGACCGGCACTGCCCCGTGATGCAAGGAGTTTGAAATGGAGGGCGGGCCAAACTATGGACACCATAGTCCATGGACCCCTACAGCTCCTGCACTCCTTTCTCCGCGTGCTCCCGGGACAGTGAAAGCTATTGATGTCTCATTTCAAATCCAAGGTGGACTCTGCCAACAGCTTCGTCTGAATGGCCGTGTTGTTTATGCTACACAATAGCTTATCCTTCAATATTTCGGAGACGGACAGCCCGAACTCGCAATGTTCAGCTGGACGCGTTAGGCGGGTCAAGAAATCAGTGATTCACCTGTAGACCGCATCGCCATGTTAAACCTATACCACTGCACGATCATAGAAGACTTAGGGTCACAATGTTCAGCAACCAAAATGACCAGCTCATCAAATGATTTGGAGTCTGGTGCAGCCGGCTAAGGTAGACGTTTTATGATCCCAAACGTCGAGGTCCCGCAGAGGTCAGGTGGATGACTTTCTGATGGTCTTCCCCAAAATCCAGTTAGCCTGGAAGAAATACCACGTGTTCAGCACCCTGGCTCCAGTCTTCCAGGCTATCGAAAGCCTCCAGCTTCCTGAATAGTGTCATCCTGAACTGTTATGTTCCCATGTTCCTGGCCAGTAATCAAGCGGGTGGTTAGGCAGTTCCACAAGCGAGGTCCGAGATTCCTCTTGTCCTCCTCGCCAGTTTAGTAAATTGAGAAAGCCAGAGGTAATAGAACAAAGATTTATTTAACTACTTACAATATTCTGCTCAAGGCAATAACTCACTCCCACTCCAGTCCTGTCTGGGAGACCTAAATACACCTGGCCCTGCTTTGGGACGGTTTTTATGCAAATCTGTACTGATGTCCCGCTGGTGGCCTCCACCCCCCTATCTGGGAAGCTTGTACTTCATGGATCCTACGGGGTGATCAAAAATAGTTTCCCCATTGGCAGCCTAGCAGGATGTTTGCTGACGATTGCACAATGTTCAGTCCCATTAGTGACTCCTCAGATACTGAAGCAGTCTGTGTTACAGATGCAGCAAAGCCGGGACAACATTCAGGCCTGGGCTGATAAGTAACAAGTCACATTGATGTCACACAAGTGCCAGGCAATGATCATCTCCAACAAGATAGAATCTAACAATCTCCTGGTGACATTCAATGGAATTCACACTGCTGAATTCCCCACTATCAACAAGCTGGGAGTTACAATTGACCAGAAACTGGAATAGACTAGCCATATAAATACCAGAGCTACAAGAGCAAGTTAGAGGCTGGGAATTCTGTGTTGAGTAACTCTGCTCCTAATTCATATGTTCATCTGAGCGACATGGCGGCACAGTAGTCAGGGACTGCCTCACAGCGTCAGGGACCCGCGTTCAATTTTAGCCTTGGGGCAATGTCTGTGTGCAGTTTGCATGTTCTCCCTGTGTCTGCATGGGTTTCGTCCGGGTTCTCCGGTTTCCTCCCACAGTCCAAAGTTGTGCAGGTTTGGCGGATTGGCCGTGCTAAATTGCCTCTAGTGTCCAAAGTTATGTGGGTCAGGTGGGATTACGAGGAAAGGGTGGGGGAGTGGGCTTGATAGGGTGGTCTTTCAGAGGGTCAATGCAAACTCGATGGGCGGAATGGCCTCCTTCTGCAACGTAGGGATTCGCTGATTTGTAACAAATATGTTTTGGCAGCAAAATTGAGTTACTTTGTGGAGAATTATGTTCTGCGTCACTTACTCCTTCAAATCTCCCTTTTGTCGAAGTGGCTAAAATGTACACATAGATGCTTATTAATCCTGTACAGATACGACTGCCAACAAATTAGTTGCTAATTTTAGATGTGGCTTAATGAAGTTTCTCAAATGAATAAAAATCATCGGAAGGAAGGTTCTCGCAAATGAAGCAAAGATCTTGCTTTCAAATTACGATTGCCTGGTTAGGAGCAGTTTCTATTTGTGCAGTGCTTACCAGAGTACACTGTGGATAATGAATGGAAGAAGCAACTTATGTATCTGCTCATAATGTGCCAGTAAATGCACTGCAGCAGGCACAGAATGAGCCTAGTGTTAACCACGCAGAAATAATTCACTTCTGGCTGTCGAAGAGGCCATTGATCTTTCTGTTGATATGCGCTCCTGCAGAATAGTTAGTTGTTTACTCTGACTCCACTTTCCCCGGTGCTTAGGGTGAATAATAAATGGAGATTTTTGTCTTTCTCCTCCTGCTTCATTGCACTGTTTATCTCATTGGGGAATCGAGGAAACAAACTGAGAATACCACAAGGAAACATTTTTCTGCAAAAGAAGAATGTTTATTTCACAGGGAAGGAATACAAAATGTTTTTTTCTCTCTATGTTTTGGTTACTTCTCAGAACCACATCATAAGCAGTTTTATATTGGTGCAAAGCATTGTGTTCATAGGATTTATGAACAATTGTGTCCCCCCCCCTCCCCCCCCCCCCCAAGCCTCACAGAATCCCAGCCCATCTACAAAGGACCCAGAGAGTTCTAGCCTGTTATGTTAGCTGTGGATCTTCTGTTATATTTAAGCTGAATTTCATGTAAATGGGAGCAGCAACCTGATTTAAAAATCACCGCACAGAACGATTGTTGGATGTTCTCGACACTGACATGGGTTGAAAGGTAAGGTAGGAAAGTTAAGCAAGGGTTAAATAAACTAATGATTTCTACAATGAGAAAGAAACATGCGTCTGGAAGGTATGGGTGTGGCTTTTTCATGTTGGAGCAATCTGTGCTATTTTCTGGGATGAGGGGTGTTGAGTCACATTATGGCCTCCACCTGCTTTCAACTAAAGAGTGGATTAATGGATTCATGACAAAGAAACTGAAGTATACACCAGGTTCACTGCACATAAGAACATATGAGAAGGAGCTTGCTTCACATTCAGTAGGATCATGGTTGACCTTACGCCTTAGATCCCTTTTTCTGTCCACTCCCGTATCCCCTGATTCCATGAAAAATCAAAACGTCTTTCACACCCTTGAATAAATTTACTGATGGGACACCCCAAAACCTCTGGGCTACAGCATTCAAGATTCCCAAACTTCTGAGCATTCATATGGCTGGTCCAGTTAAGTTTCTGGTCAATAGCGCAATTGGGTTAATGATAAGGGAGGATTCATTGATGGTAGTGCAGTTGAGTGTCCTCGGGAAGTGTTTAGACTCTCTTTTGTTGGAGATGGTCATTGCCTCGCTCATGTCTGACATGATTGTCACTTATTAAGCCTTTAGTGCTCTCCAGATCATGCTGCACACAGTCATGGACTAGTTCAGTCTGGTGAATTGTAAATGGGACTGAATTCTGTACAATCATTAGTGGATATCTTATGGTGGAGGCAAGGTCATTCATGAAGCTGCTGAAGATCAGAACAGTATGGGTTGTTGCCAAGTCTCACTTTAAGTTAGAAAATCTATTCAAATATCAAAAGAACGTTTTAATATTTATATCATCCATTAATTCCTTTCTTTGGTACTGCCTGTGTTTTAGTAGCACCACTAAGCAAGCACTCCTCCTCGATGACTTCTGTTAGTAATTTTCCTCTCCAAGGAACTTTTAGCAATAAAGTTACATGGCTTGCGGCTGACCACTGTTTCGATTTGTGTAAGGAGAGAATGTGACAATCTTATAATGCCAGGCCCTGTATAATAATAATCTTTATTATTATCACAAGTGTGCTTACAACAACACTGTCATGAAGTTACTGTGAAAATCCCCTAGTCGCCACATTCCAGCGCCTGTTCGGGTACACTGAGGGAGAATTCAGAATGTCCAATTCACCTGACAAGCACATCTTTTTAGACTTGTGGGAGGAAACCGGAGCACCCGGTGTAAACCCACGCAGACACGGGGAGAATGTGCAAACTCCGCACAGACAGTGACCCAAGCCAGGAATCGAACCCGGGTCCCTGGCGCCGTGGAGCAACAGCACTAACAACTGTGCTACTGTGCCGCCTATATAGAGGATATTGCGGAAAGAACTAACCTTATCTCAATGAGTAATAAGTCTCCCCTTTATATTCCTTATCCAAACTGACAATGTG
The DNA here is from genome assembly GCF_047496885.1 of Scyliorhinus torazame. NCBI lineage: Eukaryota > Metazoa > Chordata > Chondrichthyes > Carcharhiniformes > Scyliorhinidae > Scyliorhinus > Scyliorhinus torazame. The sequence continues at coordinate 253,938,429 of NC_092714.1, read as the reverse complement.
CATATGTCCAAGTTTAGGATATATGGATTGCTCTTGACCCCACCCGCCCCCACATTCAGCAGAACTGTGTTCAGCAAAATGTTACTGAGACCTGAGTAAGAATATTGTTAGAAAGTGAGTGATAAGCATTTTTTGTAGCGCCTGGTTTCTGTAATGTCCCAGTGATCGGATAATTCCTTCCAGCTCAGAAAATGGAGTTCCTGGAACCACAGAAAGGCCCTCAGGAGACAACAAACCATCAAATTCTAACATTGCACATCCCAAAAAAATAACAATGGTGATGGCTGACATTTTGGTGTGCTCACATCTTAATTCACATTCGATTCCTGTGAACCAAGTCCATACCTTTTAAGGTGATTTATTCAGCCGGTCACCAGAACTTGACAAACAAAACAAATCTAACGTTGGTGCCAACACGTTCCAAATGTTTGCTTTCCAACTCCGCAGATTTAATTCCATGGGATTTGGAAAATGACGAGCAAAATGTACACTTCCAAGGTAAACAACGTTGACAATGGACCCATCACACAACGTCATATTTCACATTACCTTTAGCACAGGGCTAAATCGATGGCTTTGAAAGCATGCCAAGGCAGGCCAGCAGCACGGTTCAATTCCCGTAACAGCCTCCCCGAACAGGCGCCGGAATGTGGCGACTAGGGGCTTTTCACAGTAACTTCATTTGAAGCCGACTTGTGACAATAAGCGATTTTCATTTCATTTTCATTTCAACAATTGCCTGGTAAATAAGAAAGAGATAGACAAAGGTGTGGTGAAAAGTATCCCTTTCCTCCCATTGACAAGGGGGACTTGGAGAGGATGTTTCCTCTTGTCGTAGAATCTAGGATGAGGGAATGGCTTTTTTAAAATCAGGGGTCGCTCATGTAAGATGGGGATGAGGAGGAATTATTTCTCTCAGAGGGTCTTGAGTCTCTGGAACTATTTTCCTCAAAAGGCGGTGATAACTGGGAGTGGGATTCTCCGATCTGACGGGAGAGTGTTGTCGCCATCATAAAAACTGGAGAGTTTAACGACGGCCCCATGGGACCGCTAAGTGTAGCAATCCTCTGCCCTACAGGAGGCCAGCACGGCACTGGAGCGACTCACGCTGCTCCAGCTGCCGATACCGGCATCAAATGGGCGCCACGGGTCTGCGATCGGCGCAAATGCGCAGTAGCTTCCTTTCCCCGAGGTTGGGCCGCCCCCGACAGGATGGACACCGAGGTCCCGCCGGGTAGGACCAGACGTGAACGGCACCAGCGGGAGTCGGCCCATCCCGGGCGGAGAATCGGCGGACCGGCGTCGGGGCGACGTCGCGCGAATCAAGCCCGGCCCGGCGGTTCTCCGATCCGGCGTGGGCTGAGACAATCCCGTGCAGGATCTTTGAATATTCTTTAGGCGGAGTCAGATAGATTCTTGATTAACAAGGGGGTGAAAGGTTAGCGGGGTGTAGGCAGGAATGTGGGGTTGAAGTTACAATCTGGTCAGTCGTGTTCTTGTTGAATGACGGGAAAGGCTCGAGGGGCCAAGTCGCATAGTCCTGCTCCTCATTCGCATGTATGTAAGTTTGTATATTTTTACATATTAGTTTGTGAGCCCGAAGTCTTGTTGTATTGGGCATCTATATTTCATAAGCACCTCTACAAATATCAAACTCTCATTTCCACATAACATTGGCTTTTGCACTTCTATCCATAAAGAGCAAGTGAAGATTTCTATGAGTGACAGAGATGGGTCAGCGAGGAAGGCAAACATTCGGAAACTTTTAAATTACTATGTTTTTTTCCTCATAGGTGCCTCCAGCTTAGAATATGTCAACAGTTTCCTCCTGCCGTGCAGTAGGGGAAGAGAAGGGGAGTGCAATTTAAGCTTATTGAGAAAATAACAGTCAGCAATTAAGTGTTATTAAGAAGGGAGCTTTTGAAGGTTCATAAATCATAAAGCGCTGCAGGATTACATCTGAGAATACTAAAGGAAATAAGAGCAATAGAAGCATTAAATTGCAAATGGACAAATGTCACAATGGTGAAGAAAGGGCTGTTCTCATGAAGCTGAAGTAGTGGATTTACTTTGCATTGTTATGCATTGTATCAGAACTGGGGATCTTCACACCAGGGACTAGAAATTCCCAAAGACGTCCATTCATTTGACAGGCAGGTGGCGAATTCTGCTGCTCACTGTGTCGGGAATATGCTGCCCACCATTTTGGTATAGACATCAAAAGATCTATCCAGGGCCCATGATGAACCGGGGCTAGATGCTTTACTTAAGCAATTGGGGGCTTGGAGGGCTGCTACTATCGATTTGAGATCTCTCTTGTAAAATTGGACTGCTCTGAAAATAGAGCAGCAATAATCACAAAAAAGGTGACATCTGTAAAAATGCACTTCTCTGAGTGTGGAGAAGGGACATGCAGGAGTGACCAGCAGTACAATCGTGGGACACTGCTGGTCCTGGCTCACTCCTCCCCCCCACCTGATTGCCCCCATCACTTCACCCTCCAGTCCTGATCAGCCTCATCGCTTCACCCTTCTCGGGATTGCCAGTTCATCCCTTTGGACCTTCCAAGACCTAGAGCAACAATTGTAGCATGGCCCCTTTAAGGGGTGAGCACCACTGACCAGGTGACCTGCTCGGGGCCAATCGCGTGAAGCCCGGCCAATGGAGAGTTTGTGTGGGGATCAGGACCCCGGGCAGTGTGGATCAGGGAAATGAAGAGTAAAGACCACAGGCTGGATTCTCTGTCGGTGGGATCCTCCGTTTCGGACTCACGCAGTGCACTCACGCCCATGGATTTCCCAACGGCATTGGGGTGCCCAAAATGGCTGACAGTCGTTGTGAATTGAGAGGGGGTGGAAAGGAAGGAACAGTTCAGAAAGTAGAGAAGCTCCAGCAAGTCAGAATTATTTAAACCGTGAGTGGAAATGCCTATCATGGGAAAACTAAACCAATTTGACCAAGGGTTTGAGTCACCGAGTCAGGACATCGAGCAACTCCATTTCTTCTTTACCGCAAACTAGATCACAGGCGAGGACAAGCAGAAGGTGATACTTTGGACAGTTTGCAGGCCCCAGGCCTACAATTTGATTGGGAACCCCAGCTCCCCGGAGGCACCCGACTCAAAGAATTTTGACCAGATTGTGAAATTGGTTAAAGAACATTTCAACCCAATTATCCTCCAACATTATAAATTTATCTCTGCAATGAGGGACCATGAAGAGCCTGTCTCAGCTTTCATAGCCAGGCTTCACCAACTTGTTGAGCACTGTGAATTTGGGACTGGGCTCAGTGACATGTTGTGTGACCGGCTGGTTTGTGGGATTCATAACCTCAATATCCAGAAGAAGCGGTGGGAACAACAGGCACAGCTCAGAGCCAGACACAGTCCTCGGGACAGGACAAGAACCCAAGGGGTGGGAAATAATCAGGACATCATACTAAATCCGTGGTGGACTGCTATCGTTGCAGTGGGGAGGGGAGGATGCACCATCCCATGGAGACCTGCCATGTTCGGGGGTTTGTGTGCTTCTGTTTTACAACCGAAGGCACGCCCAAGCACATTGCCAGGTGAGGCAAAGCATGTCAATACAATAATAACAACAGCTGTCCACAGACAATCAAAATTGTCTCAAGGGTGAATGGTCGACCCCTTCAAATGAAAGTCGACATCAGGGCTTCAGTGACCATAGTGGGTAAACAGATCTGCCAATATCTGCAGGAATACAGTATTTAAACCTAAATCTTGCCGCAGTCAAACATTTGACATATACCTGGGAGGTTTTGAAGATCCTCAGAACAGCCAATACTCCAGTGGCCTGCAGAGGGCAGGAGGCCTATCTGCCTTTGGATGTTGGACATGGACCCACTCTGCTGGGAAGAGGCTGTAGCAGCAGATTAGACTCAACTGGCTGTAAATCTTCAAAGCATCTGATGGCATCCTCCAAGATGTCTGAATGAGGTATCAAGACGTCTTCCACAAAGAATTTGGCTGAATGAAGGGTGTAAAAGCCAACATATATGTAAATCCAGATTCGACACCCAAGATCTTCAGGCCAGTGCCATACACAATGAATCAGAAGGTTGAAGCCGAGCAAAAGATGTTGGAAGAGCTGGGTATAATAATAATAATCTTTATTGTCACAAGTAGGCTTACATTAACACTGCAATGAGGTTGCTGTGAAAAACCCCTAGTCGCCACACTCCGGCGCCTGTTCGGGTACACTGAGGGAGTATTCAGAATGCCCAATTACCTAACACGCACTTCTTTCGGGACTTGTGGGAGGAAACCCATGCAGATACAGGGAGAACGTGCAGACTCCGCACAGACAGTGACCCAAGCTGGGAATCGGGAACCTGGATCCTGGCACTGTGAAGCAATAGTGCTAACCACTGTGCTATCATGCCGTCCATATCAAGCCAGTTCAGTTTTCGGAGTGGGTGGCGCTGATAGTCCCTGTCCTTAAACCTGATCAGTCGGTAAGGATTTATGGGAACGTTAAGATATTTTTTAAATTTAGAGTACCCAATTCATTTTTTCCAATTAAGGGGCAATTTAGTATGGCCAATTCACCTACCCTGCACATCCTTGGGTTGTGGGGGGTTAAACCCATTTAAACACGGGGAGAATGTGCAAATTCTACACAGACAGTGACCCAGAGCCAGGATCGAACCTGGGACCTCGGCTCTGTGATGCAGCAGTGCTAACCACTGCGCCACCGTGCTGCCCTCTGGGAATGTTAAGATGACCATAAATCAAGCTGCCCTGGTCGATCGGTATCCGTTTCCCCGAATTGGTGACCTCTACATTTCAGTCATGCCTACCTGTAACTAGAGTTGAATGAGGAGTCTCAGAAATTTGCTATAATCAACACCCACAAAGGTCTCTTCCAATAAACCAGACTGCTGTTCAGTATTGCTTCAGTCTGCATTATCTTCCAGGGGATTCCTAAGGCGATGGTTTACCTTGATGACATGCTAGTCACAGGCATTACACCAGAAGAACACAGGGCCAGCCTAGAGGAGATAGTAAAGAGGTTTTGTGGGGCAGCAGGGTGGCGCAATGGTTAGCATTGCTGCCTCCTGGCACCAAGGACCCTGGTTGGATCCTGGCTCTGGGTTACTGTCCGTGTGGAGTCTGCACATTCTACCCGTGTTTCCGGGGTTTCGCCCCCAAAACCCAAGGATGTGCAGGGTAGGTGGATTGGCCACGCTAAATTGCCCCTTAATTGGAAAAAATGAATTGGGTACACTAAGAGCTGGTTCAGCTCTGTGGGTTAGACAGCTGGCTTGTAATGCAGAACAAGGCCAGCAGCGCGGGTTCAATTCCCAGACCAGCTCATTACCCAAACAGGTGCTGTAATGTGGCAACTAGGGGCTTTTCACAATAACTTAATTTCAGTGTTAATGTAAGCCTACATGTGACAATAAAATATTATTATTGTTAAATTTGTTAAGAAAAAAGAGGTTTTGTGATGCCAGGCTCCACCCAAAAGACGAAAATGTACTTTTTTGGCCTTTGAGGTGATGTACCTCAGATTTTGTATTGATGTGACAGGGTTTCACTCTTTGGAATAAAAGGTCAAGATCATATGAGATGTGACTGCATCCAAAAATGTCAGCAAGTTTAAGTCCTTCCTTGGTCTGGTCAATTTCTGTAGAAGGTTTATTTTGAATCTCGTCACACATTGACACCTTTGCACCTACTATGAAGGAAGAATCAGCGGTGGCAATGGAAGGAGCCTCAAAAAGAAATCGTCAAAGTTGTGAAGCAAGCATTGCAGTCTTCAAACCGCTTGGTGCATTTTATATGGAAAAACCATTCGTGCTGAGATGTGGTGCATCCCCTTACGATATAGGTGCGGTTTTATCCCCAAAAATAGGAGATGGTTCAGAGCGCCCTATCGTCTTTGCCTCAAGGACTCTTTCTAAAAAGGAACGAAACTACGTCCACATAGAGAAGGAGGATTTAGTGGTTATATTTGGTGTGAAGAAATTCCACCAGTATGTGGACAGTCAACAGTTTGACATAGTGGCTGACCACAAGCCATTGCTAGGCCAAGGGAAGGTAATCCCATGTCACCTACAGCCTTGGTGAGGGTGCAGCGTGGACCCAGCTATTAGGGGCTTACAACTATGCTTTTCAGCACCAGCCTGGGACACAAATTGCGAATACGGATGCATTAAGTCACCTGCCCCTACCCAAGAGCATTCCATCACTACCGGTACCCCAGAAGATTATTCCAGCCCTAAGCTTCCTCGACACCCTGCCAGTGTCCGTGTGGCATACCTGCAGCTGGACTAAAAGAGACCTTAATCTTTCAAAGGTCAAACGAATTATACAGTCCGGCTGGCGATACGAGAAGTCTGAACAGTTGAGGCCCTACTTGACTCACCAAGACGAGTTGACATGTGAGGATGGCGTGATTCTTTGGGGATCACGGGTGGTCGTTCTGCCTCAGGATAGGGGGCCCCTCCTTCAAGAGTTACACAGCGCCCATCCAGAGCAGCTAAAGATGAAGATGACGGCGTGCAATTACGTCTGGTGGCCAGGCATAGACAAAGCCACTGAAGAACTAATGCCATCGTTGTCAAATGCAACTCTCTTTGCCATCTTCCACCACCTTTCACCCCTGGGAATGGTCAGGTCCCCCATGGACCAGGTCCAATTGGTTATGCAGCCCGTTTTTGGACAAGATGTTTTTGGTGCTGGTAGATGCCCACTCGAAGCGGTTATCTGTCCAGGAGATAGGGATCATTACCTCAGTGCCCACAGTAGATGCCGGGTATTTGCCATTCATGAGCTTCCAGAGGCAATTGTTTTGGACACTGGCACCCCCTTCACCAGTGATGATTTCCAGCGTTTGTGAGAGCATACCACACAAGGTTAGCTTCCTGTCTCCCAGCGCCGAACGGCCTGGCTGAGTGGGCCGGTCAAACTTTCAAGAATGCCATGAAAAAGCAATTGGATAAATCACTTAACCAGAGGTTGGCGAATCTTTTGATTTGCAACTCAACCCCTCATTCGACCACAGGGGTCACACCAGCTGAGCTGCTCATGGGCCAATGGTTTGGATCCTTGTATTTCCCAATTTGCGTGGGGCCACATCAGGCCTCCCAGAAGAGTCAGCGTTCTGAGCAGAGAGAGGACAGGTCGTTCCGGGTGAAAGACGTGGTTTTGGTCCGTAATTTCGCACCAGGTTCGCCTTGGATGGAGGGAAGGATTGTGGTCCAGTCAGGGCCGGTGTCTTATGTGGTCGATGTTGATGAGAAGACCATCAAGAAGCACGTGGACCACTTGACAAGTCTAGGGGTGATGACCCCCAACATGGAGCCAACGAGTCCAGCGAGCGTTAGTGTGAAAATTCCTGTAACACGGTCCAGCCAAGGGGAGCTGGGGCTCTAGTTTCTGTGCACCAGCTCCCTCTGACAGTGCCGGTGAGACTAGTTCACCCGACGGTGAAGTGGTCCTGCCTGAGGAGGCATTGGCTGTGGACCACTCAATCGGCCAAAAGAGTGTCAAGCTAGAGGCTGGGGTACAGGGATCCAGGAGGCCTCAGAGGCCTCTGGACTGATTGACTTTTATATGGGCTCTCTTTACTTTGTTGTCCCTGTTAACTTTTGTACATAGATTTTGGGGTAGTGTATTAAGGGACTGAAGGGAGGAGAGATGTGGTCGCATGGCCCCTTTAAGGTGGAGCTCCATGAGACCGGCTCAGGGCCAATTGAAGGGGAGCATGAAAACCCCAGCCAATGGGGAGTTTGTGTGGGGAGCAGGACCCCGGGCAGTGTGGAGCAGGGAGCTGAAGAGTAAGGACCTACTGTGGATTTCTCCGTCAGCGGGATCCTCCGGTCTGCCGGCAGCGTACCCACACCCGTGGGTTTCCCAGCGGCTTGGGGTGGCCATAATGGGAAACCCCATTGGCTGGCTGCGGGAACGGAGAATCCCTCCTCCGTTTTTCCTCCTCCTCCAGCATGTCGCCCCGCTGCTGCACGGTGTTGTGCAGGGTGCAGCAGGCCACCACAATGCTCGTGATCCTCTGGGGGCTTTTTGGAGCACCCCACCATAGCGGTCCAGGCATCGGGGAGGCATCTTGAACATGCTGATGCACCGCTTGATGAAGCTACTGGTTGTAATGGTGTTATAAGGGTTCTCCACCTCGGTCTTGGGCCTCCGCCCATGTATCATTGGCCATGACCTCAGTGGGTAAGCCTTGTCACCCACTAGCCAAACCCTCACCAGAGGGAGAGCCTTGAAGGAACCAGGAAGCGATGAATGCGGTAGGATGTATGCGTCGTGCACACTGCCTGGATAGCAAGCGCAGATGTGCATGATGCGCAGTGGGTGGTCATATACCAACTGCACATTCATGGAGTGGAAAACGTCCTATTGGCAAAGGGCACTTCTTGTCGAACCGGTGCTCGGAGAGTAACATGTGTGCTATCGATTGCCCCCTGGACCCGGGGAATGCCAGCGATAGCAGCATATCCTGCTGCCGGGGCATCTTGTTGGGCCTAATCCAGGTTGAAAGTGGTATAGTGCGTGACAGCGTAGATGTACCTGTGCGTGGACATTTGTTAGATCCCACGCAGATCCCCGCTCGAGTCCCGGAATAAGCCAGAGGCCTAAATGTTTAGAGTAACCGTCACCTTTGCTGCCACCGGGAGCAGGCATTCTCCTCCATACTCCCGCTGTGCCAGAGGCACCACCATCTGGCACTGGTGGCACACGGTCTCCCTGCTGAGCTGGAGTCCTCAATGGCAAATGCAGTCCAGCAGATCTTCAAGGGACAGGCACCCATGGTATACACATGGCTTGATGTGGCACCTCCTCCGCATTACCTCTTCGACCTGTTGGATCACTGACACTTGAGCCTCACCAACTGACCCTTGCTCTTCTTGTGCAGGGTTCTCCCTTGGTTGGCCGTGGACCTCTTGCCACCATGCATCTACAATGGCTGACGTGGTCATGGAGATCGCAAGCATAGCTGGCTGTAGTCCAAAATCCATGGGATGGATTCTCTGTTCCTGAGGCTCAGTGACGACGCCAACTGACGATCTGTGGTGTTTCATGACGGGAAAATCGGCTCGAAACTCTCACCGATTCCGGTACCAGTGTGGGGGCTAACACCGGCGCCGCTTGAAACATCCGCAGAATGCACAGAAAGCGGTTGTAGAATCACCGCGTCCCGGGCCGCACATGCGCAGGGCTGACAAGCTGCAGCCGTGCATGCCTACACCCTCCACACTTGCAGCGGTCGCGGTGGAAAACATGGCGCTGGCCATGCACCCACCCACCCCGACCTCACAGCCCACCTCCTGGCCACCCCCCCCCCCCCCCGCCCCGACCCCCCCCCACCGCTCGATGAACTCGGTCCACCAGAGGCGGAGCACCGCGGATGAGTCAGCTGATGATGTACCAACGGCGTTGCGACTGCGCGCGGCGTGCGTCCCGATGTCGCCGATTTTGAGGGGACGGAGCATCGCAAACCGGCGCCTGCCCCGATTTCGGAGTCAGGAGCCATTCTCCGCCTGATCGCCATTCCTAATTTTGGCATCGGGCCAAGGAGAATCCCGCCCCATGTCTCTACATGGCGAGGGGGGAGGGACAGAGAATGTCAGCAAGATGACGATTCCCTTGACCATCCAATGCCACCAGTTTACATGGTCACCCTGAGTTGTATTGCTGTACCACCCTCAACATGTCATCCCCACCACCTCCCTACTCAGCCCCTTCGAGATGATGTCACCTGCGTTGCACCCATGTCCCCACCAGTGACTGGCACCTGGCCTGTGACGCAGGGAGCCTCTATCCTAATCACCCATCCCTGCCAACAGGAGTACCGGTGACTGCCACAACCAGTGTTGGCAATAGGCTCTGTGGTCACTGTTCTGTTTCTCCCAGTGGGGTATACGGTGCATCTCCTCACTGGGTGGGCCTTCTGCTCTCCCACCAGAAAGGTGGCAACTGGTTGTATGGTGGAGATATTCATGCTGTGCGGGCATGCAACTCTAAGCTAAGAGCCTGGTGTGCGGGCTGGTTGGCAATGGGGGTGAGTGAGGGATGTGTGTATTTGCTGGAACCTTAGCTACACCTTATGTGGAGCCCCACAGGTTGTGACAGGGAGCTGGTCAGGGTTCCTGGTCCATGGCAAGATGGATGGGATCGGGGAGTGGTGGACAGGCCGGGCTTGGAGACACCTCGTGATCCTCAGGATGTCACTGATAGTGTCACTGGTGAGGCTTTTACTCTGAGAGAGTCTGTGTGCCAGGGAAAAGGCAGTGGCGGTGGAATAGTGGTATTGTCACTGGACCAATAAAGCAAAAACCCAGGGTAATACTTTGGGGACCCAGGTTTGAACAAGGCCACTGCAGACGGTGAAATTTGAATTCAATAAAAATCTGGAATTAGAAGTCTAATCATGATGATGAAACCATTGCCGATTGTCATAAAAACCCATCTGTTTCACTGATATCCTTTAGGGAAGGAAATCTGCAGTCTTTACCTGGTCTGGCCTCCATGTGATTCCAGACCCATAGCAATGGGGTTGACACTCAACTGCACCTCAAGGGCAATTAGAGATGGGCGATAAATGCTGGCGACGCCCATGTCACATGAGTGAATTTAAAAAAAAGGAAGGGTGCCCTTTTGGTTGGGGTGAGCTTTGCTAATTCTTTGCATCCTCTGTTGTGGGGCTGAGCTTCTGAGGAGTGCGCCGAGGAGCGCCAACACATGGTGGGCCGGCGATTGAGTATGACCACGCCCACCCCCTTGATGATACTGCTGGGATATGGGGTTTCCAGGTGGACGGGCTGGCTGGGGATTCACATGGCCAGAAGCCCTCAGAATATGCAAGGATACTGAGGGCAGCACGGTGGCGCAGTGGTTAGCACTGCTGCCTCATGGCGCTGAGGTCCCAGGTTCAATCCCGGCTCAGGGTCACTGTCCCTGTGGAGTTTGCACATTCTCCCCGTGTCTGCGTGGGTTTCGCCCCCACAATCCAAAGGATGTGCAGGCTAGCTGGATTGGCCACGCTAAATTGCCCCTTAATTGGAAAAAAATAATTGGGTACTCTAAATGTTTTTAAAAAGAATATGCAGAATACTGTCAGCAGTCATCGCGACCGCTGCCGGTGAGAGCCCGGAGCATTGGCACGATCCCATTTTTAGCCGGACAGTCAAATCTCCTCCCAATCGGGAATCCTGCTCCCAGTGTCGGGCCGCTGAGAATCTATCCCTTTAACTCCGTGTCTCTGCCTAGGTGTTGCCTGACATGCACCGTACCAGTCTGGTGAGTCTTTACTCAACCGGTTCCAGCTCCAGGAATGTTCCCTACTCCCAGTTCAGGCTGGCTTGCCAATGTCGAGGCTGAACTGTCCAAAATTTGAAAAAATTAATTTTAATTGCTTGACCTGCCTTGATGGACACAGCAGCATTTCTTGCAAAGAAAACTTGTCTGGGAGTTAAAAGTACTGGAAGAAACATTCTTTGATGAGGTAACTGAGAAGGTTGATAAGCGTCATGTGGTTCATGTTATTGGGTATATGGGACTTCCAAATGATGTCACAGAGACTGGCCAGAAAAACGTTAGCCCTTGGAATGAAATGAACATTGGTAGCGCAGATACAAAGTTAGCTGAGTGATAGAAAGCATGGTATAGTGACGAGCAGTTGTTTTCAAGACTGGGGCCAGAGTGTTACATGGTTTGGAAGGACATGTGCCCGACCCAACAGCACGTGATACTGTGCTGGAAGATGCTGGGTGCTCAACATCATTGTACGCTTGCGCTAAATTTCTCTCAGCAGCCAGGTGCACATGGGAGTGAGAAGCACACCGACTGACAATTAAGCGGGCAATTAAACCCATTAAGAAGTCAATTGAAAGTGATTTTACGAGGCTGGGCCACTTTTATAGTTGGCGGACTGGCCAATTGGCCAGGCGGCCTTCGCGTTTTCGCTACAGCCTCAATCCAGGGCCGGATGAAATGTCCGGGATGAATAATAACGAAAAAAGATGTCTGGAAACTGAGTTTCTGAGTTCCGCCTGTCAGGTGTTTGAAGGTGCAGCACAGACACCGTTTGCTGCATTCTTGTCATCGCATTTAATTTGTACAGGTCTGTATCTCTCCGAGGCAACTCCGCAGAAAAACTGTCCACCTCGAGGAGCCCATTCAGAGCAGCAGCCTGCACCCCCCTTTATTCCCGGCGCCGCCTCTCTTACCCCTGCAACCCCAACACCTCCCTCGCCCCATGCCCAATCGCAACATTAACCTTTCTAAACTGGTTACCCATTCGTGGGCCAGCCAATGTGAAGTCGCAATTCAGGGGCCGATTGCGGCTTGAAACACATTTCACGTGCATTTCCAGGCCCACTGATTGTGCACACCCAACAAACGCAAACCCCAGGCCTGGAAGCGGTAAACAGTGAGGCTCCCCAGGAGTCAGCACTAGGACCAGTGCCTTTCTTATGTATATTAATGACCTAAACCTCCGTGTACTGGTCAGAATTGCAACGTTTGCTGATGACACAAACCTTGGAAATATTGTGAACCCTGAGGAGGAGAGTGCTCGACTTCAAGAGGACGCAATCAGGCTGACACAATGGACAGGCAATTGGCAAATGAAACTTAACGCAGAGAAAATTGAAGTGAAGTGGGAAATGGTTCAAAAGGACACTTGGCACAGAAGATGGCTGCCTGACACACAAGATGGAGACACAGAGAATAAAGCAGCCATAACTGATGCCTGGAGTCCAGCGGGGTGCCAGTAGGACAGATAGGAGCAGATCCAGGACAAAGGAAGATTAAGAAATACATAAATGCGGGACACCACTTGAATAAAGCTGACTTCAGCCAAGGTGTACACAATGATATGCTAATACAAATGTCTTGGGCCATTTCCTAAAACAAAGGGACAATCGATACTACCTTCCTGCTGCCTGTGGCCTGTTGGACCTCTTTGACTGTGGCCATGTGTAAATGGCAAAACGCTTACAAATAGCGATGTACAATCTATAAAAATGTTTAAAGATAACAAGGTGATAATTGTTTTGTATCTGGGCTCATTGTGAACCCAAAGTATAAAATGAATGACTGCCATTCAAACCGGGAGAAAGGCTGGCTACTGTACCACGGGGTACATACGCTTTCTCCCGAAGCTTCGTGTAACAATAAAACTGCATTTATCTGATCACAGCAAGTCTGACTCCTGAAGTGGTTGATTTTTCCCACAACAGAAGTGATAGATCTTGGTAGGAGGAAGAAATAAACGAGACAATTTCTAAAGGGGGTGCAGGAACAAGGCCTGCGACAAAGGCCGGGGGGGGGGTGCATGGAATGAATTGAGCTGCTCTTGCAGAGAGCTAGCACAGGCATGATGGGGCAAATGTCCCCCTTTCAATGCTGTAACTATTCTATGGGTGCGATCTACCGGCTGTTCACGCCGGCAGGATATTCCGGTCCCACGCCGGCGCACGGGTTTCCCGGCAACAAGGAGTGCAGTCACCGGGAAATCCCGTTGACAACGGCGGGGTCGGTAAATCCCGCCCGATAATTCTATAACTAAAAGAAGGTGCGTCCTGTATCCTAACTGGGTTACGTCTGATGCAGCCCTTAGGTTCAAAGAGGGGAAAACATTCATTCTGAAAACTGACATACATCACCTTAATGAGTCATTTTATTTTTAAATCACTAACTCACACTTTTAATCCAATTAAGATCCAGCAAAATGGGACTGAATCGCAGCAACTGTGTCATTTGCATGTCATTAAAAGCATTGCACCTTATGCAAACCATTATGAATTCCAGAACATAAATGTTTGGAAAAGATGCATCTATTTTTAATTTCTCCCCATGTTGCCGTGACATGAAGCGCGAACACTGTCTATTGTTTTATTTCAGGCTACATTAACTAAACACTTTTAAAGGGAGAAAATGATCTACAAAAATAAAACACCCATCAGTACAAACAGATGCCAGCTGATGATTTGCTGTGACTTTCTCCAGGCAATGATTGATTTTCCCGAGCCTGTCATATTTTGTGCGGTTGACAACTCGTTTCTTTCCTCAGGGAAGTTAAGGGAATACGACAGAATTATTTTGGTGGACCAAGGGGAAATCAGGACAATTATTCCCATGAATGTTGTGTGTTGTGCTCTTTGTGGAGTGTTTGATGAGACCTCTCTCCTCATTCAACCCTAGCTCTCAATGGGATTGCCTTGGGATGGAACCCATAGTTTTTGCCCTCACTGTGCAATAAGGCCTCAATTATTATATGACTGTAACCCACTGGGTCCCCACTATGATTAAAATAGAACAGGATCAGCTGTTTTAACTTACTTTGAGATATGATTAAGTAAGAAATGTTCTTTGTGATGATTCTTTGTTTCATTCCTGAGGAATAGTGTCAACAATAACATTTGTACATAATGTAAAACATCTTCCTCTGTGGTGAGTTGAAACTGAGAATCAGAGAACATTTCCCCATCTTAGTTTTGGACCATGCCTTAGAGCACAATGTCGTAGACATTTGGTTCTAATTATGCAGGAAAGACATGGTCATCTTATTACTTTTGAAGGATACATTTTTGTTCCATCTCCTCTCTGGAGCTGCCCCACATCACAACACTATGTCTGCCCATGCTGAAAGGCTGATGGCCTATTCTCAGGTCTTGGAAAGTTCAGAGGTCCCTAGTTTTGTCAGGGCAAATGAAGTGTCCACACCGAGTTTGGTCAAAACAAAAACTTACTTTATTTTACAATTACTATTATGTACAGCTCCAGTAGCTCCCTGCTGGGTCTTCTCTAGTCGGTGTCTTATTGGCCGACTCTATTTATACAAAGCCAAGTATTGTTTAGGGTCCGCCAAGGACCTCCGGGGGGAGTTCGTATTCTGCAAGGTCCATGGAGTAGTTAATCGCCCCTACCCTGTAGGACCGGTGTGGGTTATAACACATAGGAAGTACCTGGTCCCGGTCATCACCACCTTGCTGAAAGTGGTGTTGGCGTTGGCAGCTCATGGTTATAAGACCATAAGACATAGGAGCGGAAGTAAGGCCATTCGGCCCATCGAGTCCACTCCACCATTCAATCACGGCTGATTTCAACTCCATTTACCCGCTCTCTCTCCATAGCCCTTAATTCCTCGAGAAATCAAGAATTTATCAACTTCTGTCTTAAAGACACTCAATGTCCCGGCCTCCACCGCCCTCTGTGGCAATGAATTCCACAGACCCACCACTCTCTGGCTGAAGAAATTTCTCCTCATCTCTGTTCTAAAGTGACTCCCTTTTATTCTAAGCCTGTGCCCCCGGGTCCTAGTCTCCCCTGCGAATGGAAACAACTTCCCTACGTCCACCCTATCTAAGCCATTCATTATCTTGTAAGTTTCTATTAGATCTCCCCTCAACCTCCTAAACTCCAATGAATATAATCCCAGGATCCTCAGACGTTCATCGTATGTTAGGCCTACCATTCCTGGGATCACGTGTGAATCTCCGCTGGACCCGCTCCAGTGCCAGTATGTCCTTCCTGAGGTGTGGGGCCCAAAATTTCTCACAGTATTCTAAATGGGGCCTAACTAATGCTTTATAAAGCTTCAGAAGTACATCCCTGCTTTTATATTCCAAGCCTCTTGAGATAAATGCATTTGCTTTCTTAATTACGGACTCAACCTGCAGGTTTACCTTTAGAGAATCCTGGACTAGGACTCCCAAGTCCCTTTGCACTTCAGCATTATGAATTTTGTCACCGTTCAGAAAACAGTCCATGCCTCTATTCTTTTTTCCAAAGTGAAAGACCTTGCACTTGTCCACGTTGAATTTCATCAGCCATTTCTTGGACCACTCTCCTAAACTGTCTAAATCTTTCTGCAGCCTCCCCACCTCCTCCATACTACCTGCCCCTCCACCTGTCTTTGTATCATCGGCAAACTTAGCCAGAATACCCCCAGTCCCGTCATCTAGATCGTTAATACATAAAGAGAACAGCTGTGGCCCCAACACTGAACCCTGCGGGACACCACTCGTCACCGGTTGCCATTCCGAAGAAGAACCTTTTATCCCAACTCTCTGCCTTCTGCCTGACAGCCAATCGTCAATCCATGTTAGTACCTTGCCTCGAATACTATGGGCCCTTATTTTACTCAGCAGTCTCCCGTGAGGCACCTTATCAAAGGCCTTTTGGAAGTCAAGATAGATAACATCCATTGGCTCTCCTGGGTCTAACCTATTTGTTATCTCTTCAAAGAACTCTAACAGGTTTGTCAGGCACGACCTCCCCTTACTAAATCCATGCTGACTTGACCTAATCCGACCCTGCACTTCCAAGAATTTAGAAATCTCATCCTTAACATTGGATTCTAGAATCTTGCCAACAACCGAGGTTAGGCTAATTGGCCTATAATTTTCCATCTTTTTCCTTGTTCCCTTCTTGAACAGGGGGGTTACAACAGCGATTTTCCAATCCTCTGGGACTTTCCCTGACTCCAGTGACTTTTGAAAGACCATAACTAACGCCTCCACTATTTCTTCAGCTATCTCCTTTAGAACTCTAGGATGTAGCCCATCTGGGCCCGGAGATTTATCAATTTTTAGACCTCTTAGTTTCTCTAGCACTTTCTCCTTTGTGATGGCTACCATATTCAACTCTGCCCCCTGACTCTCCTGAATTGTTGGGATATTACTCATGTCTTCTACTGTGAAGACTGACGCAAAGTACTTATTTAGTTCCTCAGCTATTTCCTTGTCTCCCATCACTAGATTACCAGCGTCATTTTGGAGTGGCCCAATGTCTACTTTTGCCTCCCGTTTGTTTTTAATGTTTTTAAACAGCAGGGGCTGTTTAGCACAGGGCTAAATCGCTGGCTTTGAAAGCAGACCAAGGCAGGCCAGCAGCACGGTTCAATTCCCGTAACAGCCTCCCCGAGCAGGTGCCGGAATGTGGCGACTAGGGGCTTTTCACAGTAACTTCATTGAAGCCTACTTGTGACAGTAAGCGATTTTCATTTTCATTTCATTTCATGTATTTAAAGAAACTTTTACTATCATTCCTAATGTTACTGGCTAGCCTACCTTCATATTTGATCCTCTCTTTCCTTATTTCTCTCTTTGTTATCCTCTGTTTGTTTTTGTAGCCTTCCCAATCTTCTGACTTCCCACTACTCTTTGCCACATTATAGGCTTTCTCTTTTGCTTTGATGCATTCCCTAACTTCCTTTGTCAGCCATGGCTGCCTAATCCCCCCTCTGATAACCTTTCTTTTCTTTGGGATGAACCTCTACACTGTGTCCTCAATTACTCCCAGAAACTCCTGCCATTGCTGTTCTACTGTCTTTCCCACTAGGCTCTGCTCCCAGTCGATTTTCGTCAGTTCCTCCCTCATGCCCCTGTAGTTACCTTTATTTAACTGTAACACCTTTACATCTGATTCTACCTTCTTTCTTTCAAATTGGAGATTGAATTCTACCATATTATGATCACTGCCTCCTAAGTGTTCCCTACTTTAAGATCTTTAATCAAGTCTGGCTCATTACATAACACTAAATCCAGAATGGCCTGTTCCCTTGTGGGCTCCATCACAAGCTGTTCCAAAAAGCCCTCCTGTAAACATTCAATGAATTCCCTTTCCTTGGGTACACTGGCAGCATTATTTACCCAGTCCACCTGCATATTGAAGTCCCCCATGATCACTGTGACCTTGCCTTTCTGACATGCACTTTCTATTTTGTTGTGCATTTTGTGCCCCTGGTCCTGACCACTGTTAGGAGGCCTGTACATAACTCCCATTATGTTTTTTTTGCCTTTGTGGTTCCTCAACTCTACCCACACAGACTCCACATCATCTGACCCTATGTCGTTTAGTGCTATTGATTTAATTTCATTCCTAATTAACAAGGCAACCCCGTCCCCTCTGGCCACCTCTCTGTCTTTTCGATAGGTTGTGAATCCCTGGATGTTTAAATGCCAGTCCTGAACCCCCTGCAACCACGTCTCTGTGATGCCTACCACATCATACCTGCCAGTCACAATCTGGGCCACAAGCCCATCTACCTTGTTCCGTACACTGCGCGCATTTAAATATAGCACCTTTAATTCTCTATTGACCGTCCCTTTTTGTTTTCTTAGTGTGGTTTACTTGGTTTACTGAGCCTTTCCATACATTGTGTCATATTTTGTGGGATGGGGACTATTGTAACCTCTCCTGAGTTCTGTCTTTTCGTGCTTTTTTGTATTCCTAAGCAGCTATGCTTCCCACTGATTACTTCACCTCTTGGTTCCCTGACTTTCCCTTCCTCCCCAATCTCTAGTTTAAAGTCCTATTGACCACCCTATTTACTCTTTTCGCCAGAACACTGGTCCCAGCTCGGTTCAGGTGGAGACCATCCCAACGGTATAGGTCCCCCCTGTCCCAAAACTGATGCCAGTGTCCCATGAAAAGGAACCCCTCTTTCCCACACCACTCTTTCAGCCACGTGCTAACTTCCCTTATTCTTGCCTCCCTATGACAATTTGCACATGGCTCGGACAGTAATCCGGAGATTATGACCCTTGAGGACCTGATTTTTAATTTGAATTCTAGCTCTTTATAATTTCTAAACAGGTCCTCTTTCCTAGACTTGCCTATGTTGTTGGTACCGACATGGACCACAACAACTGGCTCCTCCCCCTTCCTCGCCAGTATCCTTTCAAGCCGGTCAGAGATGTCCCGCACCCTAGCACCGGGCAGGCAACATACCATGCTCACAAAGGATACTATCTATCCCCCTGATAATAGAATCACCTACAACTACAACTTGCCTATTTACTCCCTCTCCTTGAATGGCCTGCTGAACCATGGTGCCTTGGTCAGCTGACTCATCCTTCCTGCAGCCCTGTTCGCCATCCACACAGGGAGCAAGTGCCTCATACCTGTTGGACAGGTTCAAGGGCTGAGGCTCCTGAGTTCCTGACTGCTGGTTCCCTTTACCTGCCTGACTTGCAGTCACACCCTGCTGTCCCTGGCCACTGGCAGGATTTAAACTACTTACTCTGACAGGTGTGACTGCCTCCTGAAACACAGTGTCCAGGTAAGTCTCCCCCTCCCGGATGTGCCTCAGTGTTTGAAGCTCAGACTCCAGCTCATCAACTCTGAGCCGGAGCTCTTCGAGCAGCCAACACTTACTGCAGATGTGGTCGCTGCAGCTCGCAATGGGATCTGCCAGCTCCCACATCAAGCAGCTCAAGCACATCACCTGAGTAGCCATCTCTAATTAATTAATTAGTTTAATTTAAGTTTACGAGTTTAGCTGGTAAATGAAGAGTGAAACTTGGGGCAGGAGAGACGCATGGCTTGTTTGCAGGGTTCAGAGGTGCAATCTTGTTCCTCTCGGCCCGCAGGGGAGCAAATAAGAATTCACTCACATTGTAGGGCCTTCCGTGGCCCCCACTCCTCTTGTTGCCAGGTTGGCCCAGTGGCAAGGTTATCCAGACAGGGGCAAGTTAAAATTACAGTGAAGCCCCAATGAGGTCACTGGACTCTGGAATCCATATATATATGGGCAGCACGGGAGCATTGTGGATAGCACAAATGCTTCACAGCTCCAGGGTCCCAGGTTCGATTCCGGCTTGGGTCACTGTCTGTGCGGAATCTGCACATCCTCCCCGTGTGTGCGTGGGTTTCCTCCGGGTGCTCCGGTTTCCTCCCACAGTCCAAAGATGTGCGGGTTAGGTGGATTGGCCATGCTAAATTTCCCATAGTGTCCAAAATTGCCCTTAGTGTTGGGTGGGGTTACTGGGTTATGGGGATAGGGTGGAGGTGTGGACCTTGGGTAGGGTGCTCTTTCCAAGAGCCGGTGCAGACTCGATGGGCCGAATGGCCTCCTTCTGCACTGTAAATTCTATGATTCTATATATCTGGGCTGGTTTAGT
This sequence comes from Scyliorhinus torazame, assembly GCF_047496885.1. Lineage (NCBI taxonomy): Eukaryota > Metazoa > Chordata > Chondrichthyes > Carcharhiniformes > Scyliorhinidae > Scyliorhinus > Scyliorhinus torazame. The sequence goes on along the minus strand of NC_092714.1, from coordinate 253,918,530 downwards.
TCAGTTGGCTGGTGATGCAGTGCAAAGCCAACAGCATGGGTCAATTCCCAAACCAGTTGAGGTTATTCGTGGGAGGCCCACCTTGCCTGGGGTGTGGTGATCCTCATGTTAAACGTCAAAGGGGAAAGCTGTGGTACTGGGGACTGGCTGACAGGTCGCATTAGACATCTTGACCGAAAACAGGAATTACCAAATAAGGCCCCGACTGGAATCGATATTGGCTGTCTGCCAGACCACTCAAGTCAGCACAGAAACTCATTATCCCTAAATGCAACATTATGAACACCCAATTACCGTATTTATCACATTAACACAAACCTTTACCGCCTTCAGGTGTTAGCTGACTTCGAGATAGTAGAGATCAACTTTGCAACAGGATAAACAATAAACAAAGAGGTCATCAGACTCCATAATTGACGAATAGCCGGTCAGGTAAAAGTATTTCAGAGGACAATGGGTATGGACCTTAGTTTAATCATTCCGTTGAACAGAAGTATCTGTTTATTTCTATTAGTGAGCTTAAGTCTTGATAAGACAATAGAACTCAGGCCAGGTGTGTGTGTGCGTGTGTGTATCATGTCACAGCACTAGCAAAACCTGGATAAAAGAAGGGACATCCAAACACATTGTCAGCGATAACACAGGAACCCCTGGGAGCAACCATTGTAGAAGAGGGGCCCTGAGCTCGGATCTTAGAGAAGAAGATATCTCCACTGAGTGATCATGGCCTGGCCAGTCTCCTTCACTGGTGCGGGTAATACCTGGAGCTTAGTAGTGAGTTTGAGTCGTCTCTGTACTATATTCTCAGAAATCACGCTGCAGATTTGTACTAAACATCAGCTGTCTTTATGTGTCTGTCCAAGCCGAACGTGCAGGTTCTCAGTTAACAGTATCCACTTTGAATGACATTCCCCATTGCAACATTCATTAAAATTATTAAATTGAGGGCAGTATCCTAAGAAATAGAGATACCTTCACATCTACAACACTTTGAAATGGTCCAAATATAATTCATTTTATTGCTGAACCCTTTTCCTGGCGCATCTTGACAAATATATGAATAGGATGGGAATAGAAGGATACGGACCCAGGAAGTGTAGAAGATTGTAGTTTAGTCGGGCAGCATGGTCGGCACGGGCTTGGAGGGCCGAAGGGCCTGTTCCTGTGCTGTACATTTCTTTGTTCTTCTTTGTTCTTAGAACATTGAAGTGCAAGTGACCTGAAGCAAATTTCATCTTCAGTGGATAACTGGAGCTAATCTGAGATCTCGGACATTGGGGTGGCGAGATAGTCTGAGTTTTCATAGGATCAATCTACCCCGTGGGCTTTGGAATGCACCATCATGGTTTGATAGGGATCAGAACACCACATTGTTGGAGAATAATCATTTGGCTGTGATTTTGGCCAATTAAGCAACAGAGGGCATGCTCACCATCCAAATTTAGGATGGGGAGACCAGGCTTTTGAAGTTGGAAGGCCAACAGGATGCCCTTAAGTACTTAAGGAGCAGAAGAATGCTTTAGTTGGCTACCTTTTCATGATACAGAAACCTTCTCTTCAACTTTTTTATGTTTAACTTAAGAAAATAGCCTCAGCAACCACAGAGTGGCCGTGGACTCCAGTAGAAACCTGGCAGGCAGGGGGGGCCTCTAAGCCTGCCTCCCGGTCTGCCTCCAGGAGGTGGCTTCCAGGCTGCCGTACTGTTCCCCAAAGCTTCGAGCAGGCCTGGGGGCATTCTGGAAAATTAAGGTCAGCCTCCAACGGACTCAGGATAACCAACCATCCCATCAAAGAATGGGAAGATTGGCGACCTGCTGCTTGCAGGCAGGTAGGCCTGTGCACAATCCAATCCCTGCCCCACATATTGCGCCTGGGAAAATGGCATGGATGCGGAATGAAAATCAGGAAATTCCCACGGGAGCCATAAAATGCGATCCCATATTTTTAAATTTGTACATTGTTTTACTGAGCAATGTTGCAAAATACGTCTGTATTTCACACAATAGATTGATGTGTTTATTTTTGATCGCTGGATGCCTCAAGATCATGTTTTAACTAGCTATAGGGTAAGCAGAATTGTCAACGGTGTTACTAAATTAATGTGGTCTTTGTGTGGTAAATTGCTTCAGTGTTTTCTAATGCATAAAACTTATTACTTGAAATATAAGTCATACTCATATTCCTTGCCAAGCAAGAACTCCAGACAGCCGCACAGTGAGTAACCCATTCCGTGCTCAATAAACAGAAACATTGTCTGATTACCTTAGCTTTATTCTCCTGAATTAATATAAATAAAGCTGCCTTGTCCCATATGGTGTTTTCCCTTTTAAGGGGGAGAGCTGACTGGGTGTAGCTTAACTTGAGGATCAGCACACCTCAGGCAAGGGACAAGGTTGAGAAGGCGAGGCCTTCAGGAATAACTTCTGCCGTTATAGGAATTGAACCCACACTGTTCACCTTGTTCTGTATCACAGACCAGCTGTCCAGGCAACTGAGCTAAACCAGTTTAATATAAACTGTACCTGGTTACTAATGTTATTCATGGTGGCACATGGTTAGCACTGCTGCCTCACCGGGGCAGGGAATCAGGGTGAATTGGGTGGCTGTGTGGCGTTTGCACATTCTCCCTGTGCTTGCTTGGATTTCCTCTGGTTGCTCCCTTTTCCTCCCACAGTCCAAAGATCTGCAGCTTAGGTGGATTGGCCATGCTAAATTGCCCTTTCATGTCCAAAGATGTGTTGGTTAGGTTATGGCGTTATTGGGATAGGACACAATGGGCTTGGGTGGAGTGCTCTTTCGGAGGGTCGGTGCGGACGGGATGGGCCGAATGGCCTCCTTATGCATTGTCAGGGTTCCATGATTCTGCATCACAGCTTCATTGCAGTTTCAACCTATAAAAATAGCCATACTGCAAATTATTTACAGCACGGAATTGATCCAATCAACCCAGTCCATATTCTGCTGTAATGCATCAGAACATCAGCAATATGGTCTTCAATTGCTAACAGTCTAATTTCAATAAAATAACAATTTTGGACCATGTTGCAGTCACTGTTTTGCAGAAAGACCCTTAAGTTGTTCGTCGGACGTCTATACTCCTCACTCTGCTCTTTAAATAAATGCTACAATACCTCCATTTGGGCAAACTGATTGCAAGGAAAAATGCAGCTCAGTTTGTATTCAAAGCCGAATGACTATTACTTGTCCTGTGAGAAGCGGAGACATCATTATTTGACTGTGCTTGTGAAAACATTTACCTCCTGCTGGGGAGCGTTAGATAATAATCTGCTTAAAGTAACCACCAAGCGGCAGGAAGCCCATTGGTCCCTGACAGATTTTCTGTCATTTCTGAATAGTCTGCAGAGTCGCTTGCTCCATTCACAACAGCAGCCAACGTGTTGATTTCACTCGGAAGTCAATACCTCATTGCTGTACACTAAAACCATGTGGAACATCTTGACTCCAGGGGCATCATTCGCACTGTCTGACAGACACAGCCCAATTCCAGAGAGTGTGGGGGACACAGACGCAGGCCATTCGGTCCAACTACTCTCGGTGTCAAGATCCCCCTTCCTCCCCTTCCCATCTAACCCCCTCACGCTTTTACCTGGCGACCTCTCGAAGGCGTCCGTGCTGTTCGACTCAACTACATCCTGTGGGAACGAGCTCCACACTCGGACCGCTCTCTGGGTGTTAAGAAGTATCTCCGGATTTCCCTGCTGGATTTATTCATCACTGCTTTGTGTTCATGGCTTAGAAAAGCAAAAATAGAGCAGAAGCTGGAAATCTAAAATAAAATCAGAAAAGGCTGAAAACGCCCAGCAGGTCAGGTAGCATCCATGGTGAGAAACAGAGTTAACGGACAGAATTTTCACGCCGATGGAGAGACTCGCCACCCTTGCAAAACTGGTGGGGGGTGGGGGGGGGGGGGGGGAGATTCAGAATCCCGCCCCCAAACCTGGCCTCTGCCATTTTCACAGTGGGGCGGGATGGGAGGGGGTAATGTGGATCGATTCTAATGTGCACATCTGTGGTTCATGGAGGCAGCTACACATTTTTAAAATGCAGCTCATTTTGGCTAGTGGGATATCCAAAATGCAACTTGTGTACTTTAGACTTGATAGCGAACGTAAAAATCTGTGTTGGGGTACCCTTGGGAGTGATAAGGTACCCTCTTAGATATGGTCCCAGGCCATCTTTGGGAGTAGTCAAATGCCCTTTGAAAGAGGGACGTGCTTTGGGATTGTTGGAGGTAGACCTGGATGTGTATAAAAAGTGCATAAACCTGGGTAACACGGTGGCACAGTGGGTAACACTGCAGCCTCACGGCGCCGAGGTTTCACCCTCACAACCCAAAGATGTAGGGCAGGTGGATTGACCACGGTAAATTGCCCCTTAATTGGGAAAATGAATTGGGTACTCTAAATTTTTTTTTTTTTAATTAAAAAAGTACATAAGCCCATGGGAACTCGTCACGAGGACTATCAAAAGAACTGTCAAGCTGTCAAGACATTTAAATGTCCTGCCGTTTAAATATTAGCAACAAACTGTCTGCAGCGTTAAAAAAGGTATTTGCTATTTTGCTCTGGGATTTGACGTAAGCCTTTATTACAGGATTAGTGTTACAAAACTGATTACATAACCTATCATATCACAGTGGGGTGCCTTTCAGTTCACAGTTTGATTGACAGCTTCAAGTGTCTATGAACTCATTGCAGTGGAACTATGAAGACAAATTCTTGTTTTCATAAGGGTTTAAAGGAAGTTAAATATTGTGGGGAGAGCACGGTGGCGCAGTGGGTTAGCCCCGCGGCCTCACGGCGCTGAGGTCCCAGGCTCGAACCCGGCTCTGGGTCACTGTCCGTGTAGAATTTGCACGTTCTACCTGTGTTTGCGTGGGTTTCGCCCCCACATCCCAAAATGTACAAGCTAGGTGGATTGGACACGCTAAATTGCCCCTTAATTGGAAAAAATGAATTGGGTACTCTAAATTTAAAAAACAAAAATAAATAAAAAATATTGTCAATGGGATTTTATCAATGAGAGTGTTTTCTTTGAAATAGAAAGTTTATCAATAGACATTTGAGAACTTCAATTAATTTCAGTAATGATCCTGAGGTCTGCTCATGGTGTATACTGTGTGATTTGGCATGATAAGTGTGAGGGAAAAGGGTGGTGCATGGGAGACATGGGTTGGCAGGAGTTGAGTGTAGGTCAGTCGCGCCGAGAAACACTCCGCTATTCGTGCCGAAAATGGGATTCTGTTTTTTGGGTGTTAAATCGCGTTGCTGAACAAGTCACATTCTTCTTGACCCCTCCCTGTGCATCTGGATCCTTGACTTCCTCACCAGCAGACCGCAATCTGTCAGGCTAGGTAACAGCACCTCCTCCACAATAGTCCTCAACACCGGGGCTCCACAAGGATGTGTGCACAGTCCTCTACTGTACTCCCTATACACACACGACAGTGTGGCAAGATTCAACTCCAATTCAATCTATAAGTTTGCAGATGATACGACTGTGGTGGGTTGTATCTCAAACAACGACGAATCAGACTTCAGAAGGGTGATAGATCACTTGGTTGCATGGTGTACCAAAAACAACCTCTCAGTAAATGTTGGAAAGACCAAGGAACTGATCATCGACTTCAGGAAGCATAGTACGACACCCCCACCCTCCACCCCCATCTACCTTAATGGCTCCGAAGTAGAGATGGTCGATAGATTTAAGTTCCTGGGGGTCACCATCACCAACAGTCTGTCCTAGTCCACTCACGTTGATGCAACAGTCAAGTAAGCCCAAAAACGTCTCTACTTCTGACAGTAGCTAAAGAAATTCGGCATGTCTGCATCGACTCTCACAAACTCAGCATCCTATCAGGCTGGATCACAGCTTGGTATGGCGACTGCTCGGCCCAAGATCGCAAGAAATTGCAGAGTGTGGTGAACTCAGCCCAACGCATTACACAAGCTTGCCACCCGCACATTGATTCTGTCTACACCTCCCGCTGCCTCAGAAAGGCAGACAGCATTATCAGAGACCTTTCCCACCCAGGCTTTGCCCTCTTCCAGACACTTCCATCAAGCAGAAGATTAAGAAGTCTGAAGACCCGCACATCCAGACATAGGAACAGCTTCTTCCCCACAGCTACTAGACTCCTCAACGACTCTCCCTTGGACTGATCTGTTCCCTGTAAGAACACTATTCATGATGCCCTATGCTGCTCTTGTTTGCCCCTTGTTCCACACTGTAACCAATCACTATTTGTTGATGTACCATTTGTCAATGTACTCTGTTGATTATTCTTTTGTCTACTATGTACGTACTGTGTACGTTCCTTTGGCCGCAGAAAAATATTTTCACTGTACTTCGGTACATGTGACAATAAATATCAATCAATCAATCCTCACAGCAATCAAGACATTTATTAAAAAATAAACACCTAAATAGCTGCAAAGCACATGGGGAAATTCTATGGTCATGAAAGGTGCAAGTCTTTCTTTTATTCCTTCCTGCCCCTCAGTGATTGCATCTAAGTGCAAACAGGATTCCAAGGGACTTGAAGTTGCTTTGCACATGCTCCTACCTCTGCCAATACTCGCAGATGCCCCTGAGCACTCTGTGGTGAAAATCGGAGGAGAAATTTGTGGCCAGCAAGAATCACAACACACAAATTGATTGTAATCTCCTGAGATCACTTCCTGAATGGTGTTGTCAATAAACCACACTGGGATGTGCAGCACAGAAAAGTGCCACATTTATTTTTATTTCTTTGATCAGTTGGGATAATTACTTTTGGGTAATACAACTGTGAAAGCAGGAGCAGTGGCTTGGGCTAGGTGCTGAAAAATCCCCTGGGGATCATATTTTTGATCACTCTCCAATCTCCGCTGTTGGAAAACACATGCGCAAACACCTCAATGATAGATCAGCTTTAGTAATGTGATGCCCTCTGCAGCTGAACAGCCTCCTGGCACTAACTACCAAGCCCCAAGCATTACCACTTCAATGAAACGCCCGAGATTTGCTCTGTTCCTGAATCAAATACAGCAGGAAACAACAACTTCAGTAGAGGATGTAAACTTATTTTTATATGTAAAAGTTATTTATAATCTCTACATATTAAATCCAGAAAATAAGTATTATTAACTAATATCAGTGTTTACATGATGAAGCGCACACACTTGGACAGAGACTGATCATCAGGATTCTCACTTGTTCATTACATTTACAAGATTACCATGACTGAAACATTTGCTCGCTGATTAATACTTGACTTTTTCTTTAATAGCCATTCATTTAGACCATCCATTATCCTCTGCAAATAGCTGCGGATTCCACCAATCATGACGTGCCTTTCGATCTCTAGGCTGGTGCTAAATCACAGGCTGCTATGAGTGTTTTCAGAGGCTTACTTCACCCTGTACCTCTATCAAGCAATATATTGAAAGGAAGCCATTGAGCTTACTAATGGTTATTTCATGTTTTAATGGACCTTCCCCACAGATTGCTGTGATTCCATTGATCTATTTAGGGATGAAAGCAGGTCCGCTGTAAGTGAGGGGCAGTGTCGGTCAACTGGCCCCAATTCCCTTTTGAAATCAGTACAGCCCAGCTCTTTTTTATACCGAACCTGCTTAGCAAAATTCAGGTACAATAGCATTTCTTCTCTCTCGTTGATATATGACAAAATGTATTCTTTGCATTTCATTCCGACACGTGTCTCACCAATCACAGGGATTCCAGATCACTGCGCATAAGAAGCAATACCAGACAAATATGTTAACATAAGAACATAAGAACTAGGAGCAGGAGTAGGCCATCTGGCCCTTCGAGCCTGCTCCGCCATTCAATGAGATCATGGCTGATCTTTTGTGGACTCTGCTGCCCGAAAACCATAACCCTTTATTCCTTTATTCTGGCAATTTGCAGGGAATGCTGCAAAACAACTCCCACTTTCTGGGCTGGATTGATGGGTTTGGAATCTCGGAATGTCATGAAATCCCGGGCTCTCTCAGAATGTCTCACAAAATTAGAATACATCCCTGAAGTCTGGGCCGGGATTCTCCCCTGCTCAACGGGGCGGGGGGTCCCAGCGGGATGGAGTGGTGTGAACCACTCCGGCGTCAGGCCGCCCCAAAGGTGTGGATTTCTCCGCACCTTTAGGGGCCAAGCCCTCACCTTGAGGGGCTAGCCCCGCACTGGAGTGGTTGGCGCGCCGCCGACCGGCAGGAAAGGCCTTTGGCGCCACGCCAGCCGGGGCCGAAAGGACTCCGCCGGTCGGCGGAAGTCCGCACATGCACGGGAGCGTCAGCGGCTGTTGACGTCATCCCCGCGCATGCGCGGTGGGGGGGGGGGTGTCTCTTCCGCGTCGGCCATGGTGAAGGCTGTGAACGAGGCGGAGGGAAAAGAGTGCCCCCACGGCACAGGCCCGCCCGCGGATTGGTGGGCCCCGATCGCGGGCCAGGCCACCGTGGGGGCACCCCCTGGGGCCAGATCGCCCCGCGCCCCCCCCAGGACCCCGGAGCCCACCCGCGCCGCCGGGAAGAGAGATGGTTTAATTCTCGGCGGCGGGACAGGCATGACAGCAGCGGGACTTCGGCGTATTGCGGGCCGGAGAATCGCCAGGGGGGCCCGCTGACCGGCGCAGGGCGATTCCCGCCCCCACCGAATATCCGGTGCCGGAGAATTCGGCAACCGGCGGGGGCGGGATTCAGGCCAGCCCCCGCCGATTCTCTGACCCGGCGGGGGGTCGGAGAATCCTGCTCCTGATGTTAAATTGTCCATGAATGTTGCACTGGTACAAATGTCACATGACTGGGAATTACAGTGAACGTTGTCATGGGAGATACCACTCTGTCACAGATAACCTTTTAGTTTTGGTCAGTTTGGTAAGTTATGATAACCCCCCTATGAATCACTGGTAAGTTTCAACTGGAATTTTCCGGCCCCTCCCTCCAGCAGGAACTTCCATTCCCACCGTAGTCCATGGACTTTGAAATGACCTGTGACAGCGGAGCCGGAAAGTTGCAGCCATTGTGTCCATTTCTGGGCTGCACAATTTTGATCGCAGGCTAAGACCGCAAAGAGGATGCGAAGGAGATTTACTTGACTGTTCAGGATCTTTTATGTGGGAAGCATGGAGAAGCATTGATCGTTCTCCTTGGAGAAGGTTCAGGGGGGATAATGAGGGGATTTGATAGAGTCGAAAGCGAGGGGGTAATTTTGAGTCCGCGTTAGCCACGAGAATAAACAGCGGCGCGGTATAAAATCCCATGGTGGGCAGCACGGGGGCCTAGTGGTTAGCACAGCTGCCTCACGGCGCTGAGGTCCCAGGTTCGATCCCAGCTCTGGGTCACTGTACGTGTGGAGTTTGCACATTCTCCCTGTGTCTGCGTGGGTTTCACCCCCACAACCCAAAAACGTGCAGAGTAGGTGGATTGGCCATGCTAAATTGACCCTTAATTGGAAAAAATAATTGGGTAATCTAAATTTTTTTTTTTAAATTTTAAATTATTTTTTTTAAATCCCGTGAGAGTCGGAAAACGCGATCCCATTTTCCATTTTCCCATGCCCTTCGCCAGTGACATAATGAGGTTCCTGTCCAACAAGGATGGGGACCCAATTTCAATAAATTCCATAAATTTAAATATAATGAAATGGCTTCCCCGAAATATGCTCCCTCCTCATTGAATATTCATACCTCGCTGATGTGACCTCAAACTGGGGGTTGCCGGATGCCTGTGGGAAGGGTGGCGACGCCCCGATGCTTGTGTGGTGGGGGCTATACCCTGATGCTTATAGGGAATGGTTGTCCCCATTGCTTGTATTGGGGGGATTGGGAGGGGCTCCACCACCCCCCCCCCACGATGTCTGTGGGGGGGTGGGGCATCCCAATGCTAGTGTGGTGGGGGGGGGGTTGCCCTGATAATTGTGGGAGTATGCCTCGGTGTTAGTGTGGGGGTGGAGACCCCAATGCTAGTGTGGTGGGGGAGGTTGCACCAATGATTGTCGGGGAGGGGGGGAGGTTCTACCCAATGCCTCCAAGGGAGAGGGGGGGCGCCCCAATGCCTGTGAGGAGGGGTTGTCCCGTTCTTGTGGGTGGGGTCCTCCCTGTCTGCGGGTGGGGAGAGTGGGGTGGGGGGGGGGGGAGTTTCAGAGGTGAGAAATTATTTCAGACACAGGTCAGGGCACACTTTAAAGATGGTGCCCCGATCTCTGTGGGCTCCGCCCCGCCACACCGACGATGAAAACCATGACCCCAGATTCTCTACGCACAAGAGTGCCAGAGGATCTGGCGAGGAAGCCCGGCTGAGCAGCTGGCGAGCTACACGGCGGTTTTCCAACAGAAACCGACGCTGAAAAAATATCAGAAGATTCCGCCCCAAGAGATTACTTCCAATGGCTGCAGGACACAGGCTCAGATTAGTGGCAAAAGATGAGATGAGAATTCATTTAACACATTAAATTGTTTTGATCTGGACTGCACTGTTGGAAAGGAAGCATATTGAATATTACCTTAGAAATGGATACAGTTAACAAGATGCACATTGATACATGAAAGCGAGTACATCTATTTCAGGAATGAAAGCAGACTCCGATCAGACCTGCGATATTTTGTCCCGAAGTTCATCCTTTTTCCCTGCTTTTCCATATAAAGTACATGCACATCGAGGAACAATTTCTGCCCGGCTGCAGAACAAGGCCAACAGCGCGGGTTCAATTCCCGTACCGGCCTACCGAACAGGTGCCAGAATGTGGCGACTAGGGGCTTTTCACAGTAACTTCATTGAAGCCTACTTGTGACAATAAACGATTGTTATTATTACGTTATAAATGCAAGTTGTTGTTGTTACTGTAAAAAAGCTGTGAACTGAATGAAGAGGTTCTAGTGTGCAGGGGGAGGTTGCCCCAATGATTGTTGGGGGGGGGGGGGTGAGGTTCTACCCAATGCCTCCAAGGGAGAGGGGGGCGCCCCAGTGCCTGTGAGGAGAGGTCGTCCCGTTCTTGTGGGTGGGGTCCTCCATGTCTGTGGGTTCAAGAAGGCGAGTAGAGACAACCCCGGTAACTATAGACCAGTGAGCCTTACTTCTGTTGTGGGCAAAATCTTGGAAAGGTTTATAAGAGATAGGATGTACAATCATCCGGAAAGGAATAATTTGATTAGAGATAGTCAACACAGTTTTGTGAAGGGTAGGTCGTGCCTCACAAACCTTATTGAGTTCTTTGAGAAGGTGACCAAACAGGTGGATGAGGGTAAAGCAGTTGATGTGGTGTATATGGATTTCAGTAAAGCGTTTGATAAGGTTCCCCACGGTAGGCTACTGCAGGAAATACGGAGGCATGGGATTCAGGGTGATTTAGCAGTTTGGATCAGAAATTGGCTAGCTGGAAGAAGACAAAGGGTGGTGGTTGATGGGAAATGTTCAGACTGGAGTCCAGTTACTAGTGGTGTACCACAAGGATCTGCTTTGGGGCCACTGCTGTTTTTAATTTTTATAAATGATCTGGAGGAGGGCGTAGAAGGATAGGTGAGTAAATTTGCAGATGACACTAAAGTCGGTGGAGTTGTGGACAGTGCGGAAGGATGTTACAAGTTACAGAGGGACATAGGTAAGCTGCAGCGCTGGGCTGAGAGGTGGCAAATGGAGTTTAATGCAGAAAAGTGTGAGGTGATTCATTTTGGAAGGAATAACAGGAAGACAGAGTATTGGACTAATGGTAAGATTCTTGGTAGTGTGGATGAGCAGAGAGATCTCGGTGTCCATGTACATAGATCCCTGAAAGTTGCCATCCAGGTTGAGAGGGTTGTTAAGAAGGTGTACGGTGTGTTAGCTTTTATTGGTCGAGGGATTGAGTTTCGGAGCCATGATGTCATGTTGCAGCTGTACAAAACTCTGGTGCGGCCGCATTTGGAGTATTGCGTGCAATTCTGGTCGCCGCATTATAGGAAGGATGTGGAAGCATTGGAAAGGGTGCAGAGGAGATTTACCAGGATGTTTCCTGGTATGGAGGGAAGATCTTATGAGGAAAGGCTGAGGGACTTGAGGCTGTTTTCGTTAGAGAGAAGAAGGTTAAGAGGTGACTTAATTGAGGCATACAAGATGATCAGAGGATTGGATAGGGTAGACAGTGAGAGCCTTTTTCCTCGGATGTGATGTCTAGCACGAGGGGACATAGCTTTAAGTTGAGGGGAGGTAGATATAAGACAGATGTCAGAGGTAGGTTCTTTACTCAGAGAGTAGTAAGGGCGTGGAATGCCCTGCCTGCAACAGTAGTGGAATCGCCAACACTAAGGGTATTCAAATGGTCATTGGATAGACATACGGACGCTAAGGGAATAGTGTAGATGGGCTTTAGAGTGGTTTCACAGGTCGGCGCAACATTGAGGGCCAAAAGGCCTGTACTGCGCTGTAATGTTCTATGTTCTGTTCTACTCAAATGCAAAGGAGTCAGTTGGCTGGACAGCTGGTTCATGATGCGGAACAGCGGCACCAGCGTGGGTTCAATTCCAGTGCCGGCCGAAGTTATTCATGAAGGACTCCGCCTTCTCAACCTTGCCTCTCACCTGAGATGACAATCCTCAGGTTAAATCATCAACAGTCAGCCCTCGAAAGGGAAAGCAGCCTCTGGGACTGTTTCGATGGTTACATTTACCCAAATAGAATACAGAGACCTGACAGAGCAGAATTGATGCCCCACCAGCAATGGGGTTCGTGGTGGGGGGGAGTGGACAATATGATGGGAGCTAGAGGAACCATCATCCCTGCACTCAGTCTGTCCAGACCTGTCAGAATTCTATGCTTCAATGAGATCCTCTCCCAGTCTTCTAAATTCCAGTCAATACAGGCCCAGTCAACTCAATCTCTCCCTGTGGCAATCCTGCCATCCCAGGAATCAGTCTGATGGACATTTGCTGCACTCCCTCTTTAGCAAGTATATCCTTTCCTAGGTAAGGAGACCAAAACTGCACACAAGGCCCTGTACAGCTGCAGTAAGATATCCCTGCTCCTGTGCTCCAGTCCTCTCTCAATGAAGGACAACATATCATTTGCCTTCCTAACTGCTTGTGCAGCTGCATGCTTGCTTTCAGTGACTGGTGTGCAAGGACAGAAAGGTCCCTTGGTCCATCAACATTTCCCAATCTATCACTATTTAAATAACACTCTGCCATTCTGCTTTTCTTACTGAAGGGGATAACTTCACATTTATCCATGTTGTACTGCATCGGCCATCAATGTGCCTACTCAACTTACGACGTAAATCGCTTTGAAGCCTCTTTACACCCTTCTTACCACTCGTTCCTACCCAGTTTTGTGTCATCACAGAATTCAAAATATAACATTTGGTTTCCTCGTCGAACTCATTGATGTATATTGTGAATAGCTGGGGCCCAAGCACTGATGCCTGAGGCACCCCACTAGCCTCCACTGGCCACTCCTAAAAAGACCCATTTATTCCTACTCTTTGTTTCCTTTGTCAGTTCATGGCAATATATTATCCCCAATCTCATGTACTTGGATTTTGAGTACTAAATTCTTATGTGGGACTTTATCAAAAGCTTTCTGAAAATCCAAATATACCACATCCACTGGTTCTCCATTATCTATTCTACCAGTTACATCCTCAGAAAATTCCAGTCGGTTGGTCAAACGTGATTTCCCTTTCACAAATCCACGCTGGCTTTGCCTAATCCTGTTGATATTTTCTAAGTTACCACATCCTTGATGATAGATTCTAGCATTTTCCCTACCACTGATGTTCGACTAATTGGTCTGTAATCCCCTGTTTTCTCGTTCCGTCCTTTTTTAAATAGTAGCAAAATACTGGTGGTGCTGGAATCGGAAACAAAGACAGAAAACACTGGAAAAACTCAGCAGGTGAGGCAGCATCTGTGCAGAGAGAAAATACAGTTCATGATTCAAGTCCATATGACTCTTATTCAGAGCTGCTGAATTCTAAACTGCTCCCATTCCTCGAGCTTGCAACTTTTTCTAGTAACTTTATATGACTCCTCTTTGGATCTAATATTAACCTTAAATCTTTTGTTAGTTATGGGTGGGCTACTTTTACTGTTTTGGTATTTTTGAACCAATGAAGAATGTATAACTGCAACAACGCAGACATTCATTCCTTAAATATTAGCCTTTTATACCTTTTAATGAAGCCCCCCGATCTACCATAGCCAACCCACCACTCATATCCTTGTAATTTCCTTTGCTTAGATTTAGGATCTTAGGTTCAGACCAGATGACTGCCCTTTCCAGCATGTTATGGTTCCTATCCCTAAGGGACTCAGCACAGCAAGATTATTAATTAACCCCTTCTCATTGCACAATACTAATGCTAGGACAATGATGGTTCCTCAACATCTAAAACAACTCTTATACATGTACTTCCTCAGGAAACTTAGGAACTTCGGCATATCCACATTGACTCTTAACAATTTTTACAGATGCACCATAGAAAGCATCCTATCTGGCTGAATCGCAGCCTGGTATGGCAACTGCTTGGCCCAAGACCGTAAGAAACTGCAGTGAGTTGTGAATACAGCCCAGTCCAACACACAAACCTGCCTCCCATCCATTGACTCTGTCTACACTTCCCGCTGCTTTGGGAAAGTGGGCAGCATAATCAAAGACCCCTCCCACCCGGGCTATTCTCTCTTCCAATTTCTTCCATTGGGCAGGAGATACAGAAGTCTGAGAATGCGCACTAACAGGTTCAAAAGCAGCTTCATCCCCTGAATGACCCTCTTATGGACTGAACTGATCTCTCCACGCATCTTCTCTACTGCGTAGCGCTACACTCCTGTGTGCTGCTTCACCCAATGTCTGTGTCTGTGCATTTACATTGTGTATTTATCGTATGTCCTATGTTTTTCATGTATGGAACAATCTGCCTGGACTGTACGCAGAACAGTACTTTTCACTGTACCTGGGTACACGTGACAATAAATCTAAATCAAATCAAATCCTGGAATTTCTCCACCTCATTATTATTGCTATTCACCCAGTCAATATGCCCAGATTATTGTCACTCATGATTACACCCTTGTTACATGCATCCCTAATTTCCTGTTTAATGCTGCTCCCTACCTTATTACCCATGTCTGCAGGTCTGTAGACAACGCCCACTAATGTTTTCTGTTCCTTGTTGTTCATTAGCTTCACCCAGACTGATGTTCTGAGCCAATATCCTTTCTGACTATTGCACTTATTTCTTCCTTTCCTAACAACGTCACTCCACCTTCTTTTCCTTTTTATCTGTCCTTCCTAAATATCAAATACCCTTGAATTCAGTTCTCAGCATTGGTTACCCTGCAGCCATGTCACCGTAATCACAATCATATTGTACCCATTTATATCTATTAATGCTGTTAATCCATCTACCTTATTGTGAGTGTTCCATGCATTCGGACACAGCACTTTTAGATTTAACAACATCTTTACACTTCTTTTTTTGTACTATGGCTCTATTTCCTGCCAGCCTTTGTAACCTCTGCCTTCCACTTTTGTTTTTTACTTTTCTGTCTTTCATTTCTATCTTTGTTCCCCTCTCTTGTGTCTCCCCATTCAGGTTCACATCCCCCTGCCACTGTGGTTTAAACCCTCCCCAACATCACAAGCAAATTTTCCTGGGAGGATATTGATCCCGGCCCTACTGTGGTGCAACCTGTCCAACTTGTGCAGGTCTCATCTTCCCCAAACCACCCCCCTGCATCGTGCAATTGTGTCACTCGTGATGCCAGGGACTTGGCTGTTGCTGCATTCCCCGGAAAAATCCATCTCCCAGCTATCCAAAACTGAAAAATCCGATAGACAGGGAAATGGACCCAAGGGTTCTTGCACCGCCTGCCTGGTGTTTTTACCCTGCCTGGTCGTCACCCATACCATTTTTCGCCAATCCACTCTTTACCTGTGGTGTAATCTCCTCACTGTACATGCTATCTACGAGATCTCAGACTTGCAGATGTTCAACAGTGACTCCAGCCGCATTCTAGCTCCAAATGGCCATATTGAGTAGCTGCAGCTGGAGTCACATTCTGTGCACGCAGTCGCCCTGGACACTTGATGTGACCCTGACATCCTGCATCGCATGGGATGAGGCATTTCCTCCGTGGGTTGGAGCCTGTGGAACCGCTGGTGCCGGGGCAGCCTGCAGTTGTCCCGGTTCATCCAAAAGGGGATCGCCTATCTCGGGCTCCTAACGCGAAGATGGTCGAGGTGCCTCTTCGATTCTCAGTCTGCACACATAACCGGTGTGAAGCTGGCCCGGTCTGCCGAATGATAGTGCCAGGAGCCCACGTGGCACCATCTCCGAAGTTGCGTACATGGACGTTGTTGACTGATACGAATCATCTAGGTGGGCCATGCTCAACAGGGCAACGCCCTAGTTGGTCCAGTCCGCATTGAACGTTTCCACCAATATCAGGCAACGCCAGGCTGGGGCGAGTTCAAAGCCAATGTCCCAGGAGAAGTTCTGCCGGTGCCACACTGGTGGTGGTATGCATGGTGCAGCGGTAACAGAAAAGGAAGCACGGCAAACACATGTCAAGGGACCCTGAGCCCTGCTTGTTCATGCCACGCTTGAATGTTTATCCCGCGCTTTCGGCCAAACCGCGGGGTGATCTAGGAAATGTGTATGTTGCGCATTCTTCCACATGAAATTGTTGAACTCTGCAGGAGTAAATGGCTCTCCGTTGTCAGTGATCAGTAACCCCGGGATGCCGTGTGTGCCAGAAGAGAGCCTGACCTTTTTGATCATCATTCTCAAAGTCGCTGATGACACCCTGGGAGTGCGTGTCAATGAGGAGGAGGAACATGGACCCCTGAAAAGGACCGGCAAAATCGACATGCAGACGTCGACCCGGCTACCCCCAGGGATGGAGTGGTGCCACAGGTGGGAGCTTCTGCTGGTGCTGGCACGCTCCACACTGTTGGGCGAGCTGCTTAAGCTCCGCGTCCAATCTTGGCCACCAAACGTAACTTCGGGGTGAGCATCTTCATCGTAGTCAGGCCGAGGTGTCCATTATGGAGATCACCCAAGATGGGGCCTTGACCCTTGTGTGCAACCCCCACCCGCGTTCTCCAAAGGAATATACCGTCCTCCACGCTGAACTCAGCGATCTTCCAGGTAAAGGTCTTCAGGTCACTGGGCCCCATACAGCAAGATATGATGAACCCTGGATCACAGGGGGTCAGTCTGTGGCCATGCATGTATCCGGGTCGCCTTGGCTGGCAACGTATTCATAAAATGCACAGTAGCGATGACCTCGTTGGCTCAGGTGGTGCTGGTGGCTTCAGCAGTAGCGGAGCCTAATCAATGCGTCAGCATTCACAATCTGCGTCCCGGGGGGGGGGGGATGTTCCAGCGCGTATTCATACACCACCAACAAGAAAACCCATTGTTGGATTGTGGCTGACGCTATAGGCGGGATGGCCCTGTCCTCTTTGAATAACCCCAACAGTGGCCTGTGATCAGTTAATACCGTGAAACGACGCCCGTGGACGTACTGGTGAAACATTTTTATAGCAAAGACCATGACCAGACCCTCCTTCTCTATCTGAGCATAATTGCCCTCAGCTTCGGCCAGCCTCCTCGAGGCGAAAACAATCGGATGCTCCTTGCTGCCACTCATTCCAATGAGACAACATGGCGCCGATGCCATGCGGCGAGGCATCGCAGGTGACCAAGAGCGGTTTAGCGGAATCAAAGTGGATCAGCAGCCGAGAAGAAGTGTGCTGCCTTTTAACCTCAGCAAATGCCACCTCCTGCGGCGCTCCCCACGCCCACTCCTGCTTATTTTTGACTACATTGTGCAGGGGCGGCCAACATAGTTGCAAGACCTGGGATAAACTTTCCAAAGTAATTTACAAGCCCCAGGAACGAATGGAGCTCAGACTTTCCCTTCGGTGCAGGGGCCTCTTGGATGGACCGCACTTTGTCTTCAACCGGGTGGAGGCCCTCCCTGCCTAAGCGGTACCCGAGATAGGTCAATTTTAAGCTACAGAGCACCTCACCCCGGCTATACAGCTGGTGCTGTTCAGACGTTCCTATGACCAAGACGTCATCCAGGTAGACCGCTACGCATGGTAACCTCTGCAGAATATTCTCCATCATGCGCTGGAAAATGGCGCAGGCCGACGATACTCCAAAAGGGGCAGCACGGTAGCACAAGTGGCTAGCACTGTGGCTTCACAGCGCCAGGGTCGCAGGTCGATTCCCCCCTGGGTCACTGTCTGTGCGGAGTCTACACGTTCTCCCCATGTTTGTGTGGGTTTCCTCCGGGTGCTCCGGTTTCCTCCCACAGTCCAAAGACGTGCAGGTTAGGTGGATTGGCCATGATAAATTGCCCTTAGTGACCAAAAAGGTTAGGAGGGGTAATTGGGTTACGGGGATAGGGTGGAAGTGAGGGCTTAAGTAGGTCGGTGCAGACTCGATGGGCCAAATGGCCTCCTGCTGCACTGTACGTTCTATGTAAAATTAAACCTCATCTATTCGTACAGTCCCGTATGCGTTTTCACCGTCATGTACTGACGAGACTCTGGGTCCAGCACCAACAGGAGGTACGCATGACTCATATCGAGCTTGGTGAATGAGTGACTTCCAGCCAATTTGGCATACGGGTCCTAAATCTGCGACATTGGATACCGGTCCAGCTCGAAGGCCCTATTCACCGTCAATTTGTAATCGCCACAGAGGCAAACCGTATCACCAGGCTTCGTGACAGGAACGACAGATGCCGTCCAGTCCACAAATTTTATCAGCCGGATGATCCCCAGGCCTTCGAGCCGACCAAGCTCCAGATCTACCTTAGGCAATAGCGCAAAGGGAACTAGACGAGCACAAAAATACCACAGTTGCACCACAGGGTCCATGTGGATCTTCGCCATGACACCGCGGATCGTCCCCAGCCTGGTCTGGAAAATCTCAGGATACTTTAACAACACTGCGTTTAGGCCTCCCGACCCCATTCAGAAAACCCTCTGCCAGTCAATGCAGAGGCGTTTCAGCCAGTAATGGCCAAGCAAACTGGGGCCGCCACCTTTCACCACGATCAGGGGCAAACAAGCGGATTGCTGCTCACAGACCACTGGGGCCACCATGGTCCCTGCTATGGCCAGTGGTTCTCCATTGTATGGTGTCCCATAATGACAGGAGCTACACTCCCATCCAAAGCCTCTCAAAAGTGTGCCTTCCGACAACTGAGACGGCGGCATCCATGCCTAACTCCATTGCAATAGGTGGCCATTGACACGAACTGTGACCCTAATGGGGCAACTTTGGGCAATGCAATGCAGTTCAATTGCAAACAGTCATTCTTGGGTTCTTCCACAAAATGTGCATGGGACCAGGGCGGGCAGCCAGTCCTAGCAGAGCAGCAGGCGGACGGACGATTCCACGGTCACCCCTCCATGCGGCCTCTCCGACCACACATCCCATAACACCCGGCGCCTTCCTCGTCTGCATCAGGGGAGGGAGTCCCACCCTGTCAATGGGGTCCCAGGCGACTGGCCCAACCCCAACGGGCTGGTGCCCAGGGCGGAGAACCAGGGTTACCCGGCCGAGGGGGCGCTGTGCTCCGAGGAGGGGCTCGACCTAAGCTAAGGAATTCCATTCCTTGCAAATCCTATACATCCTACTCTGCGCTTTCCTGCGACAGGGCAATTTCTACAACCCACTTGATGCCCAGCACTGTGTACACAGTGTACACAGGTTCCGGCAGTGACTACCGCACCTGCTCACGCTCGGGCCGAATTTAAATACTCTGAATCCCTCTCCCACTGATAAGGAGGTCCACTCCTCAGCTGGGCAGCTTGTACTCCTTGAGGCTCATGGGGAGCCTAATCAGCCCGGCTGTATGGGTCCCTTGGGGATTACAACAGGAGTAAAGGAGTATTGTGTTATAATCCAATTTTTCCATATTTAATTAATGTTTTTTTTTGTTGCTGAAACTTTACCAGTCCTGTGATTCTGTTCCTCCATGTTTTATTTTTAAAAAGTAATTCCTGTCCAGTTATAAGATCAACTGGGATCGTAACACTGCTGCGAACCTGCTCAGTGACATTGAATCCAGATATCGAGTGTGTTGTTGTCATAATATACACCAGTATATCATGGTGCCGATACACACACACTGATGGACACACAGTGGGACCAATCAACACACACAACACCGCAGCCAATCACCAGTTAGAGCACACGCACTATAAAGACAGGGTGCATCAGAGTTCCCGCTCATTCGAGCTGCAGCTTCCTAGTAGGACAGAGCTCACAGCCTGCAGCACAGATCGTCACCATGTGCTGAGTGCATAGACTGGTTAGGACAAGGCATAGGTCTTTAGTTCAATCTAATATCGTGTTAACCCACAGTGAAAGTATGTTAAACAGTTTCTAACTTAATAAAATAGTGTTGCACTATTTTAAGTGTTGGTGGCCTGTATGTGTTCCACGGATCCAGAGCGCCCAACACAACATTGTTCTCTGCCTTGCTCTATCCAGGTGGCTTTGATGTGTCATGTTGATTAGAGAACAACGAGTCTTGTAAACCAATAAAACTATTTTATTGAACACTAATAACTGGATTTGACACTTATCCCTAAGAAACAAACAGTTGATTGATCACACATAAACTACACTCACAATACTCATCTAACTTCTAACTCACTAACTTAATAAACGTCTCTCTTGCTGCCTCACTATCTTCAGTCCTCCAAGCCAGCTGCTGCTCTTACCACCTACCCCAACCTTCTGTCCCACAAGGCTGTGTCATTCCTTATATACATCTAGGATTATCTCCTAGTGGCTGTCTGAATCCATTTCATTAACCTTTACATTACCTTCATGTATGATAATACCACATAGAGATGCTGGATGTGAGTTGGGTCATTGGGTGGGCAGAGTTGCAGGTTAGTTCTGCGGTGATATACATCACTGTAAATACACAAGGGGTTAATGTAGATACACTAGGACACTGTAAATACACAAGGGGTTAATGTAGATACACTTAGACTAAATAAACATGAGAGAGAGCACCAGAGACATGACACACAGACATTCAACCAATAGGTCAGTAAGATAGGAAACGACCAATGGGCAGCCATGACACACCCAGAGGTGACACTACCACAAGGGGGCTACCCATATAAAAGGACACATCGCACATGCTCAGTCTCTTTCCAGTGGAGACACTCAGTGAGTACAGACACAGGGTTGATTGAACATCACACCCACCACGTGGATTGTAGCAGACTGGTTTGCCAGTCTGAGTAGCTATAGCAGGATTAACAGTAGCGTTGAATCCAAGTAGGAGAATCGTTAACAGTAATAAATGTGTTAAAGCTATCTCCAAGTCTGAACCTTCCTTTGTCAGAGTGCACAACAAGGAAGCAGCTTATGCTCCATCAAGAGCATAACAAAACAAGTTCAACTGGACGAGTATAGGGAACCCCATCATGTAGTTATGACTGTGTGAGGACTTTTGGTTCTAAGAGGGAGTGACGGGCAATGGACCAGCATGCCTGGGAGGCTTCTCATACTTGGCTCACATTATAATGGGCGCGCATACACTTTAAAACTAACAGTCAACATAAAAACATATCAGACCTCCCTAAAGTGTAATTGTAATTATATCAACAACTGTGCATCAGCAGTGAACAATCAGTGAACATCCCTGCTACCATAGTCAAATCAGAACTTCAGAAGTTTTGTTACCTGCCATTACAACGAGGTGCTTTCCCAATATCAGGGGTGGAGGCAGCCTGCTGAGCACTTTACCCTATTGCCTTTTATGACTTTGGGGGATGCACAAAGAGAAAATGAGTAGCTACATGGCCTGCCTCCAACATAGCACCGAGCATGGTCCTTAGGTTTCATTGAGAAGATATTAAGCATGGTGCACACTTGTACACTGAACAGAATACAGAATTAATTCATCAGCAATGCACCCTGATACAATAAATGGGAAGCATCTTTACGCGAAGTATAACGAACTTTGGTACAATAAGAAAAGTTCATCCTTCTCCAGTACAGTACATTCTGGTACAAGAGGTAGAATATTGCTCGACTCACAGAGGCAGGTTTGAAGGTGACAGTGGGAGGAAGGTGGAGTAGGAGGTGAGGCAGTGATGCGACATCAATCCACACGAGAGTTGAAGTAAACAGTGGTTTTAATCAGCTAGAACTGTGCCTGCCTGCGACTGCTCTGTACTGAGTGCCGCCTACAGGCTGCAGCTCTATATACCTCCCCGGGGGAGGCGGAGCCACAGGCGGAGCCCACAAGGGCATCAACATAATACAATACAATGTAATGCAATTACAATGGTGAATGGTAGCAGTAATACATTCACCCCCTGTTAAAAATTGAAGTCCAGCGGGGGTGAAGTGGGCTCACAGATCGAGTCTGTCCGGCGCCTTGATCATTCACTGTGATCGCCTGAGCTCTAGTTTCGCTGCAGGCACGGGTGTTGAACTCATCGTTGCGGGCACTGGTGTTGGGCTTGTTGACTCTGGGAGCGTCTCTTCTGGGGCTTCATCACTGTAGGTTGGCGATGGGGTGAGGGGGTTGTAGGCCATGTAGGCGGGGGTGGTGTTCGGTGTAGGGTAGGGGGGGGTAGGTGATGGTCGCAGGGGAACCGGCGGGTGCCAGATCACGGAGGGAGACTGTATCTTGTCGGCCGTCGCGGTGCGCCATGTAGGCATACTGGGGGTTGGCGTGAAGGAGCTGGACCCTCTCGACCAGGGGGTCAGACTTATGGCTCCTCACTAGCTTTCGGAGGAGGATGGGCCCCGGTGTTGTCAGCCAGGATGGAAGCGAGACCCCGGATGTGGATGTGGATTTCCTGGGGAAAGCAAATAGGCGGTCATGGGGGTCTCCTTCGTGGCTGTGCAGAGGAGTGACCTAATAGAGTGGAGCACGTCGGTGAGGACCTCCTGCCAGTGGGAAACTGGGAGACACCTAGACCGTAGCGCCAGAAGGACGGCCTTCCATAACATTGCGTTTGCCCTCTCCACCTGTCCGTTTCCCCGGGGATTGTAGCTGGTTGTCCTGCTCGAGGCAATGCCCTTACCGAGCAAGTACTGACACAGCTCATCGCTCATAAACGAGGAGCCTCGGTCACTGTGGACGTAAGTGGCGCAACCGAACAGGGTGAAGATACTATGCAGGGCCTTAATGACAGTGGCCGAGGTCATGTCGGGGCATGGTATGGCAAAGGGGAAACGGGAATACTCATCAACGACGTTAAGATAATACGCGTTGCGGTCAGTGGAAGGGAGGGGCCTTTTGAAATCGATGCTGAGACGCTCAAAGGGCCGGGATGCCTTCACCAGGTGGGCCTTGTCTGGACGATAGAAGTGCGGCTTACACTTGGCAGTCCCTGGTCATGGCCCTGACCTCCTCGGTGGAGTAGGGCAGGTTACGGGCCTTGATGAAGTGGAGAAGCCGGGTGACCCCCGGGTGACAGAGGTCATTGTGGATGGCCCGGAGTTGGTCATCGTGCACGCTGGCGCATGTGCCGTGGGACAGGGCATCTGGGGGCTCGTTGAGCTTCCCGGGACGATACACAATATCGTAATTATAGGTGGAGAGTTCAATCTTCCACCTCAAGATTTTATCATTCTTGATCTTGCCCCGCTGTGTATTGTTGAACATAAAGGCTACCGACCGTTGGTCCGTGACGAGGGTGAACCTCATACCAGCCAGGTAGTGCCTCCAATGCCGCACAGCTTCCACAATGGCTTGAGCTTCTTTTTTGACTGAGGAGTGTCGAATCGCGAGGTGGTGAGGGTACGAGAAAAAAAAGCTACGGGCCTGCCTGCCTGGTTAAGGGTAGCGGCCAGGGCGACATCTGACACGTCGCGCTCCACCTGGAGGGGATGGACTCATCCATCGCGTGCATCGCGGCTTTGGTAATATCTGCCTTGATGCGGCTGAAGGCCAGGTGGGCCTGAGTCATCAGGGGGAAGATGGTGGCTTTGATAAGTGGGCGGGCTTTTTCCGCATAATTGGGGACCCACTGGGCATAATATGAAAATAACCTGAGGCATCTTTTCAGGTCCTTGGGGCAGTGGGGGAGGGGGAGTTGCAGGATGGGGCGCATGCGGTCGGGGTCGGGCATAGACATAGCCGAGGATGGTCAGTCGAGTTGTGTGGAAATCGCATTTCTCCTTGTTATAGGTGAGATTGGGGGCTTGGGCGATTTGGAGAAACTTCTGAAAGTTGGCGTAGTGGTCCTGCTGATCATGGTGACGTTGTCCAAGTACGGAAATGTGGCCCGCAGCCCGTACTGGTCCACCATTCAGTCCATCATTCTTTGAAAGACCGAGACCCCGTTGGTGACGCCGAAGGGGACCCAGAGGAAGTGGAAGAGGCGGCCGTCTGCCTCAAAGGCCGTGTGTTGGGCCTTTTCTCATTAGAACGGAGAAGGATGATGGGCGACTTGATAGAGGTTCATAAGATGATCAGGGGAATAGATAGAGTAGACAGTCAGAGACTTTTTCCTCAGGTGGAACAAACCATTACAAGGGGACATAAATTTAAGGTGAATGGTGGAAGATATAGGGGGGATGTCAGAGGTAGGTTCTTTACCCAGAGAGTAGTGGTGGCATGGAATGCATTACCTGTGGAAGTAGTTGAGTCGGAAACATTAGGGATCCTCAAGTGGTTATTGGACAGGTACATGGATTACGGTAGAATGTGGATAGGTACATGGATTACGGTAGAATGCTGGAGTGTAGATTGATTTGTTCTTAATCTAGGACAAAAGTTCGGCACAACATCGTGGGCCGAAGGGCCTGCATTTTCTATGGACTAGAGTGGCGATCTTCCGGGTGGATTGGAAGCTGGTGGTATGCGGCCTTCAGAGCTACCGTGGAGAACACCCAGTAGTGTGCAATCTGATTCACCATGTCCGCTATCCGGGGAAGGGGGTACGCATCGAGTTGCGTGTACCGGTTTATGGTTTGGCTGTAGTCTACAACCATCCGGTTCTTTTCCCTGGTCCTGACGACCACCACTTGGGCTCTCCAGGGGTTATTATTGGCCTTGATGATCCCCTCCCTCAAGAGCCGCTGGACCTCTGACTTGATAAAATTCCTGTCCTGGGCACTGTACCGCCTGCTCCTGGTGGCAATGGGTTTACAGTCGGCGGTGAGGTTCGCGAAGAGCGGGGGAGGGACGGCTTTAAGGGTCGCAAGGCTACATACAGTTGGAGAGGGTATGGACCCGCCGAACTTCAGGGTCAGGCTCCTGAGGTTGCACTGAAAGTCCAGTCCTAACAGGAGAGGAGCGCAGAGGTCGGGGAGGACATATAGTTTAAAATTGGCGTACTCGGCGCTCTGTATCGCGAGGTTCATGGCACATTACCCCCGGATCCACACTGAATGCGATCCGGAAGCGAGGGAGATTGTTTGGAATGTGGGGGAAATTTGGAGAGAACAGCGCCTTACCGTGTCTGGATGTATGAAGCTCTCCGTGCTCCCAGAGTCAAACAGCAGGGCGTTTCATGCCCTTTGACCCTTCATCATCGAGATCCTGAGGTGCTTGGGCCGTGACTGGTCGAGGGTGATAGCGCCGAGCTGCGGGTAGCCGGCGTGGTCAGAGGTGATGGGGCGGTCCCAAGATGGCGGACTCCGTCGGTCGCACGTGTCGGGCAGTGTTGAAGATGGCGGCCACGATAGCGGCCCCCGTCGGTCGCACATGTCGGGTGGCGTTAAAGATTGCTGCCCCCACAGACAGCACGAGGCTGATGACGCGTCCGAAGGGAGCGGTACCGGCAGGCACGCAGCCACACTGCGGGGTCTGCGGGACTGTGAGTCTGAAAGTCGGGCCTGTGATTGAGACGATTTGGATCTGGCCAGGCAGACTTTGACAAAGTGTCCTTTCTTGCCGCAGTCGCTACAGGTCGCGTTCCAAGCCGGGCAACGCTGCCTGAGGTGCTGGTTCTGACCGCAGAAATAGCAGGGCTGCCCCCCCGGGTTGGGCAGGCAGCCGCGTGGCACAGGCCTGGGACACCATCTGGTCGGGTGTCCACAAGGGGATCACATGGCCGTAGGGGAAAGCATTGAGGCTCTGAAACGCTACTTCTAAGGAGGTGGATAGTTTTACCGTCTCTTCTAGGTCGATGGCGCCCTTTCCGAGCAAGCGCTGTCTGACGTAGTTGGACCGGGCTCCAGCCACATAGTGTCCCGGATGGCGAGTTCCATATGCTGCGAGGCCGTGATGTCCTTGTAGTTACAGTTTTGAGCGAGTACCCCAGATCGCGTACATATTCCTCCAGCGATTCCCCGGGGCGTTGACGACGAGTGGTGAGGAGATGCCGCGCGAACACTTCGTTCACCGGCCTCACGTACTGCCTTTTCAGGATCGCGACCGCGTCTGCGCAAGTGGTCGCTTCCTCGATCTGCACGGAGATTCTGTGGCTCACCCGGGCGTGGAGGAGACTCAGTTTCTGTTCCTCGGTGACGGTGGACGAGGAGGAGGCGGTGAGGTAGGCCCCAAAACAGCGGAGCCAGTGCGAAAAAATTCCTTTGGCTTCAGTTGCCTGTGGGTCGAGTTCCAGTCGATCAGGTTTGAGGGCTGCTTCCATAGCGATATTGTAGCTGATTAAATTGATGCGACCATCAATCCACACAAGACGGAGAGTTGAAGTGAACAGTGGTTTTAATCAGCTAGAACTGTGTCTGCCTGTGACTGCTCTGTACTGAGTGCCGCCTACAGGCTGCAGCTCTATATACCTCCCCCGAGGGGGCGGAGCCACAGGCAGAGCCCACAAGGGCATCAACATAGTACAATACAATGTAATGCAATTACAATGGTGAATGGTAGCAGTAATACATTCACCACAGGCAGAGGGTTCCCGTACCTCTGCTCGATCGTGCCAGAGGAGGGGAGGTGGAAGAAACAGGCTTGACAGCTGGTTGCTGGTGGATATCTGGGGACGCCACAAGGCCTCCCAGGCTCACTCATTTTCCAGAGCTGCAGGGATCAGCAGGTCCCAGATGTGTTGAAGAACTTCTCCTCCACAGTGGTGGTCTGACAGCCATGGCCACAGGGCATCTACAGAAAATTGAAAATTCGTCAGAGGACCCTTCAAGGTGGAAACTCCCTCACAGTCCTCCTCCTACAGTAGCAGCACCCATCCTTGCCAACATTGTTTCTTTGGAAATGTCAAGAATCTAACATTTGCCTCTAACCTTCTACTTGATAGTTAGCGCATGACGTCCAACACTTGTTTGCATCATTTAAAAAAGGCTTACATGAGGGATTTCTGAACCTGGTTTTAAAAGTTGATCCAGCACCACGAGGACACTCAATCTATCTTACCCTCCACAACGCAGCTTTAAGCCAGTCATACACAGCCTCCCTCCACTTCAAGGCCTTTCATCCCATTTCCTGAGCTCATTTAAGTAAGCGGGCAGAAGCTGTTGGAACAAGTTGAACAAGAAATGGACAAAAAGCTTTCACCCACATCTCTCTTCACAACCGAAAGAACACACTGTCCATGGCTCCTTGACCAGTGGGGTTTATTACAAAATGGATAACCCACGAGGTTTTCTCTGCACTCTGTACTTCAGTACATGTGACAATAAATCGATCAATCAATCATGCGCTGGCTGGTTTCATCACATAATTGTGGACTTGGAAACAAAAAAGTCCCCTTTTCTGCACTGACCTCAGTTGCAGATGCAAAGTGCTGCGACTTACATTGGCACAACATGCTGATCTGACATGTTCTCTTTAAAAAGGCCTTTTTCTTTGTTGAGCTTTTCCTGGACGCTCAAATGTGTAAAGGCAAATGAAACATAAAGAAACCTGATATTCATGAAATAAACTGCTAAATGTCCAAAGCAGCTGTAGCAACATTGCAAGCTTGGCGTTCACCAGCATATCATGGCAACAGCTCCGATATGATATAAGAATGGGAGTAAAGTATTATTTCATATAACCTTCCTTACCCTTTTACTGTGCTACCCACTTACTCGGCACCGAGTCTGCTTAAAGCTGGCAACTAACCAAGCGAAAATTAATGCTGACACTAAAAAATATCTGAACCATTTTGGAATTGAATGCATCCAAGTTAGCAA
Organism: Scyliorhinus torazame; assembly: GCF_047496885.1. NCBI lineage: Eukaryota > Metazoa > Chordata > Chondrichthyes > Carcharhiniformes > Scyliorhinidae > Scyliorhinus > Scyliorhinus torazame. The sequence goes on along the minus strand of NC_092714.1, from coordinate 253,890,441 downwards.
TTTCAGCAAAATAAGGTGTTAGCAGAGGTTAGTAGCACCTGCAGGTTATGCAGTGGGCTCCTTGGTGGCTGACTGATGTCATCTTCCATTTGGTCTCCTCCCCTCATGCTGGGCGGGGGGAGGTGGGGGGGGGGGGGCTGCTGCAGCGGGGCGGTGGGGGGAGGGGGGGGTTGGAACAGTGAATTAAGTTTGCAATGTTCTCACAAACAGCAATGTGATAAACAACCAGGTAATCTGATTTTGTTTAATGATTGTGTTGGTTAGGGAGGAACCTTGACCAGGGCACGGAATGAAGTTGCCCAATGAAGGCCTTGGGTCTTTAATATTACCTAAACGGGCAGCCGGGGCTTTATAATCCGAAGGCAAGCGGCTGCGGTGAAGTTGCACTCCTTCAGCACAGCAGTGGAGGAGTCGTTTGAAATACAGTGAGTGCTGTCACAAGGCCAGCAAATCGCCACGTCTGCTGCCAACACACAATGTGGGATTTTTGTTTTTATTTCTGGAGCACCGAACACATCCGCGCTCTTACTGCTGAGTCAACTTTTACAATCAAAATGACTCTTAAGCTAAGACCTATCCGACTCAACTGCTACAGGGGTCCTCTAGCCTAGTAATACTACTCAGAATTATTTTTCGAAGCGGGGGGGGGGGGGGGCATTAAAAAGTAATCAATTTGCTTACATTTTTGTTTAATAAAATTTCATGAAGGATCGTTAGCTCTGCCTATAAGAAAGGCACAGGTTCATTCCGACTCCATCTGCCTGTGTCACTAGAGTGTAACGGCTGTATAGCATTATTGAACATTACTGTGAGTTAGTTTCGCAGCAGCATGTTGAATATGCTTCAGTCGCCATCATTTTCAGACACTGTCACTAGCAGCAGTCAATACTGCATCTATCACATTAAGTAATGGCAAGGCAAAGAAAGCCTTAGTGCGTGGTATGACCTTGAATCACTGACTGCTCAGGAGAGCCAGTTCTGACAAAAAAAAAACCCGTTTGGCAGCTCCACATCGCACACAGCTACAAACAGCTTTCTCCGAATATTCCCCCTCTTATGTTTTGGATTCTGGAGCTCTGCTTTCCACTGATCTATGTGGCACAAATTTCCATAAATGTTATAACTATGAGCAGGGTTTTAAGTACATACCAGGGAGCGACATTCAAGGCGTATATTGTACAAAAGAGCCTGTGGTGTAGCTTTTCTAATGCCAGAGAGTGTTATAGTGAAGTGTATGAGGTATATCAGAAATTATTAGCGGTAGTGCTTTGAGTTATTTCGTAAAGTACGAGAGTGAAAGGTAAGCAATATAACAGAGCATTATTGAGAGGAACATGCATATATCAGAGAGTTTTATAGTTGGAGGTACATCAGGATTTATTGTTTTTTTTATTTGTTCTCAGTCTATGGTGCACAAGCAAGGCTACATTTATTGTCCAGATCTAAATGTCCTGTCAAGATAGTGAGCTTTCTCCTCGAACCGTGGCACAGCTTGTGATAGTATAGTTCCGACAATGGTGTTAGGTAGGGAAGTGCAAAATATTGACTCAGTGCTGATGACAGCATGGTGACATATCCCCAAGTCAAGCCGGTTTGTGACTTGGCAGCGAACTTACATTTGATGGTCTTTCCCAGATCATTCTCAGTGTTAAGAATCGCAGAGCAGGAAGGTGCTGACCATGTAACCTTGTAGAGTTGATGCACTGCATTCTGTAGATAGCACACCTTGCAACCACACTACAGCAGTGATGCAGCAATTGGATATTAAATCCACAGAAATGCATGGCGACACGGTGGCATAGTGGTTAGCACTGCTGCCTCACAGCGCCAGGGACCCGGGTTCAATTCCAGCCTTGGTCTGTGTGGAGTTTGCATGTTCTCCCCGTGTCTGCGTGCGTTTCCACCTGGTGCTCCAGTTTCCTCCCACAGTCCAAAGATGTGCAGGTTAGGTGGATTGATCATGCTAAAATTACGCCTTAGTATCCAAAGATTCATAGAATTTACAGTGCAGAAGGAGGCCATTCGGCCCATCGAGTCTGCACCGGCTCTTGGAAAGAGCACCGTACCCAAGGTCAACACCTCCACCCTATCCCCATAACCCACTAACACCACCCAACACTAAGGGCAATTTTGGACACTAAGGGCAATTTATCATGGCCAATCCACCTAACCTGCACATCTTTGGACTGTGGGAGGAAACCGGAGCACCCGGAGGAAACCCACGCACACACGGGGAGGATGTGCAGACTCCGCACAGACAGTGACCCAAGCTGGTATTGAACCTGGGACCCTGGAGCTGTGAAGCAATTGTGCTATCCACAATGCTACCGTGCTGCCCTTTATGCATGGTGCAGGTTAGGTGGGGTTACGTGGATAGGTGGGGTAGTGAGTCTAGGTACGTTGCTCTTTTATAGGGTCAGTGCAGACCTGATGGGCTGAATGGCCTCCTTCTGCACTGTAGGAATTCAATGTGTGCATTCCACCACACACCCAAATTGAGCCTTGACGATGGATGGAGAGGATTTGTGGAGTCAGGGAAATAGCCATTTGTTGCAGCCTCCATTATGCTCTTGTAGCCGTGGCATTAATATGTTTGACCCAGTTAAGTTACTGGTTAGCGGCCACCCAATAGTAATGTGATGGAAATTATGTTACAAAAATTGGTGGGTCTATGATAGGATGTTTTAGCCAAGGTCATGGGTTTATCAAATTGTTTAGGTGGTGCAGTATATCAGAGTGCACATTATTGATGGCCAAAAGATGTTAATGGCTGGACACAGCTATAGCAGTGCTGCTGAAGGTCAAGGGGAAGATGTTGGGTTTTTGCTTATTGGATCTGGTCATTGCCAGACACTTAGGTGGAATGAATGTTTCTTTTTAAATTTAGTGTATCCAATTCATTTTATCCAATTAAGCGGCAATTTAACATGGCCAATCCACCTTCCCTGCACATCTTTGGGTTGTGGGGGCGAAACCCATGCAAACACGGAGAGAATGTGCAAACTCCACACAGACATGACCCAGAGCCGGGATCGAACCTGGGACCTCGGCGCCGTGAGGCAGCAATAACCACTGCGCCACCATGCTGCCCACATGTGGTATGAATGTTACCTTTCAGCCCAAGCTTGGATATTGTTCCATTTCCTAGGCACCGACTCCATTCCTCTCCCTGGCAACTGTTTGACCTTTAACCAGGCCGGTTTTAAACCTTGGTGTGGTATTTGCCCCTGAGATGGGCTTCTAACCACATAGCCACAGGCTCAGTTAGACTGCCTCCTTCCAAATCTCCATAACATCTCCTGACTCTGCCCTTGTCGCAGTGTGAGAGTAAGGTGGATAATTAAAATGACAGAACACCAGAAGCTCAGACGTCATGCTTACATTGAGAAAGGACACAGTAAGAAGTCTTACAACACCAGGTTAAAGTCCAACAGGTTTGTTTGGAATCACTAGCTTTCGGAGCGCAGCTCCTTCCTCAGGTAAGAGTCCAGATTAACAAGCTGCGCTCCGAAAGCTAGTGATTCCAAACAAGCCTGTTGGACTTTAACCTGGGGCCCACCCCAGTCCGGCATCTCCATATCATTGAGAAAGGAGGTGTTCCACAAAGCAGCCACTCAATGCAAATGTGGTGGGGATTATGACAAAAAAAGTGGTGGGTGTAGCAAAAGATGTTTGAGTAAAGGTCATGGGTATGTGAAAGCATTATAGTGGTGGAGGATATCAGAGTGCATTGCCAGCGATGAGACACATTTAAAAATGAACAAGCATGGAGTATATCAGAAAGTGTATTATTCAGGACGAAAGAGACATTGCATTATATCTTAATTTGTGCGCATGCCATGTTATATGCCAACCCAAATTACAGTAATGTGAAAATCTGGTCAGGATTATGTGTAGTAGTTGAATGAAGGACCGGGTTGATGTCAAATCAAGGGCACAGCAGCAGAACAACAATTAACAGCCCTTTGATTAACTGAAGAGCCACACAATCAGCAGCTTTGATTAACTGGCTACATATTAACTCTCTCTTCATTCAAAAGCCATTTACTGCTTTGAAATGTCTATGAGACTGCGGTGAGTCAGAATAGTGCATCCTCATTGGCTGCAAATCAGTTTCAAGGTTCTGCTAATGTTTCATAGAATGAATCATAGAATGTTTACAGTACAGAAGGAAGCCCATTCAACCCATTGTGTTTGTGATGGCCCTTTGAAGGAGCAATTCACCTCGCGCCACTCCTCTGCTTTTTCCCTCTAGCTCCACAACTATTTCCTTTTCAGGGAACGATCCAATTCTCTTTTGAAAGCCTCATTTGACCCTTTCTTTCACCACACTTTCGTGCAGCGTATTCCAGATCCTAACCATTCGCTGCGTGAAAAGGTTTTTCCTCGTGTCACAATTGCTTCTTTTGCCAAGTACCTTAAATCTGTGTCCTCTGGTTCTCGACCCTTCCACCAATGGGAACAGTTATGCTCTAGCTACTCTATCCAGATGCCTCATGTTTTTGAATACCTCTATTGATTCTTCTCCCAACCTTCTCTTCACGAAGAAGGACTATCCCAAATTCTCCAATCTTTCCAGGTAACTCAAGTTCCTCATCCTTGGGACCATTCTCGTGAGTCTCATGTGCACTCTCTCCAATACCTCCTCACCCTTCCTAAAGTGGATGTCCAGAACTGGACGCAATACTCAGGTTGAGGTCAACCTAGTGTTCTATACATAATTTCCTTACCTATGTACTCTATGCTCCTATTGATAAATCCCAGAAGGCCAAATGCTTTCATAGAATTCATAGAATTTACAGTGCAGAAGGAGGCCATTCGGCCCATCGAGTCTGCACCAGCTCTTGGAAAGAGCATCCTACCCAAGGTCAACACCTCCACCCTATCCCCAGAACACAGCAACCCCACCCAATACTAAGGGCAATTTTGGACACTAAGGGCAATTTATCATGGCCAATCCACCTAACCTGCACATCTTTGGACTGTGGGAGGAAACCGGAGCACCCGGAGGAAATCCACGCACACACAGGGAGGAGTGCAGACTCCGCACAGACAGTGACCCAAGCCGGAATCGAACCTGGGACCCTGGAGCTGTGAAGCAATTGTGCTATCCACAATGCTACCGTGCTGCCCTATCAGCCGCACTCTCAATCTGTCCAACCACCTTCAGTGATTTACGAACATATACATCCAAATCCCTCTGTCCCTGCACCCCCTTGAGAATTGTATCCTTGGTTTCATATTGTTGTTCTGCATTCTTCTCATCATAACACTGTTGCTTCACAGCACCAGGGCCCCAAGTTCGATTCCCGACTTGGGTCACTGTCTGTGCGGAGTTTGCACGTTCTCCCTGTGTCTGCATGGGTTTCCTCCGGGTACTCCGGTTTCCTCCCAAAAGTCCCGAAAGACGTGCTGTTAGGTAATTTGGACATTCTGAATTCTCCCTCTGTGTACCCGAACAAGCGCCGGAATGTGGCGACTAGGGGCTTTTCATAGTAACTTCATTGCAATGTTAATGTAAACCTATTTGTGACAATAAAGATTATTTTTAAAAAATTCACTTCACACTTCTCTGCATTAAATTCAATCTGCCACAGAGAGCCCATTGTACCAACATATGTCCTTTTGAAGTTCTACGTTATCCTCCTCATGGTTAACAATGCTTCCAAGTTTTGTATCATTCACAAATGTTGAAATTGTGCCCTGCGCACCAAGGTCTGGATCATTTATACGTATCAGGAGGAACAGCCATCCTAACGCGATGCCTGTGGAATGTGACTGTAAACATCCCGATAGATAACTGTTCATCACTACTTTCTGTTTCCTACCACTTATCCAATTTCATATCCATGTCATTTCTGTCCCCTTTATTTCCTGACGTCTAACTTTGCTCACAAGTCTACCGTGCCTCACTTTGTCAAATGCCTTTTGGAAGTCTATGTACACCTCATCAATAGCATTACCCTCATCGACCCTTTCTGTTGCCTCATCAAAAAAACTTAACCAAGTTAGTTAAACATGATTTTCCCTTAACAAATCCATACTGGCTTTCCTTAGTTAACCCACATTTGCCCAAGTGGCTATTCATTTCTCTTGAATTATTGTTTCTAAAAGCTCCCCCACCACCATGTTTAAATTTACTGGCCTGTCGTTGTTGGGCTTATCTTTATACCCATTTTTGAATAAAAGTGCAACTTTTACAATTCTTCATTCCTCTGGCACCACTCCTGAGTCTAAAGAAGATTGAAAAACAATGGCCAGTACCTCCACAATTTCCACTCTCACCCACTTCAGTGTCCTTGGGTGTATCTGAACCGATCCAGGTGCCCAATACAGCAACCTATCCAATATCTCCTCCTTATCAATTTAAAATCCTTCAAATATCTGAACTACCTCCTCTTGCACCATAATCTGGGCTGTATCTTCTTCTTTGGTAAAGACAGATGCAAAGTATTCGCTCAATACCTCTGCCATGCCCCCTGGTTCATGGGTAAATCCCCTCTTTTGATTCTTAATCAAATAACATGGGGCTGGTTTAGCACAATGGGCTAAACAGCTGTCTTGTAATGCAGAACAATGCCAGCAGTGCGGGTTCAATTCCCGTACCGGCCTCCCCGAACAGACGCCGGAATGTGGCGACTAGCAGCTTTTCACAGTAACTTCATTGAAGCCTACTTGTGACAATAAGCGATTATTATTATTAATTGGCCCCACTCTTCTCTTCATTATCTTCTTCCTATTTATATGCCTATGAAATATTTTGGGATTCCCTTTTATGTCAGCTGCCAGTCTCTTCTCATACTCTCTGCTTCTTTTATTTGCCATTACAGTCTTTCTCTGAACCATCTATACTTGGCCTGGTTCTAAATTATATTGTACCCCTGACATCTTTCGGGGACACACTTTTTCTGCTTCATTTGCATCTCTAACTCCTTCATCATCCATGAAGCTCTGGATTTTCTTGCCCTACCTTTCCCCTTTGTGGGAATATACCATGACTACACTCAAACTATTTCTTCTTTAAAAGGCAGCCCATTGTTCAATGTCCAATTTATCTGGGCCAGATGCACTCCAGCCCCATTGAAGATAACTTTTCCGCTTTTCCCTGGTTGCTATTTCTGGTGAAGACACTGACTAATATTTCCAGCCATCTGGCGTCTTTCTCGTTGCAAACCTAGACAGTGTGTGTCAGTAGGAAATTCCTTCATGGAGAGTATCATTAAAAAGAACTCAACCACTGCTTTGCTGGTGTCCACACACACTGAGACAGTCACACCACTGCAGGGTCTAGAACTCATTTTTCTCATCATTAGAGCAAACTACAATTCCCGAATCGTAACTCCTTACAAAGAGATTCATAAACAAGATGATATGTTTAAGTTGTACACAGTTCTACACAAAGAAATCGAAGGAAAGCAAAACACGACAAATCTCACTCAAAGAGTGTCATTGGCCAACTAATCATGGTTAGAAAAATATTCCCTGAACACGGGCACAGTTTAACCTTAGATTTCTTTGTGTAGAGCTGTGTACAACTTAAACATGTCATCTTGTGACTTGGTGTCGGGACAAGGCCATTGAAACACACGAGGGGGGATCACCCAGGTCATTAGAGACCCCTGAGTGATTGGGGACAGGGCAAGGTGGCACCCTGGCACTCCCTCTGGCACCTGGCCATCTTGCCACTGCCAGGTTGGCACCCTGGCAGGGCCCGATTGGAAAGGGTACTGCCAGCGAGCCATGGTGGCAGTACTAGTGTGCCCGGTGGCAGTACTAGTGAAACTCCTCAAGGCCAAAACAATTGGCAAAGTGCTGTTGAATAGTGGGTGTTCCTCAGCGCTGCAGGCGCCAAGAAAATCCTGTGAAACGCAGCCAAAACCAGACATAGATATTATTCCGTTCAATCGCCCCGCACATCTTTCTCTTGTTAAAACCATTGTATGTTTCAGAATACTTCCTGTAAAAGTGTGAATCACAACAAATATGAGCATTACCCTTCATTGTCACATCGTTAATGAATTAAAGATTGGAGGGAACTTGGAGCAAACAGTCCATTTACTCACCAAACGGCAAAGAGAAGAATGTAGAGCCTGTTTGAACAGCGCACTGCAGCAGTCTGCAGAACATATTTTAAAGGGTCCCTGAACTAGGTGCCATGATATCCACATCAGCATATCATGGTGCAATCACACACTGATGGACAGACAGTTGGACCAACCAGCACACACATAACACCGCAGCCAATCACCAGTGAGAGCACACGCACTATATAACAGGGAACACCACAGTTCCCGCTTATTCTACCAGGAGATAGCTCAGAGCACAGAGCTCACAGCGCGCCACTCAGACATAGACACCCTAGGCCAGCAGCTCCTTAAAATAAAGCGCCTCACCCTAGCGACTGCCATCGAGGCCTGCGTCCTCCATGAGAACGCGACCAGCCGGTACTCCCAAATCCAGGCGGCCGAAGTGGCACGGCTCGAGTCCTACGAGGCGGAGCGGGTCCAGTCGATCGAGTTCCTCCCGGCCCGCGGCCCGGACGAGGGCGGCCATTTTTGCGCTTTCCGAGGCCTCCCGCGCTTGTACGCGCCAAAAGAGGGGACGTTGACGCAGAGGGAAGTGATGCGCAGGCGCGCTCTACACAGGACCGCACCGCGCGTGCACGGTGGCGCGATGAACGCAACGAACGCCATGACATCACGGCATGCGGCAACTGTGGCTTCGCCCACCTAAAGCGGCAATGTCCGGCCAAAGCGCGACAATGCCTCCGATGTGGCAAGATGGGCCACTATGCTGCCTGCTGTCGAGCAGCTCAACCTGCCAATTCCCAACAATTCCGCCAGCCTCGCAGGGACGTGCGGGCGATTCAGCCCCCCTACACTGAGTCAAATCCAGATAGTATGCAGACCAGCGATACCAAAGACAGGGAGCCCTTCAGCGTTGCGGTAATCCACACAAGCCAGATGTCCCCAAGTCGGAACCACCAGCCGCTGCCAGTGCACAGCATTGATCTGGGCAATGAGTGGTGTGCCACCCTAACGGTCAACCCAAATTCGTCGCCCACCTGAGAGACTTGACCTACAAGCCTGTTAGCACATTGGACTCACTGAATTGTTTTACAGTACTGTTAACGAGTTTCTTTTCTTGTTGGTCATTGTTCCAGAAGTTTTCTCTCGTCGTTTGTTGATTGCATTTGTTCTGTTATTGGTACAACCTCATTGCTCTGTTGCACCTGACACCTTCCTCTGTATATAGTTTAGCCTCATGTACATGTTGTAAATATTGCACACACATACTCAGATGCACTCAGTACACATTTCTATTTATTAGCCTGTAGGCACATATCCTTGTGAAAAGGGGGGAGGTCATGATATCCACATCAGCATATCATGATGCAATCACACACACACACTGATGGACAGGCAGTTGGACCAACCAGCACACACATAACATCGCAGCCAATCACCAGTGAGAGCACACGCACTACAAAACAGGGCTCGTTCTACCAGGAGATAGCTCAGCTCAGAGCACAGAGCTCAAAGCGTGCCACTCAGACATAGACCATGTGCTGAGTGCCTCACTAAGATAGTGATAGGGCTGGGTCCACAGGTTAGCTGGTGTAACACGTACCCAAGCCAGTAGTTAGTTATTACAGTTGTTTAGACAATAAAACTGAGTTGTGCCATCTACAGCCGTGTTGGATCATTTGTGCATCAGAACACCTAACACGATACTAGGGAAAACACGACCAAAAATATAGTGGGGCGTAATGGAGCCTGCAAAAGCAGGAACAATGACGTGTGGGGTGACTGAACTGGACAGGTTCAAAATCTCAATTTCCCAATAACAGGTTAAGATGCAGGGATATAGGGCACAATCGAACTAAAGGAAAATAGAGACCGTTCTGGGCGGGATTAGCAGCATCGTTCCCCATGCTTGTCGGACCCCCCACCCCCAAGGCTTCAGGCAATCGGAGCTCCTCCATGCAGGAAGAGATCAGGACGCCATTTTTTAATGGTGCCCTGATTTCTCGAACCCGACACAGCCCCTGGACCTCCCCAACGCCCCAACTTACCTGTGAGGGGTCCCCGGGCTCCCCCACATCCCACCTCACATGGCAGGTCAACCCCAGGCCCGATCCCGGGGGCAAAATGCCAGCCTGGTATCTTGGCACTGTCAGCCTGGCATCTTGGCAATGCCCTGCCAGGTTGGTAGTGTCACCTGGGCTCTCTGGCAGAGCCAGGCTGGCACCCAGGCAGCCCTGCTAGGGTGCCAGGCTGGTAGTGCCAAGGTGCCAGGCAGGCACCAGCAGTGCCAGGGTGCCACCTTTCTCAGAGGTAGACCACCCGAGAGCCTCCGATCAGCTGGGAAACCCCCCAGGTACCGTTCCGCCTGGTCCCCGTTAGTGGGAACCAGTACTGAATGGTACCCGGCTGGGGTCTCCTCAGTGAGGTCGGTAGATGCTGTGTACCCAGTAGATCCGGCGGCATCACACCTAAGTGGGGGCTGGGTGCTGTAGGGGGGGTGGGGTAGTTAGCCGGGGACATTCAATCAAGGTAAGTAAATGAGGGGGCTGAAGAGCAGATCTAAATGTATGTCCAACATCCCTCTCAGGATGTTGGCTGCAGAGTCATTATTGGGCTTTGAGTTCACCAACAATATTTCAATTATCCCCGCTGAGAGTGACATTGGATAATTCGTTTACAATGCATGGGGGGTCCAGCTGAGCCTGCAAATTCAGCCATTTCCACAGAGTGATGAATACAACATTGGACACTACCATATGTTGTAATATGCCTTTAAGGGATCGCAGCATGAGATCATCAGAGGGGAAATGTGTCATGTGATCCAGTCTCAGTTTCCCATTGGACTGTGAGCAGAACACATCACATACAGCCCTGCTGCTGACATCATCAAGCTTTCTATCCATGTATATCTGTTCTCATGTGCTGAGACTTTATAAGTGAATCCACATTGTGTTTACACCATCCCAAATTACTGATTGCTGCTTTTATACGATTATAAAAGCATGGCAACATGAACATTGAGTAAAGAGTGAGCAAAAAAAATCATAGCTTTTTCCACGACAAAGTAAGTGCGCCTAACTCCCCTGTAAACATCAGTGTGTGCCAAGCATGAGATGTGCCAGTCTATTTAGCTTTCTGACTGAGCTCGTCTCAACAAATGACTACGATGCACACACTCTGCATACCAAGTAGTATAACCCTACAGGAGCCAGGAGACCTGCAACCTCGGAGTCCCTCGGGTCTCACCTGAGTACAATCTACCCTCCTTGGGGGGGTGGGGCTACCCCTTAATCCAGGGGCCTCTGGGACATAAATACCCCGGCCCAAGTGTGGGCCGGGTGCGGGAGACCCTTTGAGAAGTAGGAGGTGTGATGCACGATGAATTGCACAAAGACCCTTGAGTTGGATACAACTGAGGCTTTATTGCTCTAAGATGTGTGGCCTCCCACAGCAGCTGGCGAAATGGCTGCAGCATGGAGGACACACACAGTTATACTCTGCCTACTGGGCGGTGCCAGCATGCAGGGACTACCAACATACCTGTAGTACAGATCCTACCATACATCATCTAATAGAGGTGCACCAGTGGTTTACCACATTCACCCCCTGTTAAAATTGAGTCCGGCGGTGGTGGTGGAGAACTATATACAACAAATGGGTTTTACATTTACAATATTTGAGAGAAAAAAATGTATTTTGAAGTCCAGTGGACCAGTTAGAGGTTTAACCGGTCCAGGGCCTTGATGTGCCGCTGGGAGCGACGTAGCGGTGGCGGCGATGCCGATGCTGGTCTGATGTTCGGTGACTCCGGGAGCGTGCCAAAATCCTCTTCATCCTCGGGCGTGGGCAGGGGGATGACGGATGGTTCTGGGGGGGTTGCTGCTGGAAGCACCGGGTAGGGGAGAGTGGCGCCGGGCCGGAGGTGTGTGTGTGTGTGTGGAACCTGCTGGTGCCAGGTCCCTGAGGGAGACAGTATCTTGGCGGCTATCGGGGTACGCCACGTAGGCATCCTGGGGGTTTGCATGCAGCACTTGCGCCCTCTCCACCAACGGGTCCGCCTTGTGGAGTCGGATGTGCCTACGGAGCAGGACGGGTCCTGGAGCTGCGAGCCAAGTCGGGAGCGACACCCCGAATGTGGACTTCCTGGGGAAGCCAAAAGACGTTCATGGGTGTGTTGTTAGTGGCGGTTCACAGTAGTGACCGAATGGTGTGTAGTGCATCAGGGAGGACCTCCTGCCAGCGGGAGGCTGGGAGGTTCCTTGACTGTAGGGCCAGTTGGATGGCGTCCATACCGTCCCGTTCTCCCTCTCTACCTGTTTGTTTTCCCGGGGGTTGTAGCTTGTCGTCCTGCTGGAGGCGATACCCCTGCTGAGCAGGAACTGACGTAGCTCATCGCTCATGAATGAGGATCCCCTGTCACTGTGGATGTAGGCGGGGAAACCGAACAGAGCGAAGATTGTGTTGAGGGCTTTGATGACAGTGGCAGACGTCATGTCGGGGCATAGGATGGCGAAGGGGAATCTGGAGTACTCATCGACCACACTGAGAAAATACGTGTTACGGTCGGTGGAGGGGAGGGGCCCTTTGAAATCCACGCTGAGGCGCTCAAAGGGGCGGGAGGCCTTCACCAGGCGCGCAAGGTCCGGCCGGTAGAAGTGCGGCTTGCACTCCGCGCAGACCTGGCAGTCCCTGGTGATTGTCCGTACTTCCTCGACGGAGTAGGGCAGATTGCGGGCCTTTATAAAATGGTGCAGCCGTGTGACTCCCGGGTGACAAAGGCTGTCGTGCAGGGCCCGGAGTCGGTCTACTTGTGCGCTGGCACAAGTACCTCGGGATAGGGCATCTGAGGGCTCGTTGAGCTTGCCGGGGCGATACATAATCTCGTAATTGTAGGTGGAGAGCTCGATCCTCCACCTCAAGATCTTAACATTCTTGATCTTGCCCCACTGTGTTTTATTGAACATGAAGGCTACCGACCGTTGGTCAGTGAGGAGAGTGAATCTCCTGCCGGCCAGGTAATGCCTCCAATGCCGCACAGCTTCAACGATAGCTTGAGCCCATTTTCGACGGATGAGTGCCGAATTTCTGAGTCATGAAGGGTGCGGGAAAAGAATGCCACGGGCCTGCCTGCCTGATTGAGGGTGGCGGCTAGGGTGACGTCTGATGCGTCACTCTCTACTTGAAAGGGCAGTGTCTCATCTCCTGCGTGCATCCTGGCCTTGGCGATATTGGCTCTGATACAGCCGAAGGCCTGTTGTGCTCTCGGCCGTCAGGGGGAAAATGGGTGGACTGTATGAGTGGGCGGGCCTTGTCCGCATAGTTTGGGACCCACTGGGCGTAGTATGAAAAGAACACCAGGCAGCGTTTGAGGGCCGTTGGGCAGTGGGGGAGGGGAAGTTCCATGAGGGGGTGCATGCGGTTGGGATCGGGCCCCAGAACTCCGTTCTAGACCACATAGCCAAGGATGGCTAAGCGGGTCGTGCTAAACACGCACTTCTCCTTGTTATAGGTGAGGTTTAGGAGAGTGGTGGTGTGGAGAAATTTGGCACGGTTGGCATCGTGGCCCTGCTGATCATGGCCGCAGATGGTGATGTTGTCTAGGTACGGAAAGGTGGCCCACAAACCGTACCGGTCAACCATTCGGTCCACCTCCCTTTGGAAGCCCGTTGGTGATGCCGAAAGGAACCCTGAGGAAGTGATAGAGGCGACCGTCTGCCTCGAAGGCAATGTATGGACGGTCCGATTTATGAATGGGGAGCTGGTGGTAGGCGGATTTGAGGTCTACCGTTGAGAAGACCCGGTACTGTGCAATCTGATTGACCATATCAGATATGCGTGGGAGGGGGTACCCGTCGAGCTGCGTGTACCGATTGATGGTCTGGCTGTAGTCCATGACCATTCTGTGTTTCTCCCCAGTTTTAACTACTACAACTTGGGCTCTAGAGGGGCTGTTGCTGGCCTCGATAATGACTTCCCGAAGCAGCCGCTGGACCTCGGACCTGATGAAAGTCCTGTCCTGGGTGCAGTACCGTCTGCTCCTGGTGGTGACGGGTTTGCAATCCGAGGTTAGATTTGCAAAGAGGGAAGGCGGATCGACCTTTAGGGTCGCGGGCCGCACACAGTAAGGGGTGGTAGGGGCCAGCCGAATTTCAGGGTTAGGCTCTGGAGGTTGCACCGGATGTCCAGGCCAAGTAGTGGGGTAGCGCAGAGGTTAGGGAGGACGTAGAGGCGGAAGCCGCTGAGTTCTACGCCCTGGACCGTGAGTGTGACCGTACAATATCCCCGGATCGCCACGGAATGGGATCGGAGACCAGGGAGATTCTTTGGTTGGCGGGGTGTACCGCGAGGGAGCAGCGCCTAACCGTATCCGGGTGGATGAATCTTTAGGTGCTCCCGGAGTCCAGTAGGCAAGAGGTCACGTGTCCGTTGACTTTCACGCTGGTCGATGCGGTGGCCAGGTTGTGCGGACGAGACTAGTCGATGGTCACTGAGGCGAGTCGTGGTCGGTCGTCGCTGGTGTCGGGCAATGGGGTGCCCAGGGGGCACAGGTCCTGGAACGCTGGCGGTGCCCATGTGCCATGGAGGAGACAAGATGGCGGCGCCTGAAGATCTTGAGGAGGACAAAATGGCGGCGCCCATGGGCCGCACGTGACGGGGGTTGAACAAGATGGCGGCGCCCATGGACTGCAGTGTTGCGCGGAGGGGAAGATGGCGGTGCCCACTGGCCGCACTTGGTCTGAGGGGGAGAAGATGGTTGTGCCCACTGGCCGCGCGTGGTCTGAGGGGGAGAAGATGGCGGCGCACGCTGGCCGCGCATGGTCCGGGGTGGTGAAGATGGCAGCGCCCATTGTCCATAAACGAGGGGGGTGGGAGCAATAGCGGCGACTGCACGGGCCTGGCACACCGCGGCGAAGTGCCCCTTCTTACCGCAAGCCTTACAAAGGACAGCGTGGGCCGGGCAGCGTTGGCGAGGGTGTTTCTGCTGGCCGCAAAGGTAACATTGGGGACCCCCGGGGTTCGCTGGCTGGTGCGTGGCGCAGGCATATTGGCTGGGTAAGGCCCCCGCTGGGGCGGCCATCTGTGGGGTCCACGATGCGTAGGAGGGGTGGGCCGCGCGGCTGGGGGTGTAGGCCTGAATGTTGCACGTGGCGACCGTTATTTGGATACGGAGGTCCATCTTTTGAAAATCTTAGAGCAATAAATTGATGCACGATCAATTGCACAAAGACTTGAGTTGGATACAACTGAGGCTTTATTGCTCTAAGATGTGTGACCTCCCACAGCAGCTGGCGAAATGGCTGCAGCATGGAGGACACACACATTTATACTCTGCCTACTGGGCGGAGCCAGCAGGTAGGGACTACCAACATACCTGTAGTACATACACCACCTAATTGAGGTGCAACAATGGTTTACCCCAAGGTGTAATATAATGGGTATAATAAATATTTGAGTATTTTACAGTCATCGTTTCCAAGTGGTCGCTTGCCTGGGACTTTACACAAGGCTATGGACCAAGTGCTGGAAAATGGGATTAGAATAGTTATGTGCTTGATGGGCCGAAGGGTCTCTTTCCGTGCTGTAAAACGCTATAACTCTCTAAAACTCTCTGTGACTCTATGAATAGAACAAAAATCATGTA
The DNA here is from genome assembly GCF_047496885.1 of Scyliorhinus torazame. NCBI lineage: Eukaryota > Metazoa > Chordata > Chondrichthyes > Carcharhiniformes > Scyliorhinidae > Scyliorhinus > Scyliorhinus torazame. The sequence continues at coordinate 253,874,772 of NC_092714.1, read as the reverse complement.
AGGTGCTACAAACAGCACTGTGATAAAGGTCAGGCAATTTGTTTTTGAATTGGTGAGGGCTTAAATATGGGCAGCACGGTAGCACAGTGGTTAGCACTGTTGCTTCACAGCGCCACAGTCCCAGGTTCGATTCCTGGCTTGGGTCACTGTCTGTGTGGAGTCTGCAAGTTCTCCCCGTGACAGCGTGGGTTTCCTCCGGGTGCCCCGGTTTCCTCCCGCAATTCCCTGGACATTCTGAATTCTCCCTCTGTGTACCCGAACAGGCGCCGGAATGTGGCGACTAGGGGATTTTCACAGTAACTTAATTGCAGTCTTAATGTAAGCCAACATCCGACAGGGAGCGCAGTTTAATGTCTGGTCAGTGAGACATGCACTCTAACACTGCTAATCTCTCGATCGTACTGCACTGGAGTGACAGTCAAGGTTTCGCACCCCGGTCTCCAGAGTGGGGATTGAACGCACAATCATCTGACATAGAGGCAAGAAAGCTACCAACCCAGCCAAGGCTGACACTACTGCAGAAGACTGTTTTGAAATTATTTGCGAAAACAGCCAAATGGTAATTGAGAAGGCCAGTTTGAGAACATTCCAGTACATTGATTTCAAAGACAATAATCCCCCTGCTGTTTCGCAGCTAGTACACAGCAGAGTCAATTGCAGTCAGCTTAATTGGCTGTGGGTTTAATTAATTGCCATGGCTGTAGCAGTGAGTTTTAATGTTCACAGTTAGGGGATAAACACTGTCCCCAGAACATCAACCAGCCACTTCTGACATAATACAGGAGATGAGATAAAAAGCTCAGTACACGCAAGGTCATGCACTATTATCATATACAAGTGTTGGGATCTGTTGCTTCACTGGGTTAAGATCACATAAAAGGGTGCAACCCTCTGGTTACCTCCTTCATTGGTAAACAAATGAAGAACTGCATTTATAACAGCACCGTTCACATCCTCAGGACGTCCCAAAGCAATTGACAGCTAATGCCGTACTTTTGACCTGTAGTCGCTGTAATAATGTCGGAAATGTGACAGCCAATATGCGTACAGTACGATTGAAAGCAAATTATTGCTTTTTTACTATTCTTTCAAGACATGTGAGTGCCGCAGGCAAAAGGCCAGCTTTTCTTGCTCATCCCTAATTGCCCTTAGGAAGGTGGTGTTGAGATGTCTTCTTGGACAGCTGCAGTCCATCTGGTGCAGGTACATTCACAGTGCTGTTAGGGATGGAGTTCCAGGGCATTAGCCCAATAGTGAAAGAACAGTGATGTCATTCTAAGTCAGGATGTTTTTTTTATTCTTTCAAGGGGTGTGGCGTTGCCAGTATGCATTGCCCAGCCCCAGTTAAGAATCAACCACATTGCTGTGGATCTGGAGTCACATGTAGGCCAGACCAGGTAAGGATGGCAGATTTCCTTCCGTAAAGGACATGAATGAACCAGAATGTTTTTTTCTGATAATCGGCAATGGTTTCATGATCATCATTAGACTTTTAATTCCAGATTTTTATTGAATTCAAATTTCACTGCCTGCAGTGATGGAATGCGAACCCGGGACCCGGAGCATTAACCTGGGTTACTGCTTTACTAGTCCAGTGACAAGACCACTGTGCCGCCGCCTCTCGATTAGTTGTTGTGTGGCTTGGAGGGGAACCTGAAGCTGGTGGTGTTCCCATACAGTTGCTGCCCTTTCCTTCCAGGTATTAGAGGTGGCGGATTTGGAAGATGCTATCGAAGAAGACTTAACTAGTTGCTACCCTGCATCTTACAGATGGTGCACACTGCTGCCACTCTGCGTCAGTGGTGGAGGGACTAAATGTGGAAGGTGATAGATGGGGTGCCAAGCAAGCTGCCTTGACCTGGATTGTGTTGAGCTTCTTGAGTGTTGCGGGATTTGCCCAAATGTTATCCAAGTCTTGCTGATACGGACATGGAAACTTCAGCACTGCTTCTCGTTCAGCAAAGATAGTCAACATTCTGTCTGTATTGCTGTGAGATTCCTGGGACAAGAAACAGCCAGAGGCACCTGGAATTAAAAGTGCATGAGCAACATGATTTCTTTTATTAAAACAGCTTCTTAACACTCCCAGATTCTGTTTGCAGACTCCCTCTGCTGGTACAATTCTATGTGGTAGCCTCAAGGGAGCAAAACATCTCAAATGGAATTTGCCATACTTGAGACTAAATACGATGGTGGGTGGGAAAGTCAGCACGTTGTAGTACAGTGGTTAGCACTGTTGCTTCACAGCGCCAAGGACCGAGGTTCGAATCCCGGCTTGGGTCACTGTCTGCAGATTCTGCACATTCTCCCCGTGGCTGCGTGGGTTTCCTCCGGGTGCTCCGGTTTCCTCCCACAAGTCCCGAATGACGTGCTTGTTAGGTGAATTGGACATTCTGAATTCTCCCTCAGTGTACCCGAACAGGCGCCGGAGTGTGGCTACTAGGGGAATTTCATAGTAACTTCATTGCAGTGTTAATGTAAGCCTACTTGTGACACTAATAAAGATTATTATTATTGCATCTCCCACTGGCCAGCGGGGCAGGTTGCGGTGCCAGTTCATTCGCTTTTCACCTGTTCACTTTTATACATGCATAAACGAGCAGCAGTTTGTACCTCTTGGCAGAGTGGGCTGCAATTTGTCCTTCTCACCGTTACCTCATCGGTTCGCAGTTCTGGGCACCATATCATAGAATCAACAGTGCAGAAGGAGGCCATTCGGCCCATCGAGTCTGCACCGGCTCTTGGAAAGAGCACCCTACCCAAGGTCCACACCTCCACCCTATCCCCATAACCCAGTAACCCCACCTTACACTAAGGGCAATTTTGGACACTAAGGGCAATTTATCATGGCCAATCCACCTAACCCGCACATCTTTGGACTGTGGGAGGAAACCGGAGCACCCGGAGGAAACCCACGCACACACGGGGAGGATGTGCAGACTCCGCACAGACAGTGACCCAAGCCGGAATCGAACCTGGGACCCTGGAGCTGTGAAGCATTTGTGCTATCCACAAGGCTACCGTGCTGCCCACGGTAAATAACACCCACGACACTCCTCCAAGCAGGACTGGCGGGAGGTCCTTTACAAGTGTGATGGGAGCCTCACAGCACCAAGGACCTGGGTTCAATTTCCGGCCTTGTCTGATTGTCTGTGTGGAGCTTGCACTTTCTGCCCTCCTGGTACTCCGGTTTCCTCTCCCAGTCCAAAGTTCTGAAAGTTAGTGGATTGGCCATGCTAAATTGCCAGTTAATGTCCAACGGTGTGCAAGTTAGGTGGCTTGGCCATGACCAATGTGTGGGGTTACGGGGGTAGGGCGGAGGATTGTGCCAAGGTATTGTGCTCTTTTGGAGGGTCGGTGCAGACTCGATGGGCCATTGGCCTCCTTCTGCACTGCAGGGATTCTATTTTCTCTTCTTCAAAAAAATCTTTGGCATTATAGAGGAGGCCCACCAAGCTCATCACAGACAACAGGGCATAGTAGTCAACAGGCTGTCTTCAGTTCTTCCGCGGATGTCAGGGATGGATCTCAACATAAGGGTAGGGCAAGAAAAATTAAGAAATACTTGAGGGCGCAATGGTGGGATATACTTTGCACATCTGCAAATATACTTTGCTTTTCTGAAAGTCCCATCTGGTGAATTATCTTCTTTCTGATGCAATGTTCCAAGGTCATTCAAGCGGTGGGGCATAACAGATGCCCCACCACCCTCACCACCAATGACCCCACCCCCCACCCCCTCCCTCACCCCTGTCTCTTTGTGTGCACAGGTCTATGGGGTTCCACACAATCTCAGTACAGTGAGTCACCTTTCTATCCACAGCAATGACATGCGCACAGCCTCTTCCTCTATCAACATGGTGGTTGGGTAATGTATATCTTAGACTTGCGTCAGAGGATCATATCGTGTGGCCTCATGGGCATGGATTTTGTAGTTTTGCCTATTCTCCTGATGCTGATGCTGCTGCTTTGATGAATTGATGTGGATCTTACAGATTACAATGGCCAGCGCATTGGAGTCAAACTAACTCGGTGCATCTTTCAATGACCTCCATGCAATGTCTGTTCGGCTTGAGTGTGGCTACATTCCAAATAATAGTCGGGGATCTTAGACTCACATGGTGGCCTGTAGCATGACATTGCGACTGCATGTACAGGTAGACATCACCGCTCTAGCATTTCCCACTCTCCGCCTGCATGATGCAGAGTTATGGACCTAACCCGCACTTGCTGAATCCTGAAATGTCTGCTAGACAGCCATGACTATGCAAGATTAGAGGTATGTCTCATCTAGCCTCATGGAACTGGCTTATTAAATGGAAGGGTGCTGGCTTGCGGCTATTGGTCTGGCTAGCATGGCTTGACATAATCCAGTGCTGGCTCTCCAAAGGACAGTCAACATGGTGATCCGATCATGACCATGCCATTAGTGTCCCAGGATTCCGTGTGCACATCTGAAACTGCTGGAATAAAAATGGGGAGGCCTCTGATGGGATGAGAATGAAGCCCCAGAACAGCTGAGGTTTCTGTTTTATTATCAACAAAGTTACTGGGCACAATCCAACAGCCACACTGTGCCCAAAAGGCAGCTCACCGCGGCGCAGCGTGGCCGATGAAAGCCAAGAGACCCTACAATGGGCGGGATTTAGCAAAATCAGCATATTAGAGCGAAGAAATAAGCCTCACTCTAATGTGCAGATTCCCAAGCCATCTGAGGCTTTGGAATTCATCCCCTTTGCCTCAGAGACCTTGGGCACGTGGCATTCAGCACTGGTCCCGACAAAGTGGACCGGATGGATCAGCAGTGGAGGGGATCTCCCAGGGGTTTGGAGGCCCTCAGCTGCGTGCCCTTTGGGCAGGGTGGTGCCCTGGCACTGCTGGTGCCACCTGGCTACCCTGGCAATGCCAAGGTGCCCAGATGGCACTGCCAGCTGGAAGGGGCAGTGCCAGGTTGGCACTGCCAAGATGCCAAGCTGGCATTTTTGCGCACGTGCGATCGGGCCGAGGTTGCCCAATCGCACGTGCGATACCGACCTCAGGTGACTGTCTGTGTGGAGTTTGTACTTTCTCCCCCTGTCTGCATGGGTTTCCTCCGGGTGCCCTGGTTTCCTCCCACAGTCCAAAGATATGAAGGTTAGGTGGATTTGCCGTGCTAAATTGCCACTTAGTGTCCCAAGATGTACAGGTTAAGTGGGGTTACGGATTTACGGGGATGGGTCGGTGGAATAGGCCTAGGGAGGATGTTCTTTGGGAGGGTTGGTGCAAATCCAATGAGCTGAATGCACTATAAGGATTCTATGAATTCTATGGACCCACGTGGGCAGGCATTGGCAGTGGCCGTCAAACTGGCTTTCACTGGAGGGCCACTGCCCCACCTGTGGTTGGTCCTGTGCTGGAGTTTTATGCCCTTTTTTTTTCTTCAAGCAGAGTGTTGTGAGAGCGAGAAAAGGCTTGTGTGGAGAGGAGAGAGGAGAGAGGCCTTTGTACAGGGTGACAGTGAAGCATGGTTTGAGATGCCAATAAAATAAGGATGAATGTGAATATTAGTTGTTCACTTGGGGATGTGAGCAGGTGCCTGGAGGAATGAGTGGAGTATTTGGTTGTGTTGGTCTGAGTGCTGTGCAGTTGGAAGCTGGGAAAATCAGAGTATGGGCTTGGCACCTGAACAAGTTATCCCACTCACCTTTGCTGCCACCGTGAGGCCCGTGAAGTTCTTGGGGCACTATCTTTGTGTTCAAGGGACCTCTTCCATCACTGGCTGGTTGGTATGAGAGGTTGGCCTGTTCGCCCCAATCCTTGACAAACATCACCTCACTTTAATGCCTCAGATGCTACAGCCGGACCTGTAGCTCAGAGACCTTTTGGGCAGCACGGTGGCCTTGTGGATAGCACAATTGCTTCACAGCTCCAGGGTCCCGGGTTCGATTCCGGCTTGGGTCACTGTCTGTGCGGAGTCTGCACGTCCTCCCCGTGTGTGCGTGGGTTTCCTCCGGGTGCTCCGGTTTCCTCCCACAGTCCAAAGATGTGCAGGTTAGGTGGATTGGCCATGATAAATTGCCCTTAGTGTCCAAAATTGCCCTTAGTGTTGGGTGGGGTTACTGGGTTATGGGGATAGGGTGGCGGTGTTGACCTTGGGTAGGGCGCTCTTTCCAAGAGCCGGTGCAGACTCGATGGGCCAAATGGCCTCCTTCTGCACTGTAAATTCTATGATCATATTCAGTGGCTGGTCAAGAAGCCGAGAGGTGGGATACCAGTGCTTCGGCTGGGTTAATGAGCCCTGGTGAAGCCCGCTGATAAAAGAAATATGTTCCTGAGCCACCTTTTCATGCCTTTTCACTGCATGTGGATCTGTTGTGATAAGGTTCCGCTCAAGGTGTTAAGCATAATGAGGAGTCTTGCTTGGAGTAAATATGAAGAAACTTCTTCCACGAGGTGGAAGGTAACCAGACCAGTGAACACAGGTTTACGGGTTATTGGCGAAAGAACCAGGAGGGAGAGGAGGAGAAAAATTGCACAGCAAGTTGCTATGCTTTGGAGGGCACAACATGAAAGCAGATGGAAGTTTCAATTGTTGCTTTCATGGGGTACTTGAAGGTGAAAATGTTGCAGGGCTATGGGTAGTGAAGGTGGGGGATGGGGGGGAGGGGGGGCGCGGGGGGGCCGGGGGGGGGGGGGTCACTGGATAACCTTTCCAGGTAGCCAACACGGATACAACTGTCTGAATAGTCTTTCTATAATAATCTATATTGACCTATTATTCCATAATGTCTACAATGTGACAGATACAAAAACAAGCAAATAAGTACACTGTATTAATATAGCCATGCTATCATATACTTGCCGTGGTTCCCTTGTCAACAGGAGTGGAGCAATCCTGCTTATTCCTATTGACTTAAGCACTGTTCTCAATGAACTAGTCCATTTATCATTACTTGGTGTCATGTGCCAACAGTAAAGGGAGTCAGAGGTGCGCAGACATGTGTTTTAGCACATTAGGAGCTGTTCTAACACAATCAGCTTTATTCCTCACCAAGTAACACAAGGCATGTGTGTGAAAATGCTCTGTGAGAAAAACACCTCACAATTACCTCAACATTAATGAATTCTTGCCGGTTCATGCGCTTCATCTTTTCATTGTTCCCATGCGGCAAAAAAATAAATGAAGCTGATCATTGAGGCACCTCATTCCTGGCGTGTTCTTCCTCCCCCATTCCCCGCACGGCACCAACAATTTATTCTGTTTACTCTCCTCTTCTGAAAGCTTTGATTCTTGCTGGGGCATTATTCAGTGGAAGCTTTCAAAGCCGCAGGAACCTCGCTCAAGTAAGCACTTTACACATCGGTGACTCTGTGTTGAGGAGATTGATAGCAGGTTTAGAAATACAGCAGCTACCTTCCCCCGAGGGATTAATTAGTTATGATAGCAACAATTAAGACATCCAGATCAGAGAGAGACTCTGGTTTGCTTCGTTGGCGTACCCCAGCCGTGGCAGTTGGGACATAGTGGTGGAGAGGGGTGTACTCTGTACAATTAGAGCTTCAGTCCCATGGATTGGGGATGGGGCAGTCAGCCAGGCTTCCTGCTCCTTTGACAAAGAGTCACCCAGACTCGAAACGTCAGCTCCCTTCTCTCTCCGCAGATGTTGTCAGACCTGCTGAGATTGTCCAGTATTCTCTGTTTTTGTTTCAGATTCCAGCATCCGCAGTAATTTGCTTTTATCTTCTCGTTCCTGACTGCTATCTGGTAGTCCTTGTTAGGAGTGCGCCTGTGTGGACATGAGTTGTGGGCAGATTCAGGCATGGCTACGACACATCTCTTCATCAAGCAGCCTGTGAGCACTCTTTTAGGGAAAATAAAATCTTACTGAAAAAATTCTCAGTTGAATTAAACTTAATTATAAATCTTTAATTCTAAGAGAGTTATTGCAAACTCTTATTAATTTTACTTCACAGTATAATAAAATCTGTATGTGCAAATCTTTTATTAAATTAAATACTGCAGTGACCTGCACTAATTAGATGTGTTTCTAGTACAACTGAGTGAAAAAGAACACAAATGTTTACTTTCCCTATTTCTCACTCTGTTAATCGTCTCACAGCGTAAGGTTCCAAATGCATTGTTCCATGGGACACTCTAGGTTAAGAGCAGCATGGATTAGTACACTGTACACATTATTGAATGAGCATCAGCCCATATTCACCCTTCACATATTACTCGTCACGTAAAAGTCCAGTGGGAGTCAAAGAGCGTTGCCTCAGAAAGTTTTATCCAGCAAATGGCTGAGCTATATAGACGAAGAAGGTCACAGATTTGATCCCCAGTTGTTCCAATTGATGGTGAGCTGCATCTTTTATCGATCCTGTCCGACGACCCCAGCTGTCAAAGGACTACAGCCACATCCCACTTAGTTCCCTCTCCATAATAATGGACTTGTAAATGTAGAAAATCTTTTACTGATTTTCTAATTCTTCAGAGGGCACCTCCAACTTTAGCTGTCCCCTTCCTACACCAGCAGCGACCACCACTCCTTGGGGTGGGGAAGCTGACTGCAGGTCACCCACAGGCTTGGCCAATCCATTTGGCGTTCCTATCTAGGGAGCATTTCCCAATTGGACAGGGCTCCCAGAGACAGTGTTTTAATTGGCTGCCACCAGGACGATTGCCCTGGCAGCCAGGACCTGGACGCCATTAGGGTCAGGACTCACATATGTCTGGGAATTTTCTAAGGTCCTATAATTCTGACCACTGTCAGGTCTTGCAGATGAATAATGACCAGGAGGGAGAAGTACCAGAATACAACCAGGCTCCCACACACCGAAGAACTAAGTCAATGTCCTCAGGAGAGAAGGAAGGGAGATAGTTGATGAAGAAAATCAAATATTCTTTACTTCATCGTGTGCAATCTCACTCAGTTTGGTAATACTGAGTTTTACACTCATGCCAATAATACCCTTCAATGTTATCATCAGCTGTTCAGTGACGAATTGCATCTTATCCTATGATAATTCCCAAAACGTTTAGCAGTGGATGGTCCAGTTTATCAGCGCCACAATCACATACTGAAGAACCATGACAAGAAAATAAATTCTGTTGTGGCTGTGATATAAGAAATTTCATGCACTACAAGTAAGGGCCACTGATCAGTGTCAGACAAGACAGATTGGCAGATCCTTGAGGCTGCAATTCGTTCCTATCATTGTGCTGTTATGGTCGAAAGATTTGTTTGATTTTCCATCAGATGTGAACAGAACGATTCTTTAACAACTAAAAAACAACCAACTTAGTCGTCAGGATTGTGCTTTATGTTCTGAAGTGCTGAATGTAACAAGAGGAAAGCAGAGACCTTAGCAGTTATCGCTTATGTGACTGCATCTCTGGAGCATTTGCACTTTATACAGAGCAATGCTTGAAAGCATTCGGGGGAAATGTCAAACGCAAGCTAAAATTGATACGACACAATCTGAGGTGTCTATCTCTTTGACTGTAATATTGAAAACATCTCTCTGATGTAAATAGCAGAAGTCCACATTCATCTCATTAGCAACAGTCGCCTGTAACATACAGCATAGGATTTTAATCTGGGCTCCCTGATCTTTCAGTATTCTGGATAAGGAATGTTAGAGACTCGATCTGCAAGATGTATTCTTGTTCATAGATTATCATAGAATTTACAGTGCAGAAGGAGGCCATTCGGCCCATCGAGTCTGCACCGGCTCTTGGAAAGAGCACCCTACCCAAGGTCAACACCTCCACCCCATCCCCACAACCCAGTAACCCCACCCAACACCAAGGGCAATTTTGGACACTAAGGGCAATTTAGCATGGCCAATCCACCTAACCTGCACATCTTTGGACTGTGGGAGGAAACCGGAGCACCCGGAGGAAACCCACGCACACACGGGGAGGATGTGCAGACTCCGCACAGACAGTGACCCAAGCCGGAATCGAACCTGGGACCCTGGAGCTGTGAAGCAATTGTGCTATCCACGATGCTACCGTGCTGCCCGTGTTGACTTGCTAGCCTATTGTTTGTTGCCGAGTGTCAATGAGGACCATTTTCTTGCATGAGAGCAGCTTCCCTTTGGATAGCCAGGAGTCTTTCAGAAACTACGAGACGGAATCTCTGTGGGTGGATATGTGTTGGTTGCTCCACACTACCAACTTAAGAGCAAGAAAACAGCTGGACAGATGGCTAAAGGCTGAGTTCCAGGAATTAGCCCACCCCATGATGGACAGAGAAAGCGCAGGAGATCCAGCAGTTAGCTATCAACCATGACATGCAAGGTTTCCTTAGCTCAGTCAAGACCACCTACGGCCCAAGAATCCAAGCATCCAAGGGTCCACTCCACTGCTGGTGCTCATCAAGTACGAAAAGGTAGTCAGCATCCATTGAAAGGAGCTCGTCGAAGACATCATCAGAGGAGACTCTGTCTTCAACATGAGTTTCCTCCACTCCATCCTGCAGGCAAGACAGATTGGCAGATCCTTGAGGCTGCAATTCGTTCCGATCATTGTGCTGTAATGGTCGAAAGATTTGTTTGATTTTCCATCAGATGTGAACAGAACGATTCTTTAACAACTAAAAAACAACCAACTTAGTCGTCAGGATTGTGCATGCGCAGACAGGCTGGCGTATTCTGGCGCATGCGCGGGGGGTTCTCTTCTCCGCGCCGGCCATGGTAGAGCCCTACAGGGGCCAGGGCGGAAGTAAGAAGTGCCCCCACGGCACAGGCCCCCCCGCAGATCAGTGCGCCCCGATCGCGGGCCAGGCCACCTTGGGGGCCCCCCTGGGGTCGGATCCCCCCTCGCCGCCCCCCGATGACTACCTGTCAGCGTCTCAGCACAACCCAAACCCGGCATGAGGTTAAAAAGAAAGGCCTTCTGACAGATGACAGATAAAGAACAAGACAGCATTAGGAGCAGATGGAATCGCTGCTGAAGCACTCAAACGTGGCTGAGAAGCACTATTGGGGAGAGTACATGACCTCATTTTCCTTGTCTAGAGGGAGGAGAACTATGCACACTCAGAGCATGAGCTCCAAGCCATTGTCAACACCTTCACTGAGGCATACGAGAGCATGGGCCTGCACCCCATCTCTGTGAGGCAAAGTGTAGTAGCTCAAGGCAATACCAGGTAGATGTTAGTAAGGAAGAACAAAGGCTTCATTGGCAACTAGCTAGGGTAACGTATATACAGGCACGTGAAGCGGGATTATCCCTTCTGGGGGAGTAAGTCCCCACACCGGCGGGAGAACCGGTGCCAACCACTCCGGCATCAACAGCCCCCGAAAGTGCGGAATTCTCTAGGTGGACGCTCCAGACGGCGCCGAAGGGACTGCACGAGTTAGCGCATGCACCGAAGGGCCGGCATGGTTCTGCGCATGCGCAGACCGGCCGGCGTATTTTTCTGCATGTGCAGTGGGTTCTCTTCTCCGCGCTGGCCATGGTGGAGCGCTACAGGGGCCAGTGCGGAAGTAAGAAGTACCCCAATGCCCCAGGCCCACCCGCAGATCGGTGGGCCCCGATCGCGGGCCAGGCCACCGTGGGAGCCCCCCCACCCAGGGTCGGATCCCCCCACGCCTCCCCGAGGACTATCCCCGCCAGCTTACCTGCCAGGTCCCACCGTGTGGGACCATGCGTAACCCACGCCAGCGGGACAGGCCAAAAATGGACGGCCGCCCCCGCCCGAAAAACAGCACGGGAGAATACAGCAGCCGGCGTCGGGGCGGCGGGGCGGGATTTGCGCCGCCACCCGGGGATTCTCCGACCCAGTGGGTGGATCGGAGAATCCCGCCCAAAGTCTCTATACAGGCCTTCACACTCTGGCTCTTGGGTTCACTCTGACGTGGACCCTGCTACCCTGGCCCCACACTTTTTCTCCACTGGTCGGGGATTGCCTCATGATAGGCCCTGAGTCAGTCACAGAGATAGCTCCTTAATGGTGCTACGCTATTACATAATAATAACAATCACAATAATCTTTATTAGTGTCACAAGCAGGCTTACATTAACACTGCAATGAAGCTACTGTGAAAATCCCAAAGTCGCCACACTCCGGCGCGTGTTCGGGTACACTGAGGGAGAATTCAGAATATCCAATTCACCTAACAAGCACGTCTTTCGGGACTTGTGGGAGGAAAACGGAGCACCCGGAGGAAACCCACGCAGACATGGGGAGAACGTGCAGACTCCGCACAGACAGTGACCCAAGCCGGGAATCGAACCTGGGACCCTGGCGCTGTGAAGCAACAGTGCTAAACACTGTCCTTCAATAGCATATTTACAAATAATCTATGTACAGTAACTACATACAATATTAGGCCGAGGTAAACAAAAGGAAGAGAGTTCAAAACAGTCCATCGCATTGTTACCTGCCAGGGGATTTCCTGGGTCTCATAGACCACCTTAATTCCCGAACTGGCTCCTCCAACCCGAAGGTAATGATGTCATCATCGCTGGCAGAATGTCCCTGAGAGTCAGCCAACTCCGGGGGATTATTCCCTTCTGCAGCTCATTCCTGGATCTCCAATGGGGCCTCCTCAAGACTCCAGTATCCTCCCTGTTCTGGCTCCACCACAGGAGCACTGGTGCTGCCCACCAGCTCCAACTGTTGGAGATTGGGATTGTCCTATTTTCTGAAACATGCTGTTTCCTCTGGGACGGCTGAAGTGCCTCCACCCTCCCAAGGTGGACCCAGAGATGACGGCCCATAAGTAATTCTGCCGATGTACCGCCCATGGTAGTATGGGGATGTGGTATTATAAGACAAAAGAAAGTTTGCCAACCTAAGATGTAGTGCTCGGCTGGACTGCTTCTTCATTGCTGCTTTGAACATTTGCACAGCTCTCTCCAAAAAAACCATTTGTGGCAGGGTGAAAGGGGAATGTTCTGGTAAGGCAAACGCTAGTCATTCTGACAAGTGCTGTAAGTCCTCACCAGTGAAAGGAATGCCATTGTCGGACTATATACTTCCGGGAAGCAAGCACCCTCCACCGGGCGTCTAATGTTGAATGAGCATTGACCAAAACGAGGAACATTTTGCCAAAGAAAAGACCAGCAAAGTCCATATGTATCCTCATCCATGGGTGACCACAAACTAAACGATCGTGCAGCATATCACCGCGTGCTGCACCGAACTCTCAATGCTCAGCCATTTCTCTGAGTCTGGCAGCAAAAGCGGTGGTGGGGTCTCCTGAGTCACTGACAGCCGAGTTGTACTTGTATCGCTGTGGTATGCTCAAGGGTCTGGGGATGAAATGCTCCCCAACCAGTTTCAAAAACTGGTCAAATGACTTTATGCCTGGAGCCTCTGGGTACGTCAAATTTCTTGTAAGGCTATATATAGGTTGGTAGCCCCATAAACTGTTGATCAGATAACTTTCTGTTTACCCTTTCCTGTTATTTCATTTGCCATGAAGAAGTAATGGAGCCACTTAATATACTGGCACAGTAAGCGAGCCCCAGGAGGGCAGAGGAAATGCTTCAAGGACACCCTCAAATCCTCCTTAAAAAAAGTGCAACATCCCCACTGACAGCTGAGAATCCTTGGCCCAAGTCCCCATCAAGTGGAGGAAAAGTATCTGGGGAGGAACTGAACAGCTCACGTTTCAACACCAAGAGTAAGCTGAAGTCAAGTGTCGACAATGAAAGGAGCAGGTGGCTTCCTGGACACCCCACCACCTGCTCTTGCAACCACCATCTGCCCTACCCGTGACAGAGACTGTAGGATGCACATTGGGCTCCTCAACCACCTGAGAACATAGTTTAAGTGTGGAAGCAGGACTCTGAAGAACTGCCAAAGATGAAGTTGGTTGTTACTGCTATTCTGTCAATATTTTCAGAGGGTCCCCCACGTAGAAAAATTTGAAAACCATTAATGTAAAGAAACAATCTAAGGGGGATTGAACTTAGGTGCCATTTTTGGCAAGTATATCTCAATTTGTGGCAGAATTTCAAAATTCTGTGTTGATGCCACATCTATGTTCCCCAGCAAATCATGCTGTAGCAGTAATGAATCTTCATCCAACAGGCCTATTGTGTTAAAAAAAAAAAAAAATTGGGGGGGGCCGCCTTTCGGAAGAATCCTACGCTATCCTACTAATTCCCCATAGCTTATTTCTGATTGACCAACGGGATTTATACCTGTTCATGCACCATGGCCAGAAACATAAGCTCTTCCCCCTCCCCAGCTTCGCCTCCCAAGCATGTTCTGAGGTCTGAAGCGGGCACTGGGAGTCTGGAAGTGCATGGTCCAGATTCCCTCTGGGATCCCATTCACCCTGATCTGGACATGATTTTACATGCAGCGGGCAGGGCCTTGGTAAGGAAGCCCACCTTTGCCCAAATGAAGGCCATCAAGTGGCCACTTAATCACCAGTATTGGACCTTTTTCCACCCAGCCTCAAACGTTTAGGTTGGCGGGTGCCTGCTAGATTGGGAGTGCACTCAAAAATAAATTAAGGTCGATCTCAATTGGGAAGGGGGTGGCACCTTTATCAGAAATCTCTTCTGACTAGGGGCACCCTTCCCTCATGGCCCGGTGACCTCTGCCCTTCCCTTTCCTTTCTTGACCTATCCCCCGGGACCCTAATTGCCCATCTCACGATCCCCCAGGCCTTTCCTACCTCCACCCCAATGACCACCTCTGCCTCCCAGCATAAAGTTCCAGACAGCTACCTGCAATGTTTCTTCCGGCCACGGCAACTCTGTTCCTGGAGTGACTGGAGAGTTCTCGGACGCAGGGCTCACCACTCCCCCACCCCACCCCCCTCAGCCCCAGTGATGGGCGGAAGTCACGCCTTTTGCCAATCAATGGTGGTTAGAGCATGAAGTGACACTGGGTCTGCTGAAGTTGGCGGGGATGTCTTTCCTCACTGACTCATCGGATGGCAGGCGCCTGGAAATCAGTCCATAACTTCAGCAGAGTCACCACTGTCCACCAAATATTTGCCAAATTTATGGAACTGTCCCAAGGAACTTTTACCCAACAAATATTAGCGAAACTTTAATTCTACAATCTTCCACAGTGGCATGTGAAGGTTTTTAGCCGGCAATTGATGGCACCACTTCTGACAACTAACCATGTTGCTTGTGGTGACATACTCTAATCACATTCCCAGGAAACACTTGAATAAGTTCTCAAGAAGATTGTGGAATGGAATGGATTAATTAAATGTTCATGTCGTTGTTTGCACCTATCCAGGTAATTTCAGGCTGATACACTCATTCTCTTTATCTGTAAGAGTGTATACATGAAAACCTATCCCACAGTGAAATGGAATAGATCAGAAGAATGGATACATATGAAATTAAATGAAAATGAGATGAAAGTCGCTTATTGTCACAAGTAGGCTTCAAAATGAAGTTACTGTGAAAAGCCCCTAGTTGCCACATTCAGGCGCCTGTTCAGGGAGGCTGGTACGGGAAATGAACCGTGCTGCAGGCCTGCCTTGCTCTGCTTTCAAAGCCAGCGATTTAGCCCCGTGTTAAACCAGCCCCTAACCTCTGTACATAGTGTATATGTGAACATATGTGAACCTCTGGACATAGTGTAACAGTTCCAAGTCCTAAGGAATTTTTTCATGCCCGTTTGTTGTCATCATATATTTTCACCATTACTTGTTCTGGGAGTTCTGCCTGCTCCTCCCCTCCATCACACTGCATTCTGACACCAGAAGAGGAAGCATTGTAGCTTTGCGACTCAACTACTAAGCCAGAGGCCTGGACTAATCTGTGACTTAAGTTCAAATCCCACTATAGCAGCTATGGAATTCAAATTCAATTAATCAGATAAATGTAGAATTAAAAAACTAGTTCCAGTAACGGTGTCAAAGTACTGGACTGCCATTTGAACACTTGTACCCACGTCTTTGTGTGGTGATCCGGTATGCATACTCTTCGACCTGAATTTAACTGGGTTTTGCTCTTGGGTCGTGCTACTGGGACATGTTGTGATGTAGTATGCATGTCAAAACAGACAATAGTATGTACCATTAAGTAGCTTATGCAGCTTCTTAAAGGTACATGCCATTGTCGCGTTGCCATGCATACAATATCACACTGCTGATCTCACAAGCAGAGCTCGGATACCAGACAGTAAATATTAAATATATTGAAAAATTGGTGGGATCTCTGCACTCCCAAAACGTTTAGGACAACTTGTATACATTGATGAAGTCCTCAGAAAGTCCAATGGACCCCGGAGCACAAAATAGGCTTGATGCCACGTTAGTGTTGTCTTCAATGTTGAAGTGTTGTGTGGCAATCCCCTCAGCTTCATTGCAACCCAAAACAATGTTCTTTCCATTTCTTAAACCAGTTCAGGCATCCTATTTTCTGAATGGGTTTCGATGCCCTAAGTGGGATACAAAAAAATACTGGAAGGAATAATGCCGATAAAAATCCATTCATCATCAATCTGCCGGCTTTGTTTATTTCTGGAAAACCCTGCAAATTGCCTCTGATAAGATCAGTTTCTACCTGAGGCTGACGTTTCCCATCAATAAAGGTGGAGGCAAGCCTATTGGGACCAGTCTGCATGATGAAAGGCAAGTCCAAAGAACCCAGTCCACTTCTTTTGAGGGAATGGAAGAGGACGGAAGATAGAGAGGGTGCATTATGGCTTATAATTCGAGCGACAGAATTCTAATGCAGGAAGTGTATCAACTCTCGATAACTGAAGCAAAATAAGTCATACGACCCACAGAGGAAAAGGCTGCAGGAAGCCCCATCAGCCTTTGCATCCTGTTCCTGTCATTCCCAGGCAGATCCATCATTTGCTCTATCGTATGCAGTATGTTCAATTGTCAGCCTATTCTTCTGAAAATAGGATAATGCACATCAGTTGAAATACCTGGCATGTTTGCTAAACTTTGTAACCTTTCCCAGTAACTTTTCCTGAAGTAAATGTTCAGCCATTTCCAAATTGGCAGTCAGTTCCAATGTTTGCTGTTTTGTTCGCAATCACGCCACAGACATCAGACAATAATCTGTTTCAACATTATTACTTAAAGAAACTGCATCCCAGGAACTCCAATATTCTGACAATAGAAACAAATTATTCAGCCTCTGACAGTTTTGTGCAATGCAAGTTTTGTAGATTTTCTCCAATCACAATTAAAATATTTCAGGGGAATAACTGGTTCAGAAGCAATTGCCAAGCAACCAGGATTACATTTTTCACCTATTTCAGAGTTCAGCACTATGATACGGGGCGGGGGTGGGGGTTGGTGGTGGAAGGAGGGGGCGTGAGGAGTGGTGGTTTGCACCGAAATCGGCAGTCCACCAGCCATATTTAAATAGGTAATCAAAGGTCAATTAGACTATTGATAGCTTCAATGAGCTGCAAATTACTCCGGTTAAACATTGGAAGACGCTGTATGTTCTATGTTCTATGTTTTATATCTCCATCACAAACATCAATTCTGTCTCCCTCTACTTTCTATGTTCTCAGGCTGAACCAGACTATTAGCAACCTCACCACCCTTAAATCTGAATTGAGCTTCAACTGGAAAGCATACCTACAGCATCTGAGAAGACTTCCTGGCATTCATGAACAAACATTCAGGGAGTGCCACTGATTTTTAAACTGTGCTCTGTGTAAACTCAAACATATCCCACATTATAAAATCCTTGCTTTAAGTAGCCATTAACCAGATTCCAATTCAGCTCAGCTTCGTCTCATGTACATATCGGCTGTATGGATAGCCAGTGCCTGTTTAATGGATGGAGGATTTGTCTGATTGTACAGTAAACATGGTATTCTGAGATCAGTTTAACAGAGGAACCAGATTCTCCTTCATGGTGTGCCTTATCTAATCTGACAAATGTTTTTGTTCAAATCCTCTTTATCTCTTTAGTCCATGCATTCATGAGCAATAGCTTCCCTCCTTCTCAGAGGATTAGCAGTCCTTGACAAGTGAATAGAACTTATGTTGCAACCAACTCATGCTGACATATTTGATAAATAACATACACTGGTATTAATTGGAGCAGTTGCTTCTTGTCTAACAGAATCTTCAGAATTACAAAAATAAATTGAAGGGGAATGTAATTTCAGCTCACTCTTATTTGATAGCATCTAAATGTTCTCTCCCTAAAGAGAAAGTAACTCAATCACAGGGAAGTGATAACTGCATTATGTTGTTCTTTAGTCCAACTAAAATTGCTTTGTGTTCTATATTGTGAACATGGCTCTCAAGTATTGCAGTGGGAGTTGAGAAACACAGTTTAGGGTTTTTTCATAAATAGCTTCCTGTATGGAAAACACTTCAGGCTGTGAGAAAGTGCCTCTGTTGTGTACTGTCTGCCGGTTCCGTTGTCAGGTAGGGATGTGCGCAGCGCACAGAAGAGCACTAAGGAATTACTCACTGGGGGTTGCCAATGGATCGAAACTAAAGTACTCTGATCTAATTTGGTCACGCACGATGGGGAACAAAATGGGCTTTCAGGTATTGGCCCACATTACAGAACAGGATAGATTGAGATAGTCAACTGCGTTGATCTATTTTGTAACATTGATTTGAATGGGATGGCCCGTTGCACTGGTCGACTTTACAGGGAAGCTTAAAGAGATTTTCTATACATTATGCTGCTTTCCAGAACAGCAATTCCATGTTAGCTTCACCGCGCCAAGGTCCCAGGTTCGATTCCCTGCTGGATCACTGTCTGTGTGGTGTCTGCGCGTTCTCCCCGTGTCTGCGTGGGTTTCCTCCGGGTGCTCCGGTTTCCTCCCACAGTCCAAAGACGTGCAGGTTAGGTGGATTGGCCATGATAAATTGCCCTGAGTGTCCAAAAAGGTTAGGAGTTATTGGGTTATGGGGATAGGGTGAAAGTGAGGGCTTAAGTGGGTCGGTGCAGACTTGATGGGCTGAATGGCCTCCTTCTCCACTGTATGTTCTTTGTTCATGTTCTTCTATGTTATTCCAATTTGCAGTATAGGATGAGAGAAAACGGCTTCTCATTTTGGCCCACTCTGTAGGACACAACCGGGAGGAACTCGCAAGTATTGATCTGGAATGTGGAACAAGATAGGTCTCTTCTACATTGGTTTACTTTACTGGTCAGTGGGTAACAATCTCTAGGTTATTCTACTTTTATGGTATTTCTCTGAATTGTTACTGAGAATCTAAAGAATGTTTTCTTTTAAAGGCATAGGTTCACTATAAACAATAGACACTCATAATGTAATTATGATCCTTGCTCACTAGAGCAGACAATATTTATTTGTAAAACTAACTGATTACCAGTTCATCTGGATAGGTGCATCCACTGGTAATGCACTCAGCCACACAGGAGTAGTAATAAAAGTTGAACAGAGACATATATAGGTTGAGATGGTAGATGTAAAGAAAAAAAATCAATGTCTACTCGAGTTAACTGGTGAGTTAGAGGGGTTCAGTTCAAACCCACTTCAGGATTTGAGAAGGTATTCTAATTTGAAGAATGTTGCATTGCTTAGAGATGCTGTGATCCAGATGAGACATTTAAGTGAGGTCCTATCTACCCACTCAAATGTATGTAATGGATTATGTGGCACTATTAACGAAACTGTTTAATTTACGCAATACCTCAGAGCATCATAAAATGCTTGAAGACCAATGAAATATATTCAAAGAAGAGCAAACAGTTCTAGAGTCCTGGTCAACATTCAGCCCTCATTCAACTTCACCAGAACAGAATAACCTATCATAAGCAATTCAAACCTGTTTTGCCATTGAACTAGATCATGGTTAACCTGCACCTTAACTCCATTTCCCCACATTTGTTCTATATTCCTTGATGCCCTTAAATAACAAAAATATAGGCTTACTCTGTTGCACAAAAAACAGTAACAAGTTTGAGGATTGGCAGTATTTTAGAATCTAGCAAAGGGTCATCAAAAAGTTAGTAAAAAGGAAAAAGATAGACGATGAGAAAATGAGCCAGTAATATAAAAGCAGATAGTAAGAGTTTTTATAAGTGCATATAAAAATAAGAGAGTAGCTAAAGTTAACCTTGGTCTATTAGAATCAGGGGCAGGAGAAATTATCATGGAGAACAAGAAAATGGCAAAGGCATTGAGCAAGTATTTAGTGTCTGTCTCCAGAGTAGAAGACACAGGTTTTGGAGAAACCCAAGAAACTAATAGGCAAGAAATCCCTGAGACCTGATGATCCACAGCCTCGGGTTCTAAAGGAGATAGCTACAGAGATCATGGATGTGCTGGCTGTGATTTTCCAGAATTCATTGGATTCAGGAATGATCCCATCAGATTGGAAGTTACCGCGGTTTCCAAGAAAGGAGGGAGAGAGAAAACAAGGATCTTTAAAGTCTAGTTAGCTTTTCATCAGTTGATGGGAAAATGTTGGAATCTATCATTAAGGATGTGTTGACACTGCATTTAGAAAAACACAGTATGATTAGAAGAAGTCAACATGATTTTACTGAGGGGAAATCCCGTTTAACAAATTTATTGAGTTTTTGAGGATATAATTAGAAAGGTCAATAAAGGGGAAGATGCAATTTACCTGGATTATCAAAAGGCTTTCAATAAGATACAACACAAAATCGACACAATAAGTGTGCATGGAATTGCAGGTAATATATTAGCGTGGATAGAGGATTGGTTAACCCATAGGAAGTGGAGAATGGACATCATTGGGACTTTTGCAAGATGGCAGGTAGTGAAAGTGGAGTACCACAAGGGTCCGTGCTGGGGCCTCAGCTATCATATATAATTTACAGTGCAGAAGGAGGCCATTCAGCCCATCGAGTCTGCACCGGCTCTTGGAAAGAGCACCCTACCCAAGGTCCACACCTCCACCCTATCCTCATAACCCAGTAACCTCACCCAACACTAAGGGCAATTTTGGACACTAAGGGCAATTTAGCATGGCCAATTCACCTAACCTGCACATCGTTGGACTGTGGGAGGAAACCGGAGCACCCGGAGGAGACCCACACACACACGGGGAGGATGTGCAGACTCCGCACAGACATTGACCCAAGCCGGATTCGAACCTGGGACCCTGGAGCTGTGAAGCAATTGTGCTAACCACAATGCTACCGTGCTGCCCATTTTACAATCTATCTGAATGATGAAGGCACCGAGAGTGATGCAGTCAGGGTGCTGATGATACAAAGACAGGTGTACAGGACAGGTGCACAGGAACTCAGAAAAGTTAGCTTACAAGTACAGGAAGCAATTAGGAAGGCAAATTGCTTGTTGACCTTTCTCGCAGGGGGATTGCAGAACAGGAATAAAGAAGCCTTGCTAAAGTTGTACAGGAATTTGGTGAGACCACATCTGGAGGACCGTGTACAAGGATGAGGGTGTTGTCCTGAGATGAGCAGGAGAGAAAATTGGATCTATCTTCTCTGGAGTTTAAATGAATAAGAGGTGATCCCTTTGGAATGTACAAGGTTCTGAGGAGCTGATATGCTAAGACGCTGAAAGATTTTCACAGTAACTTCATTGAAGCCTGCTTGTGACAATAAGCGATTATTATGATTGTCTCCACTGACCAGGGATTCTAAAATGCAAAATCAAGTTGCAGGATAAGAGACCAATCATTTAGGACTGAGATGAGGGAAAATTACTTCACTTAAATATTTGTGAATATTTGGAATTTTGCAGCCCAGAGGGTTGTGGGATGATTGAATACATTTAAGGCTGGGATAGACAGATTTTTGATCTTTCAGTGAATCAAGGGATATGGGGAATGGGCCGGAAGTGGAGTGATGATGCTTGCTGTTGGGCTGAAAGTGGAGATGCCGGGTTGGACTGGGGTGGGCACAGTAAGAAGTCTTGCAACACCAGGTTAAAGTCCAACAGGTTTGTTTCAAATCACTAGCTTTCGGAGCACTGCTCCTTCCTCAGTTGCACCTGAGGAAGGAGCAGCGCTCCGAAAGCTAGTGATTCGAAACAAACCTGTTGGACTTTAACCTGGTGTTGCAAGACTTCTTACTGTGATCATATTGAATGGCAGGGCAGGCTGCAAGGGCCATATGGTCTACTCCTGCTCCTATTGTATCTGTTCTCGTATCTATCAACCTCACCCGTGAACATTTCAATTGACGCAGCTGCTGCTGTCTTTTGGCGAACAGCGCTCCAAATTTTCCAAAATTGGTTATTGTGTTTGCCTATGTAACAACACATCAAAAGTCGATAATTAGTTGTGAAACACTTTGCCCGTCCTGAGGACATGAGACAGCAGTTGGACGACTGGTTCCCAGTCAAATGCTGAGCCTCTGGACCAGGTTTATCCGGAGCTGATGCAAATGCGAGGCTGCAGCTGAGAGATTCAGAGGCGGATGTCAGCGACACTCCAGCAGGTCCATAGGAGGAGTCCCAGGGGCTATGGGCGCAGGAAATTGCGCCAGCAATGCGTGGCACCAAGACCAACACTGCTAGGGTGGCAACCGCAGTGGAGAGCCTGGTGCACAACGTCGGTAGAATGAGTGGAGGGATCCAAGGCATCGCTCAGTCAGTGACAGTCATGGCTGAGCGTCTTGACAGCATATCCCAGTCGCTGGGGGACGTGACCAAGTACCAGGTGAACCTTGATGAAATACTGCAGGGCATGTCCCAGTCTCAGATGGGCATTGCCGAGGCCCTCCAGAGCATGCCCAGCTCAGTGGGGGAGGTCTCCAGTCTTATGTGGGTAGAGACAAGGCTCTTCAGAGCTTGTCCCAGTCACAGGTGGGCATTGCCGGGGAGCTGCGTAGCATGTCCAGTCACTGAGGAGCATTGCCGAGGGCATCGACATTGGGGAGCCACCAGGACTGGCAGAACCAGATGACCCATGGGCAGCCGGGGCTCGATCCAGCTCCCTCTCCATCCCGAGGTGAACACCAGAGCCCGATGGGCACCAACCAAGAGGCGGTGGATGCTGGGTGCCAACCAGGAACCACCCTACGGAGTGGCGACGCACCAACCAGCTCCCCCGAGTTCCCCCCCGCCCCTTGACGACGGCACGTCTTGGAGTCAGCAGCCGGAACAGGGTGGCACGGTGGGGCATGTGCCGCCAGCAAGTGTGCCAGGGCCCTCCGGCCCCAGGACACCAGAGGACGCCCGCCGGGACATCAAAGGCAATCGGACATGGTAGCCAGCAGTCTGCCTCCACCTCTGATGTCCATCCTGGGGACACACTGAGGGCAGCGATAGAGCACGGAAGGCTAAGCAACTCGAGGATCACTGAGAGGGCAGCGGGGGGGGGGGGGGGGGGGGGGGGGGTGGAGGAGGGGGCTAAGGGGGGTTGAGTGGGGGAAGGAGTGGGGGGAGTGTTCGGCACCATCGGGGGATTGAGGCAGTTGGGGACACACGTGTATAGCATTAAAAAGAAGTTGACCTCGATCAACATGACACCTCTGGCACTTTCTTCCGCAATGCGGTCCGAGCACCGATCCCATTCACCATCTCACTGACATGGAGGTCCTAGATGCATCTTTCCCCCCAGTCCCACTCTCCACCCAGCCCCACCCTCCCCTTCTTCCCCCCGACACATTGCGTATAGGTGATGGGTGTGAGCGAACACCCAGCAGACAGACAGGGTTCAGATTATGGCATAGATTGAGGAGCACCAGCGCTCAGCTTTCAACAGGTTATCATCACCCCCTCCCCTCGACAGTGACCTGCTGACAGTGGCAACACGCTCCCATCACTGTGGAGAGCACTTATACGGACCCTGTGAGGGTGGGACAGGGGTGTGGGGGGGAGGGGAGGTGGAAGGCTGATGGATGGCGGGAGGGACAAGGGAAGGGGGGGTGGGGAGGGGAAAGGCTGTTGGATATGGGGAGGGGCGTGGGAAGTGGGTTGGTGGAGAGGGGGGAATGGCGGATGAGGCCACATCCTATGTGAAATGGGCGAGGATGAGGGCCTCCTTGGCCTCCAGGCTTGCCGGACCCATGCTGCTGTTACCTACCCTCCATCCACCAGCTGGTCCAGTGAGTCTTCCCCAGGCTCGTCCTCCAGCCCTTCCTTGTCCAGCGCTCCTTGTCCTCCTCTTCGGAAGTGGCCACACGTTCCTCCTCCTCCACCTCCAGTTATGGAGCACACAGCAGACCACCACAAAATGGACGACCCTCCGGGAGGGGTGTACTGCAGGGCACCACCAGATCGGTCGAGGCATCGCAACTGCATCTTGAGGAATTCGACAGCCCAATCACAGCCCGGGTGGTCACATGGGACTCGTTGTATTGGGTTTCCGCATCAGTCATAGGCCTCTGTACTGGCATCATTAGCCAGGTGCTCAGCAGGTACCCCTTATACCACAAAAGCCAACCACCCATCTTGGGGTGGTCCTCAAAGAGGCCAGGGATGACTGACTGCCCCAGGGTGTAGCTGTTGTGCACACTCCCTGGGAAGTGTGCACACACGCGCATGATCTTCATGTGGTGATCGCACATGAGCTGGATGTTCAGGGAGTGGAACCCCTTCCTGTTGATGTAGGGCACTCCCACATGGCCCCGTGAGTGCAAGGCGATATGCATGCCATCCGCTACCCTGAACCTGGATTAGTCAATGGAGGTGAAGGGTTAAAGTCCTAAGGGATCTCACAGGCATCCCATCAGGAGTGAAAGGGTCCTAGATGTTTTCTCCTCCTCCTGAGGCGTCCTCTGTATGCTTGCTGGAAATAGCTATGCCATCATAATAGCAAGGTTGTGGAGTATGCAGCAGACCACAATAAACTTGACGGCACACACTATTGATTATTATAGAGCTCTATCTATACAGTCCTAACAGTAGAACTAATGCTTCACAGCACTGATAGTCTGTCTCACAATGTTCCTAGTGGCAGCATGACTCTTGTTGTATGCTCTTTGTTCTTGTGTGGCATAGCAGATTAATTATCCGTGTGTTAAGTGGAGATCCCTTGATTGTCTCCAAGTAGCCTGCCTCTGGTTCTTGGTGGTGATACAAAGACGGTAGGAATGAAAGATTGTCACAGCATGATGGCACCATGGTTGCTGGCAGGACAGTGAGCATTCACCAACATGATGGTTCAAACATGTTCACACCCCAACTGCATGTTAATCGAGTGGAATCCCTTGCTGTTCCTACACTGCCCCCCCCCCCCCCCCCCCCCTTGTGGACCTTGGAGAGATACGTCTGTGCAGCTGAAGGCTCCCATCATTGAGAATGCTGTTACCCTGGCAAAGCCACATTCTCACTCCTCCTGCTTCCGTCTGATTAGAGAGAAGACGATAAACTTGCCTTTCCTTGCATCTGGAGGCCTCATTCACCTCTTGGATGTAGTGATGAATGGTGTACTGCAGTGGTGGACAACCTGCAGCCCAGGGGTCAGTCACATTTTGTTGACCGCTGCTCACGTGCAGGTTTGCCACATTGCGCTAATTTCCATCCACTGAGATTTTGTTCCGATCGGTGTGACTGAAGAGATACGCACGTAAAACAGAGGCAAGCGAAGTGCTGATTGCTCTCAACATTGAGAGAGCCGTGAGCTGCCTTCTGCGTCCAAAGTGTAAATATTTATTTTGTTTTAACCATTTGAAGTTGATGACTGTTCTATTAATATATGAAAGATTAAATACTGTCCATAGCCCGTAATGATATATTTGTTATGTGTTAAATGCATTCAATCTTATCCATAGGGTTATGGGAAGTCAAACAGCCCGACTTCAATGAGATGATGGAGGCTCAGTCACGAGCCTAGTTTGCCCATCGCAAGTGCACTGGAAAATCTTTGCAATACTGCCTGCCGGAGCCAGCAAAAGGCACGAGTCACTTTGATGTTTCGAGGAATGGTGACCTTGTGAGTCACTGGCAGTCATATTTGCACCGTGGCTAATGTGGAAGGAGGTGGCGGAGCCCTGTGACAGCATCCTTGGGGAATTGTTGGCACCTTGGATATTTTCCTGGTGACATGGGGGTAGAGGAAAATCCATGCTGGGTAGCGACCCCTGTGGAAAGCCCCCGACCAGGGCGGCCGCGGACTGAGTCCGCAGCTGCCACGCGAGTATCCCGACCGGCTGGAGCACATTAGTTCCATGCCGTCGGGACTTCTGCCGGTCGGGGGCAGAGGAGGCCAGAGCGGGCCTCTGGCAATGGCCCCAGGCAGCACGGCGTACTCCCCGAGTATGCTGCTTTTCAGTGGCCGGAGAATCGCCGAACCGCCACCGGTCCCGATTTCTGCGTCAAACTGGATTTTTCGCCCCGCCGCCGGCCGCAGTTTTGGCGTCGGGGTGCGGAGAATCCAGCTCATGGTGCATTACAAACTTTGCACCCACAGAGATAAGTCAAAGAACACCTCACCTGCAAGTTGGATGGCTGGACCATTTAAATATTGCTGGAGTGGGGGGCCCCTCAGCTGAATACATGCACGCGTGATGAGCATGGCCACTCACTGGATCTGCACAGGTTCAAAAGTGTCCACAAAATTCAACCGGATTGGCTGTTTGACGCCACATTCTGCCTGTATCGAAAGCCTCTGGCAGAACTGCAGCAGACCCATCTTAATTTGGGACGCCACACAAACTGAGTTGGAAATAACTAAGAAGCACTGTGCGTCCTGTCGTGTTAATCACCCTGGGTTAACACGGACTGCAACTGGATGCAGTTGTACTTGAAAGTAGACTCCAAACTTTGGTGTTGGTTCAATACGCTTTATTGAACCTGTTAAGCAGTGCACACAATTCGCTGTGGGTTTGACACTCTACTAATCTAAGCGTGCTTACTATAACTAACTAGACCAGACTAGCTCTGAGCCACGTGTAGAAGGTGCTAACTGATATATACACCCTGACTGTCACTACAGTTGACACCAGTGGAAAGAGGCAGAGTGTTGATGCTTTGTGTGTTTTATAGTGGGAGACCTCCTTCTAGTGTTCTGCCTGGTGATTGGTTGTGTTCTGTCCTGTGTGTTGATTGGCTGTACTGGGTGTCTGTCACTGCCTGTCTCTATCTCATTATGTGCATGAGTGCATATCATGACACATCCTATCTCCTGGACCTTACAGCTGCCGGAGTATTGGAACCAGTGGCACTAGGAAGCCTGATAATTTGTAGCACCCTAACCCAGCTTTGCTGAATATTCATTTGTCGCTGATCCTGATACCTGGAATATCTGGTTCTCCACTGTAAAACCCAGTTTGCGCTCCCCAAAAGAAAAAGTGGAATAGATTTCTGTCACCAGGTTAACAATCCAATCAGACACCAGCTCTCTGGAGAGAGTGGGGGGGAGGGTTTCACACATTCCACCAAGGCCGACTCTTATTTTACAAAGAATTCCCTGAAGAGTTTTTACCCTGGCACAAGCTGCAATGTAGCAAAATGCAGAGAACCAGAACACTGACTGTCCACGTTTAAATCTAATTTACATAAGGTATTATCACTGCACTGCAGAATTATTCAAACTGCTTTGCAAAGTTCACGCACAAATCACATTTCATTCTGCCCAAGTCTGCACTTCCATCTGAGTTTTGAGAGAATAAATTCAACTATTGAGCCAATATCCTCAATGAAGATGTATGGGAGTTGTTTAAATGTTGCAGACTGCAGAACGGAGATCAGTTTGGAAACAAAATCCAGGTAACCGGCTGTATTGACAGCAGAATTATGGAGCACAGGGCTACAGACAGATTAACCCTTCAGCCGCAACCAGCATTAACCGTAATAAGCAATAAGTACAATGGGCAGAATGCTGCAAATGCTGGAACCTGAAGCAAGAACGGAGGACGCTAGAAAAACTCAGCAGGTCTGCCAGCATCTATTAGGAGACAAACTGAGCTAACGTTTCAAGTCCTTAGACTCTTTGTCAGAACTGAAGGGAGGGAGAATGCGTTGGGGCTGTAGAAACTGCAACAAAAAGTAGCAACTTTAAGAACAAAATGCTAATGACCTGATGTGAGAAGGGATGGGGGGGGGGGGGGGTTTGCGTTGAGGCAATACATGTTTTGGGGGTATTTGAAAAAAGGGATTTAAGATGGAGGAGAAAGGTCAGGATCTAAAGCTGGCAAACTCAATATTGAGTCCCGAAGGCTGCAACGTGTCCACCCGGAAGATGAGATACAGCTCCTCCAGCTTGGGCCAGGTTTCACCGGAGCATTGCAGTAAGCCAACAACAGGCATGTGGGCAAGGTGCTGAGTTAAAATGGCACTCACGAGGAAGGTTGGGGTGGTGCTTGCGGACTGAGCGAAGGTGTCCCGCAAAGCGGGTGCCCAGTCTGCGTTTAGTCTCCCCAATGTGGAGGAGGCCCGATCGGGAGCAGGAATAAGTAAAGTTGGTTAGAGACTGTACAGAAGGAAAGTCCTGTTGGACCATGTGTCGTGTTAGGTACACTGGTCTAACACTGGCTGCAACTGGATGCAGCCTAGATCAGAAAGATACTCCAGACCTTGAAGTTAGTTCAATCAGGTTTATTGAACTAATAGCATAGTTAGCACAATTCTCTGTGAGTTTGACTCTCTGCTAACTTAAGTGTGGTTACTCTGTCTGACTGAACCAGACTAGCTCTGAGCCACGTGGTGGAAGTGTGAGATTGTAACAACAGCCTTAACTGACTCTCTAGATGTTCATCAGAGGAAAGAGGCGGAGTGTGAGTGCCTCGTGTCTTTTATAGTCAGATCCCACCCCTGAGTGTCCTGCCTGCTGATTGGTCATGTCCTGTTTTCTGTGTCCATTAGCTGCTTGTCTTATATCATTATGTGTGTGTCTGCATATCATGACATCTCCCCGTTTTTTTATGTTTGGATGACATATGTGAACGTATTTACAAGAATAGGCCAATATTAACAGAGATACATGCAGTGGATGTGAACATATGTACATGTGAAAACAGCTGTCTCATGCAAGAACACAGAACATAGCAAACAGAACAAATGTTCATAAGTCCAGTCTCTGTGGCTTGCGTCTGATCCTGGTCGACCGCCGGAGAGGTGGTGGTGGAGACGACAGTGCCTTGATGGGCGGGATTTAAGCCTGACTGGTGGCCTCGTGAGTCGAGGTATCAGGAGGTGGCAAAACAACAGAAGTAAACGGCGAAGAATGTGGTTGCGGGCAGGCAACTTTGCGCAGTGCCCGTCTGTTTCGTTGCACAACAGAACCATCAGCACAACGCACAACATACGAGCGGGGGGCAGCCTGTCGAACAACGACAGCTGGAGCTGATCCAGCCTCCATCAGGGATCTTGACCCGAAGAGTGTCTGACGGGGATAACATGGGCAAATCGGTGGCATGAGCATCTTAGTCCTGTTTTTGCCGGTCTCGGAGTTGCTGCATCTTCTGCAGCACGGGAGGTGATCCAGGTTGGGAATGTGTATGGCTGGAAGTGTCGTTCGCAGGTCCCTGTTTATCAGGTGTTGAGCCGGCAACATGCCAATGGACAGTGGGGTCGCCCTGTACGCAAGCAGCGCAAGGTGAATGTCAGACGCAGAATCCGCGGCCTTGCAGATGAGCTGCTTCACTATGTGCACCCCTTTCTCAACTTTTCCGTTTGACTGTGGATAGTGTGGGCTGGAGGTGACGTGTTTGAACTGATACGACTGGGCAAACAGAGACCATTCATGGCTGCTGAAGTACGGGCCATTGTCACTCATGACAGTGAGTGGGATACCATGCCTGGAGAACGTCTCCTTACAGGCCTTGATGACTGTCCGAGATGTGAGGTCTGAGAGCTTCACGGCTTCAGGGTAATTGGAAAAATAATCAATGCTTAACACGTAATCACAACCATTTGCGTGAAAGAGGTCGATGCCAACCTTGGACCATGGGGAGATTTCGATTTCATGCTGCTGAAATGTCTCCTTACTCTGCGCTGGCTGGAAGCGTTGACAGGTCGCACAGTTAAGGACCATGTTCGCGATGTCCTGGCTGATCCGGGGCCAGTAGACAGCCTGCCTGGCTCTGCATCTGCACTTCTCCACACCCAGATGGCCCTCATGGATTTGATGGAGCACCAAGCTCTGGAGACTGAGTGGAATTACAATCCGGTCCAGTTTGAGGAGGTTACCATCAATCAGCATCAGGTCGTCCTTTACATTGAAAAATTGAGGGCACTGCCCTTTTTGCCAGCCAATGGCTAGGTGTTGCATAACACGCTGCAAGAGGTGGTCTTTGGCTGTCTCCTCATGGGTACGAGTCACCTTCTCATCAGATGCCGGGAGGGTGCTAGCTCACAGCTGCACCTGTGACTCAACCTGTGACTCAATTTGCTGGATGACGTTCAGTGGTTCACTAGGCACGGTGATGGAGCGGGGCAGTGTATCGGCAATAATGAGCTCCTTGCCAGGCGTGTAGACCAGGTCAAAGTCGTACTTTCTGAGTTTGAGGAGGGTGCGCTGCAACTAAGGTGTCATGTCATTAAGGTCCTTGTGGATAATGTGGACCAGGGGCCTGTGATCCGTCTCGACTGTGAATGTCGGCAGGCCGTAGACATAGTCGTGAAACTTGAGAATGCCAGTGAGAAGGCCACATTCCTTCTCGATTTGTGCATACCTTTGTTCAGTGGGCGTCATTGCCCTTGAAGCGTAGGCAACCGGTACGCAGGATGAAGTGTCATCGCGTTGCAGCAGGACCGCACCGATGCCATCCTGGCTCGCATCTGTTGAGATTGTTGTTTCCCTGTCTGGGTCGAAAAATGCCAATACGGGTACAGTGGTGAGCTTGGCTTTCAGCTCCAACCACTCTGCCTGATGGGCCGCCTTCCACTCAAAGGCAGTGGACTTCTTCACTAGGTTTCGTACGGCCATGGTGTGTGAGGGCAGGTTTGGGATGAACTTGCCCAGAAAATTGACCATGCCCAGGAAGCGCAATACCGCCTTCTCATCTTCCGGGACCTTCATGGCTGCGATGACCTTGACCTTGTCTGTGTCGGGGCACAAGCCCTGCTGAGAGATCTGGTCTCCTAGGAACTTGAGTGTCGACATGCCAAAGCAACATTTGGCCCTGTTCAGCTTCAGGCCATTGGTGTGGACACGGTGGAATACCTGCTGGAGACGGGAAACAGGCTCCTCAGGGGTCGTGGACCATATGATGACGTCATCCACATACACGCGAACCGCTTCGATGCCCTCCATCATCTGCTCCATGATGCGATGAAATATCTCCGATGCCGAGACGATGCCGAATGCCATACGGTTGTAGCAGTACCTGCCAAACGGTGTATTGAAGGTGCAGAGCCTTCTGCTGGACTCATCCAGCTGGAATTGCCAGAATCCATGTGATGCATCTAACATCGTGAAAAACCATGCATGTGCCATCTCACTGGTGAGTTCCTCCCGCTTCGGGATGGGGTAGCGTTCGAGCATTAACCCTAACCCTAATTCTGGTTGAGATCCTTGGGATCAATGCAGATGCGCAGGTCTCCAGAGGGTTTTATAACCACCACCATCGAGCTGACCCCGTCAGTCAGTTTGGTTACCCTGGAAATGATCCCCTGCTGCTGCATCTCCTTGAGCTGTTCCTTCAGGCGCTCCTTCAGCGGAGCCGGGACCCGGCGTGGTGCATGGACCACTGGCTTGGCATCAGGTCGCAGTAGGATCTTGTACCGATATGGCGAAGTGCCCATCCCATCAAACACATCTGGATACTGAGCGAGGATATCGTCAATGCCAGCTTGAAAATCCACGTTGGAGGATGTCGTTAAATAAACCTGGTTCAGCTTTTTGCAGGCATGCGCGCCCAGTAGGGATGCCCTGTCTGGCTTGATAATTTCAAACCTTAGCCGTGCATGGGTACTCCAGTTGGAGACGAGTATGTGGCATTACCATTATAGTCCAGGAGCTGGCAGGCTGCTGGAAGGACTTTGGGGGGCATCTTGATGCGTTTGAAGTCTGCCTGTGAGAGGAGGTTGGTAGGAACACCTGTGTCCAGCTTGAACTGGATGGAGCAGCGGTTGACCTGCATCACCGCACGCCATTCGTCCTCCAAATCGACAGCGAGGATGGACTGAATGCGAGATGAGTTAGGTGTG
Organism: Scyliorhinus torazame; assembly: GCF_047496885.1. Classification (NCBI taxonomy): domain Eukaryota; kingdom Metazoa; phylum Chordata; class Chondrichthyes; order Carcharhiniformes; family Scyliorhinidae; genus Scyliorhinus; species Scyliorhinus torazame. Next base: position 253,842,859 of record NC_092714.1, on the reverse strand, counting down.
GCATGTTCACGTGTAGTAATGATGCCCACTCGGTAGGCGGGTTCCAGGCATTCGTCCTCTGGATCCGTTGTACAGCCAGGATCAGAATCCTGTAATCGTCGTTGCACATTCTGGACGTACCGTCGGCGGAATTGGGAGCGCTGGCCTCTGACTGGTGGTGCAGACCTGCACAAGGCTGCATAGTGTCCAGGCTTCCCGCAGTTTAAACATCGCCTGCCTCTTGCAGGGCAGTGTCCCTTTAAGTGGGCGTTGCCACAGTTCGGGCACATCATGACGACGGCGTCGTGACACGGTGTACATCGTCGCACATGCGCACTGCGGTCGGCAGACGTCTGCACCTGCGCAGTGTGGGTGTCGGCTGCTTTGTTATCCCGTTCGCATCGCGCATGCGTGGGGCTCTGGGAAAAGCACGCGAAATGGCCGCTGTCTTCAATGCTGAGGCGCTGCATCCAGGAGATGGCCTGCACACTCACTGCCTCGTGGGAGGCAAGTTTCTCATTTTCAGCCGATTTGCATTGGGAATACCGATTTTTTGCGTGCTCATGCACTGTACATGTTTCAATCGCGACTGGCAGGGTCATATGCTTGATTTTTAAGAGCTGCCCTCTTAGAGGATCAGAGTGAACTCTGTTATTGAAAATATGGAAAGATGTGTCATTTGAAACATGGAAGCCTGGCAATATCTGGTCGGAGAGAAACATGAGAGGATACAGGGAAAGATCCCACAAAGGGTTAACAGCAGCTGCAAAGAGCAGGATTGTAAAATGCAGATATCCTTGGTCAAGCAGGCTTAGCAAAGACACAGGATTTTGAATGAAGCCAAAAACAATGGCTCACGCCTTCATTGAAAGTAACTATCTTAGTAAGCATCTGGAAAAGCATGGATGATAGTTTCAGTTGAGCTAGGTGATAAATATAAACCTTTGAAGTTATAACCAAGTGGATTTTTAGCATACAGCTAAAAGCAATGTTTCACACTTCGTTGAAATTAACTATCTCAGTAAGCAGCTGGAAAGGAAAGGATGAGGTTCAGTTGAATTTGGTGACAATTCTAGGTGTGAAATTTTGCTAATACCAGGTAAATTAAAGAAAACTGGAGACTATCAGTCTACGAGAAACATAATTAAAAGCCAAAATCAAAGTCAAAATTATGAGCTGAGGACACAATTGGAAAATAAAACTATAAAAATGACAGGAACCAAACCAAAATTCACACCTCTTGAAAACAAAGCATTTTTGAATATCACAAAGGAACTTTGAATATCACAAAGGAAACAATGTAATCAGAGACCTGAGAGATGAGATCATGTCAAAATGAATACTTAGTTGTATTAGAATGTTTAGATCAAAGATACTTTTTACAATCAAAGTGAAAAAAGTTACTTTACAATAAAGTCATAAAAACCTAATAACTGTTAGAAAGAGAATATAAACCCAGAGACCAGATCAGAACCAGAACTCAGAAAGAAGCAGAGAGGCGGAGAAGCAGAGAAGGAACAAGCAGCTCAGAGTCAGATTACAGTCAGCTCAGCCATGGGAAAGGGACAGGGCATAGCAGCCAAGCTAAAACAGCTGATACATCTAAGGAAGACTAGAATTTAAAGAGTAGGCAGAGTCAGTTCAGAGACAGCCAGCAGAGCCAGCTCTCACAGCTCGGTACATGGGAAAGATAGGACACAGCAACCGAGCTCATCAGCGAATACATCTAAAGAAGACCAGATTTTAAAAAGAAGATTGATTGTCAAGTTGGGCCTGAAGGTCCCTTCAACCAACCCGAAGGATCCAGAAGCAAGATCTTTTTCCTTTTCTGTAAAGACAGTGATTGCATATTTTGAAAAGAAAAAAATATATAATAATAAAATAACTTAAAAGTTTTAACCTGAAACAGTGGCTATTAGCCTACTTTACTTACTTCGCAATGAAGGACCCAGGATATCCATGCTACTGAGGGGTAAGTAGGTAAAATTCTTTGGTGAAGGTATGGGTTATACTGGGGGATAACTTGAAAATATAGTTTGACCTGAATAGCACCCACTGAAGCCTGCATCGGAGTCAGGGAGTGAGAAGCCCTGTTCACCATTTAGAATATCAACCCTTTTTTGGTATAGGGGGAATTCTAAGAATAGTGGTGAGTTTTTAACTTCAACTCCAAACACGATTTGGTCTCTGATCATGGAGTGAGCAATATCACCAAAGTTGCAGGATAGTGCTAGCAGGCGGAGGCTAGTTAAGAAGGCATTGAAAGATTCATCTTTACCTTGAAGACGTTGTTTGAATATGTAGTGCTCGAAGATTTCATTGATGTCCACTTCACAGTGACTATCAAACTTGTCCAGGCTGGTCTGAAACTTTGTCTTGTCCTGGCCTTCGGTGAAGTTAAACGAGTTGAAGAGTTCGATGGCTTGATCACCCACTGTTGAGATTAGAAGCGCGATCTTTCTTGCATCAGACGCACCCTCGAGGTCTGAGGCTTCGACGTACAGCAGAAACTTTTGCTTGAATATCCGCCAGTTGGCACTGAGATTGCCGGAGGTCCTGAGCTGGTGAGGAGCCTGAAACTTCTCCATGGTGCCGGGATACATTTGCTGGTCGTCACGGAACGGACTGAGGTAAGCCACCTTAAATTAGTAGTCTCCTAGTATCATGTCATGTTAGGTACACTGGTCTAACACTGGCTGAAACTGGATGCAGCTTAGATCAGAAAGATACAGCAGACTTTGAAGTTAGTTCAATCAGGTTTATTGAACTAATAGCTCAGTTAGCACACTTCTCTGTGAGTTCGACTCTCTGCTAACGTAAGTGTGGTTACTCTGTCTGACTGAACCAGACTAGCTCTTAGCCACGTGATGGAGGTGTGAGATTGTAACAACACCCTTGACTGACTTTCTAGATGTTCATCAGTGGAAAGAGGCGGAGTGTGAGTGCCTCGTGTCTTTTATCGTCAGATCCCACCCCTGAGTGTCCTGCCTGCTTATTGGTCATGTCCTGTTCTCTGTGTCCATTAGCTGCTTGTCTGTATATCATTATGTGTGTGTCTGCATATCATGACACCATGTACAACACTGTCTGTTGAAAGCAGAATGGTCAAGATTTAACAATGTAGATTGTAATTTTAGATCGATTAGCGACGGACAGTGGTCTGGAATTTTTTTCTATTTTAATGGCGCTATTCGAAACAGAAAGAAAATAAATTTGTATTTTTGTAACAACTTTCACAAAGACATCACAACCGATGATGTATTTTTTCAGGTTTAATCACGATTGTACTGTAGGCTATGTAGCAGCCAGTTTGTGCACAGCACATTCTCAGAAAGAGCAATGAAGCAATGACCAGATAATGTGTTGCAAATCAAACCCCCCTGCTCTTCTTCAAAATGGCGCCATATGATCCTGTACAGCCACCTGAGAGGGAAAATTGGGATTTAGTTTAACATCTCACCCAAAAGGGAGCACCTCCGCCAGTACCGTGCTCCCACAGTTCTGCATTAGAGTGTCAGCCTTTACTTTGTGCCCAGTCACGATTAGGACTTGAACCCATGTCCTTCTGACTTAGGAGATATGAGTGTTACCACTGAAACATGGCAAATTTTGGTTATGGGTGATTAACTAATGAATAACCAGGTTTACCAACTTTACTTTGGAGTCACACCTGGAGCATGGTCACAGCAGGTACGCAATAATTTGGCTCATTCTTCACACATCAGTCGGTTTCTTAATTTCAGCACAGGTCAATGGACAGCTGATGAGGTCGCAGTTCCACCCAGTTACATGTGAGAGATGTATCAAAGAAGCAATATACATGAAATTCAAGCGGAAAACTGGAACACTTATATTTTTTTTAATGACCAAAAATAAGTGAAATCCATAATCTAAATAAGAAATAAAATGGCAGCAGAGTAGGAAAACTAAGTTCAAAAATTACATAAAGAAAAGTTCAGAAGAAAGCTTAAGGCTGGATTACGCTGGGGGTGGTATCCCTGCACCCCATCATAAATTTCAGGGGTAAGCCCGTCTCTGGTTGGCCAGCTCACCCCTTCTACGTTTTCAGACAATGGTGTTACATTACAGAGATGTAATATATATATTACTCATTTGTCTTGCTGAGTTGTATTTAATTTGATGATAAACAGTCGAAGTCTTCCAGTTGATGACAAATTATTTATTGAGTAACAAGATAATATACTTGTGAGTTCTTTCACTTTCATACTTTGACTAGTAATAGAATTAACTAAGATTTGATTAAATTACCAATTAATATAATACACTACACTCTGAGCTGGTCACGTCTATCCTCTAGCTGCAATACACACTCACTAACACTAAGAAAGAGCGGGAAACTCCTTATATAGTTCCTGTTAATGTTGCCATCTAGTGATCACCTGACTGTGTTATGGGAGAACCCCAAAATGTTCAACCAACCTCCCCTTTAATGTATTTGTTGCTTTTGAAGCACACGGCTTGGTCTCCAGGTGTTTGATTACAATTATGGACACATGGGTTTTTAAAAACAAAACAATGTTTGTCAATGAACTCAACTTAACCTCTTAAATAAACATTGGATCTCTTAACACCCCTTACTTCAAAGATAAACCTGAAAATATTACAACACTAAATAATCCTTCAGTTATTCCTTTCAACATCCATGAGACTTAACACCTTTAAACAGAAACACATCAGGTTAAAGGCTTTACGATTATGAGTGTAAATCACCCAAATGATCCAGAGATAGTCTTTCATGGCAGATATCACAGCAGATCCAGCTCACTGCAAACACAGACACACACACAAGCTCTTTTCAAACTGAAACTAAAAACCTGCAAAATGGCTGATCTAAAAGCCAGCTCCACCCACACACTGGCAGCACTGCATTTCTTAAAGGTACATTGCTTAAACATCTATTTCTTAAAGGTACCCTCACATGACAACTGTGCTGACTGCACATTGACTAATCATGTATTAACAGAAACAGAGATCACTTCAAACGGCTCTTTAATTAGTACGGCGCACGCAGGACCATCGGCCGTCTCCAGGACAAAATCCTACCTCATAGAGCTGCCGGCCAAACAGAGGTCTGCAACTTTGCACCACACCCAGGATAAATGGCTGTTGCCGGTATTGCAGGAGACCCGGGAGGAAGCAGAACCATGAAAGCCCCCCAACCCAACTAAGTCCAAAATCCCAACAGGGCCAGCAAGGATCTTTGGGTAGGGGGGGAGGGGGCATTGGATGTAGAAAAGCAAAACTGTGGGGCGAGCCTGCAATTGGCACAGAGGTCCAAGGAAGGATGTACTGACCAGTAGCCCACAGGGTTAAACCTGCTGAGCTACCTGTTGGACACAGACCTCTCCAGCCCACCCATTGGATGGGCTAATTGCTATTGAGTGAAGCTCTTTAATAGCATCAATTGCCCACTTAAGGGCCTATATTGGGCCATGGGTTTGCAACTGACTCAATGCCTCCCCATTGCCTGTACAATTGTGGCAGGAATGGTGGCCAGCAACAACCATGCAGCTGATGGTATGGCACCCTAACTTCAAAACTCCTTGACTGCTTTAGCCCACAAATAGCCCTTTAGTGCAACCCCTAGAATATTTAAATGCATCAAAAGTAAAAGAGAGGAAAAGTAACAGTCAATTATTCCAAACTAAACCTTCAAAAGTTCAAAAATCAAATGCCAGGGAAAAGACGGAAACCTCCACCTGGAGTTTCTTCCTTCCAACAAAGCCTAAATGGTGCTACAGAAAGAGTGTTACTATGCGGAGAGAAATGGAAACTATTTCCTGCTGAAATTTACTCAGCATGCCAGGAGACCTGTGGCGGGATTCTCCGTTGGCGGGATCCTCCGCTTCCCCGGCACTCACACCCGTGGGTTTCCTGACCCCCCCCCCCCCGCCCCCCACCCACTCCAGCTTGCTTCTGCGTCTCGTGGTTTTGAAGCATTCATCATTCGGCTTTTTCACAAAAACCTGAATCAGGTCAAGAACAATTCCGTGAAGCTTTATCAGAGTGGCCAGAAACGTGTGCAGGCAACTTACAGGCACCAGAGAGAGGATTGGCCGTCAGCCATGAAAAACCTAACAACACATTGAAAACCTCCATAAGCAAGAAATCAGATGGCAGCCACACCTTTAGTGAAAAAGGAGTCCGTGCATTGAGCCTTAGGTTAAAAGTAATGTTGTACCATGAGGGGGAGAACAGGAAGTTTTGCACATCTAGCTGATTTGGGAGAACATACACTACAGGAAAGACGCCAATTCCTTGAAATTCCGATCCAAACTTGCCTCTGAGTCAAAAGGTGCTGAGCCAATCCAGTTGTTCAATAGCTAATGTTAAGTTGCTCCTTCAGTGCAATACAGGTCAAGATTAGTTTGTCCGTGAATAAGAAAACAAAATACATCCAAAAACCACGGGCTAGATTCTCCGTCCCGCCGCGCTACATTTCTGTTTCACCCCGCCGGCGGGATGCTCCGTTACGCCGGCAGGTCAACGGGGGATTATGCGACAGCTGCTGGCAAACGGAGCGTCCCGCCGGCGGAGAATCCAGACCCACAATTTTTTTTAAACTTTGCTGACCTTTATAGCTCAGAATGTCTGCGACCGGAGCCAACGCAAACCTCCCTGATGGCACCTGACCTTTGGCCCAGAAAGCCTGGTTGTCCGTCTGCGCTGTTTATCTTGCAACTCTTCTGCCCCGAGGACTTCAGATAAAAAAGGAATTGTCACCACAGTCCGCTCCCCCCTTTGAGAGCTGACTGGTGGTGATTTAACCTGAGAGTCACTGCACCTCAGGCGAGAGGCAAGGTTGAGAAGGCGGGGCCTTCATGAATATCCTCAGCCGGCATGCGAATTGAACCCGCGCTGGTGGTACCACTCCGCATTACAAAGCAGACGTCCAGCCAACTGAGCTAACCACCCCCCCCCCCCCACCCTATTTCAGACATAGGGTACTCAAGCTGTGCTGAAGCAATGCTACACAGTCACAAGTACCATCTAACGGACGATTTGGTTATCTGAGGTGGATGCAAAAGATCGCACTGAACTATTCAATTAAGAACAGGGGGTTCTCCCCGGTGTACTGGCCAAAATTTACCACTCAACCACTACCTAAAACAGGCAATCTGTCCATTTATCTGAGTGCTATTCGTGGGAACTTGCTGCATGCAAATTGATTGCTGAGTTTCCTACAGCAGTGGCTCCACTTCAGAAGTATTTTTTTCTGATTCAGATCACAACGATGATCTACACAAAACAATTCTCTTCATCTTCCCTCTGGTTCCTTTTCCAGTAATCTTAATTTTGAGCCAACTGACTGTCTTCCGAGTGGAAAGAGTTACTCCATATTTTCTCTAGCAAAACCCCTTGCGATTTTGAACATCTCTACTGAATCTCCTTTTAACTATCTCTGTTTTAAGAAGAACACCTTTAGTATTGTGGTGAATGTAAATACAGTTAATTCACCAGTTATGTTCTATGTTATTAACCCTGTGGGTTTTATCTGTGGGCCATTGTATGGCTTCACCCACAGGGGGAGATGTTGGAGGATGTTGGAGCATGTATGGGCTCAGCCCATGGCTCCGCCCCTTTGAAGGAGTATAAGAGTAGCTGGCCTGTGGGACTGTCCTCAGTATGTACCAGTCGCAGGTTGGCAAAGTTGATAGTTAATTAAAACCACTGTTTACTCCGACACGAGTCCTTGAGTGAATTGATGGTCGCATCAAGTATCTCTAGTCTCTCTGTGTAACTGAAGTCCCTCTTGCCTGAAAAAAGACTACAGTTCCTTTTCCTATTTCTTTTATTCCTCGTTAAGCTCTGAAAGTGGCACTCTTGCGTGACAGTCACATTGCGAACTGATAGGCACGGTCTCTCACCAAAAGCAGTTATTATGCCCTTCAGAAGGATACAGTTGTCACAAGATGGAACCAACCCCACATCTTTTGAACTGCAGCCTGGAATATATCGACATGAGTGAGTAATTGTGAAGACAGCAAGGGGCCAGATATACAAGAAGATCGGGCAGGCTATCCAGATGAATACTATTGACCCACCGATACTGACCACAGGGCTGATGCCTGGACAGTTTATACAAGGTTCAAACAAGGTGTCAGGAAACCATTTGACACAAAAAGGAAACAAACACATTTTATCTGCGCAACAACAGGGGATCATTTCAGCGTTAGTCTTGCATCATCTGTCATGTCCAGCAGCTCAGCAACACAGTGCAAACTCCTTGAAAAAAGCAAAGCTTCCTTCTTAAAATTATTTCAATATGGAAAAGGAAAGGAGAATGGTGGAAGTAAATCAATTTGTGCACCTCTTTATCCGTCATGTGTTCAAGTGGCTAGGCAATGTACAAAAATGAAACTTCGACAAAACACAAATGAGGGAGAATGAAAACACTGTAAAAAAAAAAGCATCACATCACAGGGCATGGTGCATAGTGGAAAATATAACACATAGAAAAAAAAATCTAAGCCCAGACGTTTCTGATAACTATGGACGAAGACTCACCACATTTAAGGCACTTCTTCGTCTGCTATTTTATGGCAGGAATGTTAGTGTCTCCATTTAAGTAGGAGCCAGAGGAAAGTCATACAAACTATTGATCTACTAATATCACCAATATGGAAGCCCGAACAAGCAGCCAAACGCAGATCAACAATAAAGTATCACCAGACATATACAATCCCCAACAACAAAGCCAAACTCATCACAAGGCACATTACAACTCCTCAAAATCAGACAAAGTTACATTACAAGAAGAGCATTTTGGAAGAGTTATCCAATTTGTCCCACATCCCATTACAGTGCAATTTATTTCGTTTGTCCAAAACGCTTTTGAGAATTACTATTTTATCTGCTTCCGCCAAGTCTTTAAGACAGAGATTAATAAGGGGATCAGGGGTTATGGGGAGAAGGCAGGAGAATGGGGATGAGAAAGATATCAGCCATGATTGAATGGCGGAGCAGACTCGATGGGCCAAATGGCCTAATTCTGCTCCTATGTCTTGTAGTCTTATGGGGCGGGATTCTCCCCTAACCGGGGGGGTGGGCCGTAGTAGCGGCGAGGAGTGGCATGAACCACTCCGGCATCGGGCCGCCCGGAAGGTGCAGAATCCTCCGCACCTTCAGGGGCTAGGCCGGCGCCGGCGGGGTTGGCGCCGCGCCAACCGGCGGCGAAGGGCCTCAGCCGGCCGGCGCGAGTTGGCGCATGCGCGGAGCTCTAGCGTGTACATGCGCAGGTTCTTCTCCGCGCCGGTCATGGCGGACTGTTACAGCGGCTGGCGCGGAGGGAAAGAGCGCCCCCACGGCACAGGCCCGCCCGCGGATCGGTGGGTCCCGATCCTGAGCCAGACCACCGTGGGGGTCCCCCCCCGGGGCCAGATCCCCCCGCGCCCTCCCAAGGACTCCGCAGGCCGCCTGCAGAGCCAGGACCCGTCGGTACGGACCTGGTTTGATTTACGCCGGCGGGACCGGCACGAAAACGGGCGGCCACTCGGCCCATCGCGAAATGGAGAATCGCCGGGGGGGGGGGGGGGGGGGGCTGCTGCCAACGGCCCCCGACCGGCGTGACGCGATTCCCGCCCCGCCGAAAAACCGGCGCCGGAGAATCCGGCAGCCGGCATCGGGGCGGGATTCACGCCGCCCCCCCCCGGCGATTCTCCGGCCTGGAGGGGAGTCGGAGAATCCCGCCCATGGTCTTTCAAGCAGCACATTCCAAATCATAATCAGAGACCACGTTTAAAAATTCCCTCCTCTGAATCTTTTACAATGAACTTAAATCTGTGTTTTCCGGTTATCTCCCAACAATTCATGCACTAGCATGAATTTTCAGGAAAATGCTGGCTGAGGCCTGGGTCCAGATTTCCTGCTCCCAAACCCAGCCTCTGCTATTTTCAAAGGTCTGGTGGGGGGAGAGGGGGGGAGTGGGGGGGGGGGGGGGGAGTGGGGGGGGGGGTGGATAACGGAGGTGAGTTTGAAATTGCATATCCATGGTTCACAGAGACAGCCGCACATATGAAACAGCATCTGCCTCCACTGATGTGTGATTTTAGTGAGGTAAACGCCTGAAAGTGGATTGAGTTATAAGGAGAGGCTGGATAGACTGAGACTTTTTCCCTGAAGCGTAGGAGGCTTCGGGGTGATTTTATAGCGGTCTATAAAATAACGAAGAGCACAGACAGATAGTCGACATCTTTAACCCAAAGGTAGAGGAGCCTAGAACTAGGGGGCATAGATTTAAGGTGAGAGGGGAGAGATACAAAAGAGACCAGAGGGATAATTTCTTCACATGGAGGGTGGTGAGCATCTGGAATGGGCTGCCAGAGGCAGTGGTAGAGGTGGATACAATTTTGTCTTTTAAAAAGATAGTTACATGGGCAGGGTGAGTATAGAAGGATATGGACCAAATGTGGGCAAGTGGGACTAGCTTAGTGATGGAAACTGGGTGGCATGGACAAGCTGGGCCGAAAGGCCTGTTTTCAAGCTGTAAACATCTATGACTCGATGACTCTATCTACAAGACCTGGTAGGAACAGATCTGAACATTGGAGATTTGTTTGGATAACCAAGGTATCCTTTTGGAGAGGTAAGGTATCCTTTTGTATCTAGTCCAGGGACAACTTTGGGAGAGGTGAGGTGCCCTTTGGGAGCGCTCAGATCTATTTTGGAGTTGTTAAAAGTAGACAAGAATTTCCACAAAGGTGTATAAATTGATTGGAACTATCAAAGCCTTCAAATAAATGACAAAGCTGTCAAATAACTGTCAAGTTGTCAAAGGCTGCCAAAGGTATCAAAGAACTGTCAAAATGTCAAAGAACTGTCAAAGCCCATTGGAAATCTCACACCTCATTGGAACAGTCAAAACTGTCATGAGATTTAACTATGCTGGGTTTTAAACTTAAAGAAAACTGAGCGGAGTTTAAAAAAATAAGTGCTGGCTATTTCACTCTGTTGGATGCCATAATCCTGAGTGTTATCATTATAGGATTTGTGCGGCATGACTGATTTTACAACCTAACATTATCTAAGGAATACATGCAAACTGAGCAGTTTTATTGATAGCTCAAGTGATTATGGAATGAAGCTATTTCTTTTCAGAAAAGATCAAGTACTTAAGTGAAACGTTTGTTTACATAGATTAGTTGAAGGAATTTCAATGTGTGGAATGTCTTTTTTATCAATGAGAGTGTTTTTTTTCAAATCATGACATCATCAATAGACTCAATTAAATATCAGCATGGCCCATGAGGTTTGCCGATCATGGATTAGACATTGAGGGGGTAAGGGCAAATAGTGATGGTTTGGGGGCATCAGGTGGCACTAAGTTTGTATACGGCAATAATGAGCCATGCGGGTGAGTGGGGGGTCTGGAGGGGTCATGGGGGGTGGATACAAGGGCATAGGCTTGGCATGGAGGATTTGGGTGTCCATGGGGTTGTGTACAGAAGCATAGGTTGGCAGTGAGGTATCAGCATCCATAGGAGTGGGTACAGGGGTATGGATCAGCATGGAGGGCATGGGGGTCAGTGGGAGCTGGGTACAGGAGCATGGGTTATCATGAATGGGGGTTGGGGAGTATGTGGATATAAAGTGGTGTGGGCAGTGAGTATGTTTTTGTTTCATTGTGCTTTTTCCATCTTTCAAACAATGCTGTCTTCCACCCAGCCTGGCTTCGCATCTAGTAGCTTCCTCCCCTCATTCTGGGGGCAGCATTTCCAACTTCTAATCCATCCCACATTCCTGAAAATCCCAACTCCCGTACCGCTTTTCCCTCAGTCAGGCTCATGACGTTTCTCAACTCTGCACACCCGACCCGGGAGCAAAGGTCTTAGAGCATTACATCTGAAAAACGTGCAACATCCAACATCAAATAAATGATAATGCAACAAACAATGCAAAACATTCAGCAGCGAATTTAAAATGCTGCTCCCAGAAGCAAACATAAATGGCAACATTGGAAAAATGTCAGCAGAAAGAACTACACTGCAATATAGCTCAAACAATTCCCATGTTCTTTCTGTTTAAAATGAGCTTTAGACCATAAGACTTTAAGACAGGCATTGTCAAACTGGGGGGCGCGACCCGCGGGTGGGTCACGGGCAGGTGTCGGGAGGGACGGGGAACCGTGCATCGCGCGCTCCCGATCGCGCAAATCTGCGCGCAACAGCCGCAGCAGCCGGCTGTTAATAAAGCCAGCTGCAAGCGGCCTTCAAAATGGCCGCGATCATGTAAAACAAATATGGCCGCACTACGCATGCGCTTTTTTAAAAAACGGTCGCAGCTTTTTGTTTTACAAGTTCCGGGGGGTTTTATTCATTTATTTTATTCATTTAATTTTTCTTTTTCTTTACAAGTTCGGGGGTGATTTATTTGATAAAATTTTACAGGAAAAAAATGCAGAACTTTGGACAGATGGAGACTCCATAATTTCCAACACCGGAAGGCTTCACCTTCACCCAACAGGTTCCATTGGAGGAGCGTGTACGAGGGCCAAAGGGACCCAAAACCATTTCCTCCATTTTTGTCAGCAGCAAACAAGGTAAGAGAAAATGGTTGGTCGCGAAGGTCGGCCGGCGTGGGTCGCGAAGGTCGGCCGGCGTGGGTCACGAAGATCGGCCGGGTTGGGTCCCGAAGGTTGGCCGGTTGGTAAAAATGGGTCCCCGGAAAAAAAAGTTTGAAGAACACTGCCTTAAGACATAGGAGCAAAAATAGACCACTCGGCCCATCGAGTCTGCTCTGCCATTCAATGAGATCATAGCTGATCTGAGACAATCCTCAACTCCACTTTCCCACCTTATCCCCATAACCCTTGATTCCCTTGTGGATTAAATATCTGTCTATCTCAACCTTGAACATACATAACCGTCCAGCCTCTACAACTCTCTGCAGTAAATAATTCCATAGTTTCACTGCCCTCTGAGTGAAGAAATTCTTCTTCATCTCTGTCGTAAGTGGATGACCCCTAATTCTGAGACGATGCCCTCTGTTTCTAGACTCTCCCACAAGGGGAAACAGCCTCTCAGCATCTATCCTATCAAGCCCCCTGAGAATCCTATATGCCTCAATGAGGTCACCTTTCATTCTTCTAAACACCAGTGAGTATCGGCCCAACCTACAGGGCACAACCGTAGCACAAATGGATAGCACTGTGGCTTCACAGCGCCAGGGACCCAGGTTCGATTCCCCGTTGGGTCACTGTCCATGCAGAGTCTGCAGGTTCTCCCCGTGTGTGCGTGGGTTTCCTCCGGGTTCTCCAGTTTCCTCCCACAGTCCAAAGATGTGCAGGTTAGGTGGATTGGCCATGATAAATTGTCCTTAGTGTCCAAAAAGGTTAGGAGGGGTTATTTGGGTTACGGGGATGGGGTGGAAGTGAGGGTTTAAGTGGATCGGTGCAGAATTGATGGGCCGAATGGCCTCCTTCTGCACTGTATGTTCTATGTACTCAACCTCTCCTTGTAAGAAACTCCCTCCACACCTGGAGTCAACTGGTGAACCTTCTCTGGACTCCCTCCAATGCCAGTATATCTTTTCTTAGCAAAGGGGACCAAAACCTATTCATAGTTATGAAAAAGGTTTGCAAGATTACATGAAATAATTTGAGGTCATTTCAATGTATATCGAGCTCCATGAGTTATTGAAATCATGTAATAATGATCAAGAGTATGCAAATGAACTTGTGTGTTTGTTTGCATGCATGTTTGGAAGTAAACACAATCACACATGTTAATTTTCACAATTATGAGAATTAGGTAGCAACCCTGATAATTATAGCTTTTTATTGTCACAATTACCACAAAATTATCACAAATACAAATGATCATTTATCATAATTATTCCATCGGAATCCAGTAATGTGATTTAATTTCCATGTGTGTATAAATATAGACCATTATCATCTAATTACATCTTGAGACTAAACTGAACAGTGCTGAGGAATTTTTTATTCTAATTTTTCTTAACGGATTTTTTAACATTTTGTTGTGAACAATTCACCACCTTAAAAAAATTAAAAGCAACATCCTCTTACATTGTAGCTTTAACATAACAAAGCTTTGCAACAAGCAAAAGAAAACAGGCACCCAGACCCAAAAGGGAGTGATTAGGAGGGGTGACCAAAGATTGTCAAAGATGGGGCAGCACGGTAGCATAGTGGTTAGTACAATTGCTTCACAGCTCCAGGGTTCCAGGTTTGATTCCCGGCTGGGTCACCGTCCGTGTGGAGTCTGCACGTTGTCTGCGTGGGTTTCCTCCGTGTGGTCCGATTACCTCCCACAGTCCAGAGAGGTGTGGGTTAGGTGGATTGGCCATGCTAAATTGCCCTTAGTGTCCAAAAAGGTTAGGAGGGGTTAATGGGTTAAGGAGATAGGGTGGAAGTTAGGGCTTAAGTGGGCCAGTGCAGACTCGATGGGCCGAATGGCCTCCTTCTGCACTGTATGTTCTATGTCGGCACTGAGGAAGTTTTCAAAGATAGATCAAAGGATCAGAGCTTTTGCTCGAAACTTCTTGCTCTTCCAACGCAAAGAATTGTCCCCGATCGAGTGTTGCAGACTGGCACATTCCAAAGTCCAGGACTGCGAGCTGAGGAGTGCACTAAATCTTGGGGCAGCCGCCGCAGAAGCACAACGGGGGAATGCCGCAGTCTAAGACCTTTCAGCCATAGTGAACTGAGGGAGGTGGGGCTGTATTGACACCCTCAGGCCGTATGATTCACATTGAATGCATATAGTGAATATTACATGTATCTAATTCGTATTGAAGCACCTCAGAGTGCAACATGATTTATGTAGACACCTTAAATATCTTTGCACCATTTGCAATGATCATTTTGAAATGCCAGTAATGTTTCTTTGACTGTATTGAAGCACCTCAAAGTACAACATGGTGAATGTAGAAAACCTGAATATTATTGCACTCTGTGTGATGGCCATTTTGAAATGTTTATAATGTTCTTTCAAATATTTGACAAATAAAGTATATTTTTGAAAAACAAAAATCGGAGCTTTTGCAAGGGAATTGCAGTGATAGGTTGAAGCAAGGCCACACATATTTGTGAGGTTATCGATTTTGAAATTCATGTATGGGAGGACAGGGAACCAGTGTAGTTCAGCGATGGTAAGGGTAAGATCATAGTGCAGGACGGGATACATACAGCAGAGCTTGGACACTGGGAATGGATGAGTCAGCAGTGAGGAGACAGAGCAAGCATAGGAGTGTTTAAGGCACATATTAGGATTTCAGCAGGACAGGAGTAACCTATAATAATAATAATCTTTATTGTCACAAGTATCATAGATCATAGAACATACAGTGCAGAAGGAGGCCATTCGGCCCATCGAGTCTGCACCGACCCACTTAAGCGCTCACTTCCACCCTATCCCCGTGACCCAATAACCCCTCCCAACCTCTTTGGTCACTAAGGGCAATTTATCATGGCCAATCCACCTAACCTGCACGTCTTTGGACTGTGGGAGGAAACTGGAGCACCCGGAGGAATCCCACGTAGGCCTACATTATCACTGCAATGAAGTTACTGTGAAAAACCCCTTGCCGCCACATTCCGGCCCCTGTACGGGTACATGAGGGAGAATTCAGAATGTCCAAATCATCTAACAACACATCTTTCGGGACTTGTGGGAGGAAACCGGAGCATCCGGAGGAAACCCACGTAGACACAGAGAAAACGTGCAGACTCCGCGCAGGCAGTAACCCAAGCTGGGAATTGAACCTGGGGCCCTGGTGCTGTGAAGCAACAGTGCTAACCATTGTGCTACCATGCCGCCCTGAGGCAGACAATACTGAAATGGATAGTTGAAAGCAATCAGTCTTAGGTTGTTGCATTTGAAAGTCACCTCCAGATCAAAGATGACAATGCAAGTTCAAAATTGGCCCAGTTCAGTCAGAGGGAGGGAGATGAGATCAGAGGCAAGGGAAACAAGGTTGTTGCAGGCATGAAGGTGGTGTCTTCAAGTATTCCCAAAATTGAGCTGGAACAAGTTAAATCTCATCCAAGACAAACCAGTAAGGGGGCACTTTAGCCCAAAAGTGCAAGTTCGCCAGCACGTACACCTTCAATCATAGTCTGCAACCCCTCCTGTCCTATCTATAATATGAATCTGATGCGACACCAAATTGCTACAAGTGAAACTCCTTTTAACAACCTTTAATCGTTTTTAATGATTTTTTTTAAAGGACCAATTTTGTGAAAAATCAAACCTGCAGCCCAGCTCTTTAATATCTACTGCTTTGTCATAAAACCCAAGGTGAAATATTAAATTTAATCACACACAACACTTGTGCACTGTACAAATTAGCTGCCATTTTTATTTATAGGTCTCTAAAAAAATACATTTATAGGGTACAAATTAAATTTGGTACGGTGATGCTCAGTATTTGTGCAGCTGGCAACAGCATTTTAACATTGATTTCAGATTTCATTCTCATGGAATGAAGTCAGGCTTCTGCCTCTTTACAGGAAGCACTCAAAACTACAAACAGCAGCATTTAAAAATTAACTATATTCTGTCTAACAACGATAGGATCCCTGTCGACGCAATTAGCTGCTGGGAGCTGAATGAAAGTTTCGATCAATGCCCCAGTCGGGATACAAGATGACTGTCTACCATCTACAAAGGCTGACACTTGACAAACAGAGGTGCTCACCAGGTGACAATCCAGAATGTGGAGCATAAACTGACAGGACCACCTCGCCATGTGCATATGCATCCCCTCATGATGATGATAATAATAATCTTTATTGTCACAAGTAGGCTTGCATTAACACTGCAATGAAGTTACTGTGAAAAGCCCCTAGTCGCCACATTCCGGCGCCTGTTCGGGTACACAGAGGGAGAATTCAGGATGTCCAATTCACCTAACTGATGTGTTGGGTAGGCTGGGTCGATGTGGACTGCACTTGATGCAGTGTAGCGAGAGACAGATCTCCAACACTTGATAAGATGCAACACGATTTTATTTAACATCTAAACTATTATACATGTTCAACTGTGGGTTGACACAATGCTGACTTGACTGGAGACCAGATACTAGCCTAACCAGGCTTACTAGCTACCACATGATTGTTTGCACTGGCCAGCTCACTAACTCTGACTGTCCCAGAGGCTGGGTCCCAAGAGAGCGGGAAAACTGGTGCCCTCTGGCTTCATAGTGGTCGTGTCCTGTCTGGTGATTGGCTGCTCTGTTCTGTGTGCTTACTGGTCATCCTGTGTGTCAATCACTGCCTGTCTGCACTCCATTATAATCATGGATGTATATTATGACACTAACAGCACATCGTTCGGAACTTGTGGGAGGAAACCGGAGCGCTCGGAGGAAACCCACGCAGACACGGGGGGAACGTGCAGACTCCTCACAGACAGTGAGCCAAGCCAGGAATCGAACCTGGGACTCTGGCACTGTGAAGCATCAGTGCTAACCACTGTGTTACAGTGCCACCATGATAAACGCATGAAGGTAATCATGCTGGCATTAAAAGAAAGATGGTCGCAGCCTCCTTGGAAAAAGGAGGTGAATTAAACACAACAAAGGGAAATGCAACCCTCCAAGGTTTCTGTGTTCCTCCAATTCTGGTCTCTTGCGCATCCCCCCTATTTCAATCACTTCATAGAATCAGAGAGCCAGAGAAAAGTTGCGGTGCCAAAAGAGGGCATTCAGTGCATGTTCCAGCACCTGGTGCAGATTACAACACTTTGGATGCAGATCCGGATGCCCACTCGACCACTGGCTATCATGCCTTCAGCTCCCAAGGCACAAAGCTCTGTAAATCCCTTCCTAAATCTCCCTGCCTGTCTAGCTCGCTTTCCTACTTTGTGTTGTTTCTTATAACCTTCCACTTTGAAAGAGCTTTTGGCCATTTGAGCCTGTATCTCCTCACGTGACTCAGTGTCAAATTCTGTTGGGTAACGCTGCATGAAAAGCACTTTGGGATGTTTGACGATGTTAAATATGCTATAAAAAATCAAATTGTTGGGTGTAGTGTTGTTGCTGGTGATACGAAGAATGTAGATTTTTCTCTAGTGCTGTGGAGAGAAAAAAGGTAAAACCTGCAATAATTGGTCACCCCTGCAACCCTGCTGTACGTTTTCTGGGGCATCCCAGGTTCAAGTGTGAAGTTTTTGTCTACAACAGGAGGGAATATTTAAATATATTGTAAATAAAGTGAGAGAAATGTCCTAACGCCTCCTACATATGGATCCCACTGGGAAAACACCTTACCGCAAGGATTTCCTGAGAAAATAGGGCATTAGATGATATCCTTTAGGATATGAGGATCGCTAAGCAAGCAACTAGTAACTTCCATTTATTTCTCAGGGCTGAACTGTGATGGTTGAGGCCTTCTGGCTGTCTTTTATAACTGAAGCAAAAGGCCAAAAACCTGCTGAAAATGTTCACGAATACGGGGCTTCAAGGCATGCAGCAGTGTGCAACTTCACGTTCCAACTCAGAGCAGGCATCTTAGAGAATTGGTGTGCCATTAGAAAATGAACTTCAGTATAGATATGTGTAAATCAATATAGTTTGGTAGGAAGAATAAATAAGCCATGTGCACCTTGGGAAAAATGTTTCACGGAAGGATCTGGAAATGTTGGTACATTGAAGTGACACAGTTTAATAAGGCCATCAAAATACAATCAAAACACTGGAATATATTTCTAATGGGATAGAATTGGAAAGCAGCAAAGTTATTTTAAACTTCTATAGAACTTTGATTAGGCCACACTTGTGTTGGATTTTACACTCTTCCATGTGTGGGTTTGAAAGTGGCGGGACTCGAGTGTGGGGCAGTCCCACCACTTAGCTGCCCCCCACCCCCCCACCCCCAACACAGTTTTACTAGTGGTAGGGTTGGTGTCAGGTGGCCTGGCAGCCAGTGGGCCAACTGATGCCTTGGAGCCTCAATTCACCACCATCAGGATTTACCCGATGCCAGGAGTGGCCCACATTAAGCAACCAGCCCAGCAGGATTCCTCCACGGATTGGTGGCTGGTAGGGGGAAGTCCCACCTTAGCAGGCCATCTGAGGGATCCTCTTAAGGTTTTATTGATGCACTATCAATTACGGCGAGACGAGAGTAGAGAGTAATCGAGGCTTTATTAAGCAGAGATGTGTGGCCTCCTGCAGCTGCTACCAGAAATGGGAGCAGCTCGGTGTGCACACACATTTATACTCTACCTACTGGGTGGAGCCAGCAGGCAGGGATCTACCCCCGTACCTGTAGTACAGGAGCTTTACCGTATTACCTCTAATACAACTATTATACAAACAGTGGTGACTACCACATTTATCAGACTACCACTCTGCCCAGGTTGCTCTCCTCCCGAGGGTTCTCAAACCCCCAACCCCCCCACCCACACCCCTGCCAGCTTGGCACCAGGCAAGACCCTCAAACACTGACCTAAATATTGATCTCGCACCACACCACTTTATTCCAAAGTGCTGGAGAGTGTCCATCCTGAGATTGACCGGCAGGTCACTGAGTAGGCCTTCATGTTTCTGAGGGAGGAAATCATGCCTTAAGGTACGATTTGATGGTTTGAAGGTATAAAACCCTTCTAACTGAAAACTCTAATGTCCAAATTCTTAATGTCTAGCATCAGGACCCTCAATTGTGCTTGACCTACAAGTTACGAATAACGAGGATTTATAAATCAAGTGGCCATCAAATGGGCAGCACGGTAGCATAGTGGTTAGCACAATTGCTTCACAGCTCCAGGGTCCCAGGTTCGATTCCCGGCTGGGTCACTGTCTGTGCGGAGTCTGCACGTTCTCCCCGTGTGTGCGTGGGTTTACTCCGGGTGCTCCGGTTTCCTCCCACAGTCCAAAGATGTGCAGGTTAGGTTGATTGGCCATGCTAAATTGCCCTTAGTGTCCAAAATTGCTCTTAGGGTTGGTTGAGTGGGGTTACTGGTTTATGGGGATAGGGTGGTGTGGGCTTGGGTAGGGTGCTCTTTCCAAGAGCCGGTGCAGACTCGATGGGCCGAATGGCCTCCTTCTGCACTGTAAATTCTATGAAGTAGAATTTAGTACTAAAATTTTACATATAGAACAAAGTACAAAGAAAAGTACAGCACAGGAACAAGCCCTTCAGCCCTCCAAGCCCGTGCCGACCATGCTGCCTGACTAAACTACAATCTTCTACACTTCCTGGGTCCGTATCCCTCTATTCCCATCCTATTCATATATTTGTCAAGATGCCCCTTAAATGTCACTATCGTCCCTGCTTCCACCACCTCCTCCGGTAGCGAGTTCCAGGCACCCACTACCCTCTGTGTAAAAACACTTAACACAAAGCAGTGAAGACAACATAGAAGATCTTCATCCCTCAAGTTTCTAGGAGTCCTTGATGTTTCCAGCACAGGCGATGTCTTGCTCTTCTTTGTCTTTGAAGCGCTGTTGAACTGTGTCTAGAAGAGTCATACCCCAGAAACCACGGTGACACTGTGCCAACAAAGATTCCAATTTTCCAACTTTTATTCCCACTTCTTATTATCCCTCCTTCCTTATTTGTAAATGGTCCAAATTCACCTCTCTCATTGGCTTGGGATATGAGTCAACTTGTGTCACCCAACCTCTGTAACTCGAGCCAAATTGACTGAAGACAAATGTTCATCCCTTGTTTCCTTGGTCTTGTCAGAGTTTACAATCCTTTGCAAACAAATGAGACAGTTCCTTTAGATACAGGGCAGTCACAAACAATATCAGGGGGAGGCCTTGTGGCAGGCTGGTAGCATCCCTACTACTGACCCAGAAGCTCCGGGTTCATGTCCAATTCCAAGTTCAGCACGGTTCAATGGAGTGATAATCAGCTCCGGGATCCTTCGATCAATGACCCCCCGCTACTCTCCAAAAGGGTGAAAGACATTGTGGGTGTGAAGATACGCTAAAAAAAAAATATGCCCTTTTGTCAATATATTTTAACCCACTCCCACAAATACTAAAACCATGACTAAAACTAAAACATAATATTGGAAAATAAAGGTTTCCTTCTAGTACAGATAAATTAAAGCAATGCACAGTTTGTTTAAACATCAGGGGCGGGATTCTCTGTTTCATAGACGAAGTGCTGATGCCGGGACTGAATAGGTGGTCCTCCATGACAACAAAATTGGCGCCGGTCCCGAATCAATTCATTAACCGTTAATGGGCTAGCACCGTCGCCACATGGAACACGAATGATTCCAATGAAAAATGGTGTCAGAATCGCCGGGTTTGGGATTGGCACTCGAGAGGCTGACAAGCTGCAGCCGCACATTAGCACTCCACTCCCCACACACACTCACCCCAGTCAACAAGATGGCACTGGTTGCGCTGGAGCGCGCTCATCCCGTTGATGGGTTGGCTGGGGCAGAGGGTGCCTAGGAGGGTGGCCTGAGGGGGACACCCATACGACCCATGGCGACCCATGGCACTAGGTTCACAGTGGGCTGCCAGCACGCTATGGTGATGTTGGACACTTTTCGTACCACCTCTCTCCCCCTCAGCAGCCATGGCACCTGCTTCCCGATTTTTAAAACCTTAAGGGAAACTCACCATCGGTAATTGCTCCTGGCGGAGGTGGTGCAGCGCGGGAGCCACGGGGAATACCAGGTCAGGCCCGTTAATGATATGCCAATGGCATTTACCGTATGTAGAGTAGAATGCATTGATGCTGCTGTCGAGGCGCCGGAGCGTGGCATTCTGTCGGGCGCTCGGCGCTGGCCTCGATTTTCGCCTCGCGCGATTCACCACCCACTCGCTTTTCACGATTCCGGTATCGCTCGATGGAGAATCCTGACCCAGGTGTTACTCCAAGAACAAATTACTTTTGAGTCATTTCTTCAAAGAGAGCTGCTGAATGTGACTCTCAAACTTAAGCTGAAAATCAGTTTAATGTATGTTTCCGACAAACAACAATGGCCTTCCTGCAAAGAATCCCAACAGCCTTGACTGTCCATTGTCTCACTAGCAGAAATTGAAACTAAACCATTTAAAAAGTGGTTAAGGAATAATATCCATGGACATTACAGACCAACAACAAACCCTAACCAGTAGGAGAACCTTACATCCAGCCAATTAATAATTAGTTGTCCATTAGATGATTGCATATAGCGAGTCGTCACTTCTTTAGGCTCCCCTCAACTTTTTTTGTCGGGGGGCGAGGGGGTTGAGGTGGGGTATCAGGGGCGAAATTCTCCGTTATCGGCGCAAAAAAACGGCGCAAATCCGACTTGCGTCACGTCGGAAAAATGGGTCGAAAGTCTCCGGCCCGAAATGGGCTAGCAGCGACGTAACGGGATCCGCGCTTGCGCACGTGGTTCACGCCGTGCAGCGTCATACGCGCCACACGGCGTGACGGCTAATAAGGCCGCGCTGCTCCCCCCCACCCGACCGGAACACCCGACCGGAACACCCGACTGGATGGCTGGCCGCCGCTCAGCCACGAGGTTCGAGTCACGCGATGTGGAGGCGCTCCTGGACGCGGTGGAGCAGAGGAGGGACGCCCTGTATCGCGGACACGGCCGCAGAGTTGCCCCACGCCACAGCCGGCGTCTGTGGAGGGAAGTGGGAGAGGCCGTCACCGCTGTGGCCCTGACACCACGGACAGGCACCCAGTGCCACAAGAAGGTGAACGACCTCGTCAGAGCAGGCAGGGTGAGCCTCCCCATATCCCCCCTCCCCCATACCCCCCTCCCCCATATCCCCCCTCCCCCATATCCCCCCTTCCCCCATGTCCCCCCTCCCCCATATCCCCCCTCCCCCATATCCCCCATATCCCCCCTCCCCAATATCCCCCCTCCCCCATATCCCCCTCCCCCATATCCCCCCTCCCCCATATCCCCCTCCCCATATCACCCTCCCCCATATCCCCCTATCCCCCCTCCCCCATATCCCCCCTCCCCATATCCACCCCTCCCCCATATCCCCCCTCCCCCATATCCCCCCTCCCCCATATCCCCCATATCCCCCCTCCCCCATACCCCCCTCCCCCATATCCCCCCTCCCCCATATCCCCCCTTCCCCCATATCCCCCCTCCCCCATATCCCCCCTCCCCCATATCCGCCCTCCCTCATATCCCCCCCTCCCCATATCCCCCCCTCCCCCATATCCCCTCCCCCATATCCCCCCTCCCCCATATCCCCCATATCCCCCCTCCCCCATATCCCCAAGTGAATCCAGCCCTAACCTTAACCTCTGCAATGCACGCGCAACCGATGGCATGCATTCAAATACCTGCCTAACAGTGTTGCCTTTTACCCCTGCCACCACCCCCACCACCCCCCCCCCCCACAGGAGAAGCGCGCACACAACAATAGGGAGCATGTGAGGACTGGAGGAGGCCCCGCTGATGAGAGGCCACTGACCGAACACGAGGAAAGGGCCCTGGAACTGGCTGGCGGACCTGACGACCGGGAGGTTGCTGATGCAGAGGTCGGGGGCGTACTAGCAAGTGAGCCACCGACAGCCCGTCCCCATATCCCCCCTCCCCTATATCCCCCTCCCCCATATCACCTGATCACTGCCTGATGTCTAACCATGCATGCTTCATTGTGTATCGCAGGACCAAACGTCCAGGCACCCATCCCCGCAGATGCATACCGCCCGCAGGATGCCCCTCGGAGGCCACGGGAGACAGAGAGACCCGGACCCTCCAGCATGCGACGCCCGCAGGATGCCCCCCGGAGGCCACGGGAGACAGAGAGACCCGGACCCTCCAGCATGCGACGCCCGCAGGATGCCCCTCGGAGGCCAGGGGAGACAGAGAGACCAGGACCCTCCAGCATGCGACGCCCGCAGGATGCCCCACGCACACCACGGGAGACGGAGAGACCTGGACCCTCCAGCATGCGACGCCCGCAGGATGCCCCTCGCACACCACGGGAGACGGAGAGACCCGGACCCTCCAGCATGCGACGCCCGCAGGATGCCCCTCGCACACCACGGGAGACGGAGAGACCTGGAGCAACAGGGAGACGACACCCCCGTCACGTGCGGGAGCGACCACCCAGCGACGAGGGGGGCAGCCACAGGCCCCCGTCACATCCGAGCCAGGACACCACTACCCAGGACACCACTACTCAGGACACCACTACCCAGGACACCACTACCCAGGACACCACTACCCAGGACACCACTACCCGGGACAGCACTGCCCAGGACACCCCTACCCGGGACTGCACTACCCAGGAAGACAAAATACCGGACAGTGACTCAGAGTGGATGGGTGGAGACGAACCCCCACCCCAAAGTGCCATGGACTCAGAGTGGGACGAAGAGCACGACACAACGCCACTGCTGTCACCAACACCCTCCACCATCACAGAAACACTCACCTCGGTTGGGCACTTTAGTGATGAGGCGTCTGCTACACTCACTGGTGCGCACAACACAGCCATCCCGGTACAGCAGGTGGAGGTAGGAGCAGCAGAGGGGCCGGGCGGCTGCAGTCGCAGGTGGAGGAGTCCACCCGCGTCCAGGAGCTGGGAGTGGTGCCGGTCATGCGTGCCACCCAGGCCGACACCGCACGGGTGGCGTCCGCGGTGGAGGCAATGGGTGCGACGGTGTCAGACATGGGGAACGGTTTGCGAGGCCTGGGGCTTTCCGTGCAGGCAGCGTCTGTGGCCCAGGACATGGCTGCCCTCTCACAGGAGGCCATGAGCCAGTGCCAGCGCCAGATGGCAGAGGCGCTCAACACCATAGCCCAGTCTCAGCAGGCCATGGCCCAGTCTCAGCAGGCCATGGCCCAGTCTCTGCAGGCCATGGCCCAGTCTCTGCAGGCCATCGCTGAGGGCATCGGCGCCAGTGGCCATGTGCGAGCCGGCGTCGCACTGTCACAGACAGGGTTTGCCAACCCCCTGGGCTCCATGGCTGCAAACCTGCAGACCCCTGTCGATACCAGCACGGGCCTCCAGGACTGGCAGCGCCAGATGTCGGGGGGGGGCGTCGGATGGCCAGTCCGTTCGCATCCCCCACCCATGTAGAGGCCTGGGGGCCATCGGGCACCCCGAGGGAGGAGGAGGTGGTGTGGTCCGTCCCGGCTCCCCATGTAGGGGAGGTCCCGGAACACCGCGACACCTCGGACTCCCCCCCTTCCGTCCCAGGTGCATCGGGTGGGCAACGGGCAGGACAGGCTGGCAGCTCGCCATCCCAGTCGCCCGGGCCGCAGCCTGGCCCATCTAGGCCAGGACCCCCCAGGAAACGGCCGCCAAAGGGATCCAGTGTCAGAGGGCAGGAATCACAAGAGTCCACCTCCAGTTCTGCTGTACCGTCTGGGGAACCACGTAGACGTAGTCAAAGGGCCCGTAAGGCCAAACAATTAGACACTGAGTAAGTTGGCACGGGTGCAGGGCACAGATGTGTTTTAGGGGCTAGGGCACGTGCATGAACTTGTTTGGTTATTAAAGTCAATGTTACACCTACAGAAGCTGCCTTTGTGCTCTGTCCAAAGCGTGCGGGGGTGTCATGTACGTTGAGCGCAAGTGTGTGTGTGAGGGGTGGTGTTACCTCAGCCCCAGGTGAGTCTGCCCCGTTCCCCCTGGGCCGCCATCAACATCCCCCCGGGCAGAGGACGGGACCGTGCGCTGCAGTGTCACAGCCGCATGCAGGGATGGTCTGGGTGGATGGTGGTACTGTGGCCATGGGTCAGACATAGTCCAATGATGTGGAGCCAGGAGCTCACCGCAGGGCGGGTTGTCATCATCCTCCATGGCCTGCAATAGACACGCGTCCACCCGCAACTGTGTGAGCCCGGCCCGTTGTGCCGCAGGTGGATCGGCAATGGGGGGGGGGGCGGTGCATGCGGGTGGGGTGGATGGGGTTGGGGAGGGGGTGTGAGGGTGCTGGGTGGGTGGATGGGTGGGGGGTGTGGGTGGTCGGCTGTTGCCATGGTGTGCGGTCTGTGGCCATACTACCCGATTCCCACGCCCATCTAGTCAGTGAAGCGGGCGGCTATCAGTCTGTCCCGTGCCCGCTGGGCCAGCCGGTAACGGTGGACAGCCACCCGCCTGTGTCTACCCCGTCTGCCCTGACCATTACCCCCATCCCCCTCATCTGGGGAGGACTGCGCCTCTTCCTGCTGCTCCTCCACTCTGCCCTCCTCTGCCTGCGGCACATCGCCCCTCTGCTGGGCTATGTTGTGCAGGACGCAGCACACCACAATGATGCGGCCGACCCTATCTGACCGATACTGGAGGGCGCCCCCAGAGAGGTCCAGGCACCTGAAACGCATCTTCAGCACGCCAAAGCACCTCTCGATCACTCCCCTTGTCGCTACATGGGCATCATTGTAGCGGTTCTCCGCCTCATTGCGTGGCCTCCGTATAGGCGTCATCAGCCTGTCGCCCAGCAACCAGCCCCTCAGCCGGGGATGGCGTCCCTCGTACATGCCGGGGATGGATGACCGCGACAACACGTATGAGTCGTGTACACTGCCTGGGTAACGGGCGCAGACGTGCAGGATCATCATGCGGTGGTCGCAGACCACCTGTATGTTCATCGAATAGGTCCCCTTCTTATTGGTGAACATGGCCCTGTTATCTGCAGGTGGCCGCACGGCGACGTGCATCCCATCAGTCGCGCCCTGGACCATGGGGAACCCGGCCACGGCAGAGAAGCCCACGGCCCGGGCATCTTGGCTGGCCCGGTCCACAGGGAGGCGGATGTAGCAGTGCGCCATGGCATATAGGGCATCTGTCACTGCCCGGATGCACCGATGCACCGATGTCTGCGATATGCTGGACAGGTCCCCACTCGGTGCCTGGAATGACCCCGTTGCATAAAAGTTCAGGGCCACCGTAACCTTGACGGACACGGGGAGAGGGTGTCCCCCGCCAGTGCCACGTGGTGACAGGTGTGCCAGCAGGCGGCAGATGTGTGCCACGGTTTCCCGCCTCATCCGGAGTCTCCTCCTGCATTCCCGGTCCGTGAGGTCCTGGTATGACTGCCGGGGCCGTACACATGGGGCGCCCTCGGGTGCCTCCGTTGCCGTGGGGCCGCGACATCCTCCTCCCCCTCCTCGTCCTGTCGGTCAGGTGTCCCTCCAGCCTGGGCGGCTGCCGCCTGTCCCTCTGCGGCAGCCTGCGCCGCCTCTCTGGCACGCTCCTCCTCCTCCTCCTCCTCCTCCTCCTCCTCCTCCTCCTCATCCAGGGCAACATAGACATTAACGGCTGCCGCCACGGCAGCCAACATCGCTGGATGATCTGAAAACATGACGGCCTGGTGGGGGGGAGGGGAACGACGACATGTCATCATTGCCCATATCCCCTCCTTCCCCCCAGCCAGGTGGCATGGACCGCATGGGTCCTACGGTTGGAGGCTGGCACCTGGCCAGGTAGACCAACTCACTTGCCCTCGCATCCCCCTCCCCGGCACGGACCCCCCATCCCCCTCCCCGGCACGGACCCCCCCCCCAACCTCCTCCCCGGCACGGACCCCCCCCAACCTCCTCCCCGGCACGGACCCCCTCCCCCAACCTCCTCCCCGGCACGGACCCCAACCTCGTCCCCGGCACGGACCCCCCTCCCCGGCACGGACCCCCCCCCCCCAACCTCCTCCCCGGCACGGACCCCCCAACCTCCTCCCCAACACGGACCCCAACCTCCTCCCCGGCACGGACCCCCCATCCCCCTCCCTGGCACGGACCCCCCTCCCGGCACTCACCCGGAGCCCAGCCCACTCTAACCACCCCCCCCCGCCGCACACACACACACACACAACCCTACACACACCTCTCCCCCACACATTCAGACTGCGGCCACGCCATCGCCTGCCCAGAGCCAACCCCCCAGGCCGTCATTCACCTCTACGCTGGTCGGCGTGAACCTGGAGAACAGGGTCACGCCGATGAAAAGGAGGTTTAATTTACGTCAACGTGAACGGTCATCACGTCGACGGGACTTCGGCCCATCCGTAAGGGAGAATATCGGCAGGCCGAAAGTCGGCTGCCTTGCGCAGACCCGTGACATTCTCCGACGGCAGCGGCGACATTAACGCCCCACCGACTTTTCTCCCTTCAGAGACTTCGGCAACCGGCGGGGTCGGGATTCACAGCGGCCAGCGGCCATTCTCCGACCCTCTGGGGGGTCGGAGAATGACGCCCCTGGTGTCTCACATAATTCAGCCCGTGAAATACTGCGAACATTGCATATGACAAAAAGAATATACAGACACTGGAGGAAGTCCAGTTGAGATTTGCTGGCGAAAAAAGATACCAGAACTGACAGGTAATATCGAAAAGGGAAGATTGAACAGACTGGAGTTATTTCCTGTAGAAAAGAGAAGACTGAGGGGGTAGTCCAATAGAAATATTCCAGATTCTGAAAGTATTTGATAAGTTGGTTCCACTTGCTGGTGAGTGTCGAACTAGAACAAATAAATATAAGATTATGACGAATGAATCCATTCGGGTGTAAGGGAGAAATTATTCATCGGGCGAGCAGTGAGAATGTGCGGCTACCGGGAGTTTTTGAGGCAAATAACAGGGACGAGAATCTCCGCTTGAGAAACTTAGGGCGGGATTCTTTGTTTGAGAAACTCGGGACAAGATTCATAGAATTTACAGTGCCCATTTCGGCCCATCGGGTCTGCACCGGCTCTTGGAAAGAACACCCCACTTAAGCCCACACATCCCCGTAACCCAGTAACCCCACCTAACCTAAGGGCAATTTGTCATGACCAATCAACCTAACCTGCACTTCGTTAGACTGTGGGAGGAAACCGGAGCACCCGGAGGAAACCCACGCACACACGGGGAGAAAGTGCAGACTCCACACAGACAGTGACCCAAGCCGGGAATCGAACCTGGGACCCTGGAGCTGTGAAGCAACTGTGCTAACCACTGTGCTACCGTGTCGCCGACGTTGCCGTGCCGATTCTCCGTTGCCCGACATTGATTTCGTAATCGGCGATCAGGCAGAGAATCCCTGTTTCTGACTGAATCGGGGGTGGGGTCTGTTTTCGGATGCTCCGCCTCTCTCCAAACCAGTGTCATCGAGGAGTATGCTGCACGCTGTTGGACATTAACTGAAGGCCCTCCCCCGTGCTCTGCCCCCGATGGGTCGAGTTCCCGATGGCGCAGGACACGTCTGCTCTGTTTTCATGAACCCGGCGTGGCGGCTGCGGACTGTGTCCTGTGCCGCCACAGTCGAGGGGGGGGGAGCAGTTCTGCGTGCCAGGGGGCTTCGGCGAGGGCTGGGGGGACTGGTGGGAGGCAGCCCGGTAGTGGGGAGTGGATCTCCAGGAGGGCTCTATCTGGCAGGTCGGGTCCGCGTGCGGCCAGCGTCATGTTGTACGGCCCGACCGCTGCAAGGTGTTGCCGCGCGCATGCGCAGCAAAGGACCTGGCTATTCTACTGCCGTTTATATCGGGAAGGCCGAGCGTTTTACTTGGTCGGAGGATCGGGGTGGGGGTCTCACCAATTTTTTTTGTTGTAAAACTAGAGACTTCCTCTGGACATAACACTCAGCTCCCCACACACTCCGCTCCCCGCACACTCCACTCCCCACACACTCCGCTCCCCACACACTCCACTCCCCGCACACTCCACTCCCCACACACTCCACTCCCCGCACACTCCACTCCCCGCACACTCCACTCCCCGCACACTCCACTCCCCACACACTCCGCTCCCCGCACACTCCACTCCCCGCACACCCCGCTCCCCACACACTCCGCTCCCCGCACACTCCACTCCCCGCACACCCCGCTCCCCACACACTCCACTCCCCGCACACTCCACTCCCCACACACTCCACTCCCCACACACTCCACTCCCCGCACACTCCACTCCCCACACACTCCGCTCCCCACACACTCCACTCCCCGCACACTCCACTCCCCACACACTCCACTCCCCGCACACTCCACTCCCCACACACTCCGCTCCCCACACACTCCACTCCCCGCACACTCCACTCCCCACACACTCCACTCCCCGCACACTCCACTCCCCGCACACTCCACTCCCCGCACACTCCACTCCCCACACACTCCGCTCCCCGCACACTCCACTCCCCGCACACCCCGCTCCCCACACACTCCACTCCCCGCACACCCCGCTCCCCACACACTCCACTCCCCGCACACTCCACTCCCCACACACTCCACTCCCCGCACACTCCGCTCCCCGCACACTCCACTCCCCGCACACTCCACTCCCCACACACTCCACTCCCCGCACACCCCGCTCCCCACACACTCCACTCCCCGCACACTCCACTCCCCGCACACTCCTCTCCCCGCACACTCCACTCCCCACACACTCCACTCCCCGCACATTCCGCTCCCCACACACTCCGCTCCCCACACACTCCACTCCCCGCACACTCCACTCCCCGCACACCCCGCTCCCCACACACTCCACTCCCCGCACACTCCACTCCCCACACACTCCTCTCCCCGCACACTCCACTCCCCACACACTCCACTCCCCGCACATTCCGCTCCCCACACACTCCGCTCCCCACACACTCCACTCCCCGCACACTCCACTCCCCGCACACCCCGCTCCCCACACACTCCACTCCCCGCACACTCCACTCCCCACACACTCCACTCCCCGCACACTCCACTCCCCGCACACTCCACTCCCCGCACACTCCACTCCCCGCACACTCCACTCCCCGCACACCCGGCTCCCCACACACTCCACTCCCCGCACACTCCACTCCCCACACACTCCACTCCCCGCACACTCCACTCCCCGCACACTCCACTCCCCGCACACTCCACTCCCCACACACTCCACTCCCCACACACTCCACTCCCCACACACTCAGCTCCCCACACACTCCACTCCCCGCACACTCCACTCCCCGCACACCCCGCTCCCCACACACTCCACTCCCCGCACACTCCACTCCCCACACACTCCACTCCCCACACACTCCACTCCCCACACTCCACTCCCCGCACACCCCGCTCCCCACACACTCCAGTCCCCGCACACTCCACTCCCCACACACTCCACTCCCCGCACACTCCACTCCCCGCACACTCCACTCCACGCACACTCCACTCCCCGCACACTCCACTCCCCGCACACTCCACTCCCCGCACACCCCGCTCCCCACACACTCCACTCCCCGCACACTCCACTCCCCACACACTCCACTCCCCGCACACCCCGCTCCCCACACACTCCACTCCCCGCACACTCCACTCCCCACACACTCCACTCCCCGCACACTCCACTCCCCGCACACTCCACTCCACGCACACTCCACTCCCCGCACACTCCACTCCCCGCACACCCCGCTCCCCACACACTCCACTCCCCGCACACTCCACTCCCCGCACACTCCACTCCCCGCACACCCCGCTCCCCACACACTCCACTCCCCGCACACCCCGCTCCCCGCACACTCCACTCCCCGCACACTCCACTCCCCGCACACCCCACTCCCCACACACTCCACTCCCCGCACACCCCGCTCCCCGCACACTCCACTCCCCGCACACTCCACTCCCCGCACACACCACTCCCCACACACCCCGCTCCCCACACACCCCACTCCCCACACACTCCACTCCCCGCACACCCCGCTCCCCACACACTCCGCTCCCCGCACACTCAGCTCCCCACACACTCCACTCCCCGCACACTCCGCTCCCCACACACTCCACTCCCCACACACTCCACTCCCCACACACTCCACTCCCCGCACACTCCACTCCCCGCACACCCCGCTCCCCACACACTCCACTCCCCGCACACTCCACTCCCCACACACTCCACTCCCCACACACTCCACTCCCCACACACTCCACTCCCCGCACACCCCGCTCCCCACACACTCCAGTCCCCGCACACTCCACTCCCCACACACTCCACTCCCCGCAAACTCCACTCCCCGCACACTCCACTCCACGCACACTCCACTCCCCGCACACTCCACTCCCCGCACACTCCACTCCCCGCACACCCCGCTCCCCACACACTCCACTCCCCGCACACTCCACTCCCCACACACTCCCCTCCCCGCACATTCCACTCCCCGCACACTCCACTCCACGCACACTCCACTCCCCGCACACTCCACTCCCCGCACACCCCGCTCCCCACACACTCCACTCCCCGCACACTCCACTCCCCGCACACTCCACTCCCCGCACACCCCGCTCCCCACACACTCCACTCCCCGCACACCCCGCTCCCCGCACACTCCACTCCCCGCACACTCCACTCCCCGCACACCCCACTCCCCACACACTCCACTCCCCGCACACCCCGCTCCCCGCACACTCCACTCCCCGCACACTCCACTCCCCGCACACACCACTCCCCACACACCCCGCTCCCCACACACCCCACTCCCCACACACTCCACTCCCCGCACACCCCGCTCCCCACAAACTCCGCTCCCCGCACACTCCGCTCCCCATACACTCCACTCCCCGCACACTCCACTCCACGCACACTGCACTCCCCGCACACTCCGCTCACCGCACACCCCGCTCCCCACACACCCCACTCCCCACACACTCCACTCCCCGCACACCCCGCTCCCCACACACACCGCTCCCCACAGACTCCACTCCCCACACACTCCACTCCCCACACACTCCACTCCCCACACACTCCACTCCCCACACACTCCGCTCCCCACACACCCCACTCCCCAAACACCCCACTCCCCGCACACACCGCTCCCCGCACACTCAGCTCCCCACAAACTCCACTCCCCACACACTCCACTCCCCACACACTCCACTCCCCACACACTCTGCTCCCCACACACTCCACTCCCCACACACTCCGCTCCCCGGACACTCCCCTCCCCACACACTCCACTCCCCACACACTCCACTCCCCACTCACTCCACTCCCCACACACTCCACTCCCCACACACTCCACTCCCCACACACTCCACTCCCCACACACTCCACTCCCCACACACTCCACTCCCCACATACTCCGCTACCCGGACACTCCGCTCCCCGGACACTCCCCTCCCCACACACTCCACTCCCCACACACTCCACTCCCCACACACTCCACTCCCCACACACTCCACTATCCACACATTCCTCTCCCCACACACTCCTCTCCCCACACACTCCACTCCCCACACAGTCCACTCCCCACACACTCCACTCCCCACACAGTCCACTCCCCGCACCCTCCACTCCCCGCACTCTCCACTCCTCACACACTCCACTCCCCACACACTCCGCTCCCCGCACACCCCGCTCCCCACACACTCCACTCCCCACACACTCCGCTCCCCGCACACCCCGCTCCCCACACACTCCTCTCCCCACACACTCCGCTCCCCGCACAATCCGCTCTCCACACACTCCACTCCCCGCACACTCCACTCCCCGCACACTCCACTCCCCGCACACTCCACTCCCTGCACACTCCACTCCCCGCATACTCCGCTCCCCACACACTCCGCTCCCCACACACTCCACTCCCCACACACTCCACTCCCCGCACATTCCGCTCCCCACACACTCCGCTCCCCACACACTCCACTCCCCGCACACTCCACTCCCCACACACTCCGCTCCCCGCACACCCCGCTCCCCACACACTCCACTCCCCACACACTACACTCCCCACACACTCCGCTCCCCGCACACTCCGCTCCCCGCACACTCCGCTCCCCACACACTCCGCTCCCCGCACACCCCGCTCCCCACACACTCCACTCCCCACACACTCCACTCCCCACACACGCCGCTCCCCGCACACCCCGCTCCCCACACACTCCTCTTCCCACACACTCCGCTCCCCGCACAATCCGCTCTCCACACACTCCACTCCCCGCACACTCCACTCCCCGCACACTCCACTCCCCGCACACTCCACTCCCTGCACACTCCACTCCCCGCACACTCCGCTCCCCACACACTCCGCTCCCCACACACTCCACTCCCCACACACTCCACTCCCCGCACATTCCGCTCCCCACACACTCCACTCCCCGCACACTCCACTCCCCACACACTCCGCTCCCCGCACACCCCGCTCCCCACACACTCCCTCCCCACGCACTACACTCCCCACACACTCCGCTCCCCGCACACTCCGCTCCCCGCACACTCCGCTCCCCACACACTCCGCTCCCCGGACACTCCGCTCCCCACACACTCCTCTCCATGCACACTCCACTGCCCACACACTCCACTCCCCGCACACTCCACTCCCCGCACACTCCTCTCCCCACACACTCCACTCCCCGCACACTCCACTCCCCGCACACTCCTCTCCCCACACACTCCACTCCCCGCACTCTCCACTCCTCACACACTCCACTCCCAACACACTCCGCTCCCCGCACACCCCGCTCCCCACACACTCCACTCCCCACACACTCCACTCCCCACACACTCCGCTCCCCGCACACCCCGCTCCCCACACACTCCTCTCCCCACACACTCCGCTCCCCGCACAATCCGCTCTCCACACACTCCACTCCCCGCACACTCCACTCCCCGCACACTCCACTCCCCGCACACTCCACTCCCTGCACACTCCACTCCCCGCACACTCCGCTCCCCACACACTCCGCTCCCCACACACTCCGCTCCCCACACACTCCACTCCCCGCACATTCCGCTCCCCACACACTCCGCTCCCCACACACTCCACTCCCCGCACACTCCACTCCCCACACACTCCGCTCCCCGCACACCCCGCTCCCCACACACTCCACTCCCCACACACTACACTCCCCACACACTCCGCTCCCCGCACACTCCGCTCCCCGCACACTCCGCTCCCCACACACTCCGCTCCCCGGACACTCCGCTCCCCACACACTCCTCTCCACGCACACTCCACTGCCCACACACTCCACTCCCCGCACACTCCACTCCCCGCACACTCCTCTCCCCACACACTCCACTCCCCGCACACTCCACTCCCCGCACACTCCTCTCCCCACACACTCCACTCCCCGCACACTCCACTCCCCGCACACTCCACTCCCCGCACACTCCGCTCCCCACACACTCCGCTCCCCACACACTCCACTCCCCGCACACTCCACTCCCCACACACCCCACTCCCCACACACTCCACTCCCCGCACACTCCACTCCCCACACACTCCACTCACCACACACTCCACTCCCCACACACTCCACTCCCCACATACTCCGCTACCCGGACACTCCGCTCCCCGGACACTCCCCTCCCCACACACTCCACTCCCCACACACTCCACTCCCCACACACTCCACTATCCAAACATTCCTCTCCCCACACACTCCACTCCCCACACAGTCCACTCCCCACACACTCCACTCCCCACACACTCCACTCCCCGCACACTCCACTCCCCGCACACTCCTCTCCCCGCACACTCCACTCCCCACACACTCCACTCCCCACACACTCCCCTCCCCACACACTCCCCTCCCCGCTCACTCCGCTCCCCACACACTCCTCTCCCCGCACACTCCACTCCCCACACACTCCACTCCCCACACACTCCACTCCCCACACACTCCGCTCCCCGGACACTCCCCTCCCACACACTCCACTCCCCACACACTCCACTCCCCACACACTCCACTCCCCACACACTCCACTCCCCACACACTCCAGTCCCCACACACTCCACTCCCCACAAACTCCGCTCCCCACACACTCCACTCCCCACACACTCCGCTCCCCACACACTCCGCTCCCCACACACTCCACTCCCCACACACTCCGCTCCCCGCACACTCCTCTCCCCGCACACTCCATTCACCACACACTCCGCTCCCCACACACCCCGCTCCCCACACACTCCGCTCCCCACACACTCCACTCCCCACACACTCCACTCCCCACACACTCCACTCCCCGCACACTCCACTCCCCGCACACTCCACTCCCCGCACACTCCACTCCCCGCACACTTCACTCCCCGCGTACTCCACTCCCCGCACACTCCACTCCCCGCACACTCCACTCCACGCACACTAAACTCCCCGCGTACTCCACTCCCCGCACACTCCGCTCCCCACACACTCCACTCCCCACACACTCCACTCCCCGCACACTCCACTCCCCGCACACTCCGCTCCCCACGCACTCCGCTCCCCGCACACTCCGCTCCCCACACACTCCGCTCCCCACAGACTCCACTCCCCGCACACTCCACTCCCCGCACACTCCACTCCCCGCACACTCCACTCCCCGCACACTCCGCTCCCCACACACTCCTCTCCACGCACACTCCACTCCCCACACACTCCACTCCCCGCACTCTCCACTCCCCGCACACTCCTCTCCCCACACACACCACTCCCCGCACACTTCACTCCCCGCACACTCCACTCCCCGCACACTCCACTCCCCGCACACTCCGCTCCCCACACACTCCGCTCCCCACACACTCCACTCCCCACACACTCCACTCCCCACACACTCCACTCCCCACACACTCCGATCCCCATACACTCCACTCCCCACACACTCCACTCCCCATACACTCCACTCCCCACACACTCCACTCCCCACACACTCCGCTCCCCACACACTCCACTCCCCACACACCCCACTCCCCGCACACCCCGCTCCCCGCACACTCCGCTTCCCACACACTCCACTCCCCACACACTCCACTCCCCACACACTCCACTCCCCACACACTCCGCTCCCCGGACACTCCCCTCCCCACACACTCCACTCCCCGCACACTCCTCTCCCCACACACCCTGCTCCCCACACACTCCGCTCCCCGCACACTCCACTCCCCACACACTCCACTCCCCGCACACTCCACTCCCCACTCACTCCGCTCCCCGGACACTCCGCTCCCCGGACACTCCCCTCCCCACACACTCCACTCCCCACACACTCCACTCCCCGCACACTCCACTCACAACACACTCCGCTCCCCACACAACCCGCTCCCCACACACCCCGCTCCCCACACACTCCACTCCCCACACACTCCACTCCCCACACACTCCACTCCCCACTCACTCCGCTCCCCGGACACTCCGCTCCCCGGACACTCCACTCCCCGGACACTCCGCTCCCCGGACACTCCCCTCCCCACACACTCCACTCCCCACGCACTCTGCTCCCCACACACCCCGCTCCCCACACACTCCGCTCCCCGCACACTCCACTCCCCGCACACTTCACTCCCCGCGTACTCCACTCCCCGCACACTCCACTCCCCGCACACTCCACTCCACGCACACTAAACTCCCCGCGTACTCCACTCCCCGCACACTCCGCTCCCCACACACTCCACTCCCCACACACTCCACTCCCCGCACACTCCGCTCCCCACGCACTCCGCTCCCCGCACACTCCGCTCCCCACACACTCCGCTCCCCACAGACTCCACTCCCCGCACACTCCACTCCCCGCACACTCCACTCCCCGCACACTCCACTCCCCGCACACTCCGCTCCCCACACACTCCTCTCCACGCACACTCCACTCCCCACACACTCCACTCCCCGCACACTCCACTCCCCGCACACTCCTCTCCCCACACACACCACTCCCCGCACACTCCACTCCCCGCACACTCCACTCCCCGCACACTCCACTCCCCGCACACTCCGCTCCCCACACACTCCGCTCCCCACACACTCCACTCCCCACACACTCCACTCCCCACACACTCCACTCCCCACACACTCCGATCCCCATACACTCCACTCCCCACACACTCCACTCCCCATACACTCCACTCCCCACACACTCCACTCCCCACACACTCCGCTCCCCACACACTCCACTCCCCACACACCCCACTCCCCGCACACCCCGCTCCCCGCACACTCCGCTTCCCACACACTCCACTCCCCACACACTCCACTCCCCACACACTCCACTCCCCACACACTCCGCTCCCCGGACACTCCCCTCCCCACACACTCCACTCCCCGCACACTCCTCTCCCCACACACCCTGCTCCCCACACACTCCGCTCCCCGCACACTCCACTCCCCACACACTCCACTCCCCGCACACTCCACTCCCCACTCACTCCACTCCCCGGACACTCCGCTCCCCGGACACTCCCCTCCCCACACACTCCACTCCCCACACACTCCACTCCCCGCACACTCCACTCACAACACACTCCGCTCCCCACACAACCCGCTCCCCACACACCCCGCTCCCCACACACTCCACTCCCCACACACTCCACTCCCCACACACTCCACTCCCCACTCACTCCGCTCCCCGGACACTCCGCTCCCCGGACACTCCACTCCCCGGACACTCCGCTCCCCGGACACTCCCCTCCCCACACACTCCACTCCCCACGCACTCCGCTCCCCACACACCCCGCTCCCCACACACTCCACTCCCCACACACTGCACTCCCCACACACTCCACTCCCCACACACTCCGCTCCCCACACACCCCACTCCCCAAACACCCCACTCCCTGCACACCCCGCTACCCGCACACTCCGCTCCCCACAAACTCCACTCCCCACACACTCCACTCCCCACACACTCCACTCCCCACACACTCTGCTCCCCACACACTCCACTCTCCACACACTCCGCTCCCCGGACACTCCCCTCCCCACACACTCCACTCCCCACACACTCCACTCCCCACTCACTCCACTCCCCACACACTCCACTCCCCACACACTCCACTCCCCACACACTCCACTCCCCACACACTCCACTCCCCACACACTCCACTCCCCACATACTCCGCTTCCCGGAAACTCCGCTCCCCGGACACTCCCCTCCCAACACACTCCACTCCCCACACACTCCACTCCCCACACACTCCACTCCCCACACACTCCACTATCCACACATTCCTCTCCCCACACACTCCACTCCCCACACAGTCCACTCCCCACACACTCCACTCCCCACACACTCCACTCCCCGCACCCTCCACTCCCCGCACTCTCCACTCCTCACACACTCCACTCCCCGCACACTCCGCTCCCCACACACTCCGCTCCCCACACACTCCACTCCCCACACACTCCACTCCCCACACACTCCGCTCCCCGCACACCCCGCTCCCCACACACTCCTCTCCCCACACACTCCGCTCCCCGCACAATCCGCTCCCCGCACACTCCACTCCCCGCACACTCCACTCCCCGCACATTCCGCTCCCCACACACTCCGCTCCCCACACACTCCACTCCCCGCACACTCCACTCCCCACACACTCCGCTCCCCGCACACTCCGCTCCCCACACACTCCACTCCCCACACACTACACTCCCCACACACTCCGCTCCCCGCACACTCCGCTCCCCGCACACTCCGCTCCCCACACACTCCGCTCCCCGGACACTCCGCTCCCCACACACTCCTCTCCACGCACACTCCACTCCCCACACACTCCACTCCCCGCACACTCCACTCCCCGCACACTCCACTCCCCGCACACTTCACTCCCCGTGTACTGCACTCCCTGCACACTCCACTCCCTGCACACTCCATTCCATGCACACTCCACTCCCCGCGTACTCCACTCCCCGCACACTCCTTCCCCACACACTCCACTCCCCACACACTCCACTCCCCACACACTCCACTCCCCACACACTCCACTCCCCGCACACTCCGCTCCCCACGCACTCCGCTCCCCGCACTCTCCGCTCCCCACACACTCCGCTCCCCACAGACTCCACTCCCCGCACACTCCACTCCCCGCACACTCCACTCCCCGCACACTCCACTCCCCGCACACTCCGCTCCCCACACACTCCTCTCCACGCACACTCCGCTCCCCACACACTCCTCTCCACGCACACTCCACTCCCCACACACTCCACTCCGCGCACACTCCACTCCCCGCACACTCCTCTCCCCACACACTCCACTCCCCACACACTCCACTCCCCACGCACTCCGCTCCCCACACACTCCACTCCCCACACA
This sequence comes from Scyliorhinus torazame, assembly GCF_047496885.1. NCBI lineage: Eukaryota > Metazoa > Chordata > Chondrichthyes > Carcharhiniformes > Scyliorhinidae > Scyliorhinus > Scyliorhinus torazame. The sequence continues at coordinate 253,803,029 of NC_092714.1, read as the reverse complement.
CTCCACTCCCCACACACTCCACTCCCCACACACTCCACTCCCCACACACTCCGCTCCCCACACACTCCGCTCCCCACACACCCCACTCCCCGCACACCCCGCTCCCGCACACTCCGCTCCCCACACACTCCACTCCCCACACACTCCACTCCCCACACACTCCACTCCCCACACACTCCGCTCCCCGGACACTCCCCTCCCCACACACTCCACTCCCCGCACACTCCTCTCCCCACACACCCCGCTCCCCACACACTCCGCTCCCCACACACTCCACTCCCCACACACTCCACTCCCCGCACACTCCACTCCCCACTCACTCCGCTCCCCGGACAGTCCGCTCCCCTTACACTCCCCTCCCCACACACTCCACTCCCCACACACTCCACTCCCCACACACTCCACTCCCCGCACACTCCACTCACAACACACTCCGCTCCCCACACACCCCGCTCCCCACACACCCCGCTCCCCACACACTCCACTCCCCACACACTCCACTCCCCACTCACTCCACTCCCCACACACTCCACTCCCCACACACTCCACTCCCCACACACTCCACTCCCCACACACTCCACTCCCCACATACTCCGCTACCCGGACACTCCGCTCCCCGGACACTCCCCTCCCCACACACTCCACTCCCCACACACTCCACTCCCCACACACTCCACTCCCCACACACTCCACTATCCACACATTCCTCTCCCCACACACTCCACTCCCCACACAGTCCACTCCCCACACACTCCACTCCCCACACACTCCACTCCCCGCACCCTCCACTCCCCGCACTCTCCACTCCTCACACACTCCACTCCCCACACACTCCGCTCCCCACACACTCCGCTCCCCACACACTCCACTCCCCACACACTCCACTCCCCACACACTCCGCTCCCCGCACACCCCGCTCCCCACACACTCCTCTCCCCACACACTCCGCTCCCCGCACAATCCGCTCCCCGCACACTCCACTCCCCGCACACTCCACTCCCCGCACACTCCACTCCCCGCACACTCCACTCCCCGCACACTCCACTCCCCGCACACTCCGCTCCCCACACACTCAGCTCCCCACACACTCCACTCCCCACACACTCCACTCCCCGCACATTCCGCTCCCCACACACTCCGCTCCCCACACACTCCACTCCCCGCACACTCCACTCCCCACACACTCCGCTCCCCGCACACTCCGCTCCCCACACACTCCACTCCCCACACACTACACTCCCCACACACTCCGCTCCCCGCACACTCCGCTCCCCGCACACTCCGCTCCCCACACACTCCGCTCCCCGGACACTCCGCTCCCCACACACTCCTCTCCACGCACACTCCACTCCCCACACACTCCACTCCCCGCACACTCCACTCCCCGCACACTCCACTCCCCGCACACTTCACTCCCCGCGTACTGCACTCCCTGCACACTCCACTCCCCGCACACTCCATTCCATGCACACTCCACTCCCCGCGTACTCCACTCCCCGCACACTCCTTCCCCACACACTCCACTCCCCACACACTCCACTCCCCACACACTCCACTCCACACACACTCCACTCCCCGCACACTCCGCTCCCCACGCACTCCACTCCCCGCACTCTCCGCTCCCCACAAACTCCGCTCCCCACAGTCTCCACTCCCCGCACACTCCACTCCCCGCACACTCCACTCCCCGCACACTCCACTCCCCGCACACTCCACTCCCCACACACTCCTCTCCACGCACACTCCACTCCCCACACACTCCACTCCCCGCACACTCCACTCCCCGCACACTCCTCTCCCCACACACTCCACTCCCCACACACTCCACTCCCCACACACTCCGCTCCCCACACACTCCACTCCCCACACACTCCACTCCCCACACACTCCACTCCCCACACACTCCACTCCCCACACACTCCACTCCCCACACACTCCGCTCCCCACACACCCCACTCCCCGCACACCCCGCTCCCCGCACACTCCGCTCCCCACACACTCCACTCCCCACACACTCCACTCCCCACACACTCCACTCCCCACACACTCCGCTCCCCGGACACTCCCCTCCCCACACACTCCACTCCCCGCACACTCCTCTCCCCACACACCCCGCTCCCCACACACTCCGCTCCCCACACACTCCACTCCCCACACACTCCACTCCCCGCACACTCCACTCCCCACTCACTCCGCTCCCCGGACAGTCCGCTCCCCTTACACTCCCCTCCCCACACACTCCACTCCCCACACACTCCACTCCCCACACACTCCACTCCCCGCACACTCCACTCACAACACACTCCGCTCCCCACACACCCCGCTCCCCACACACCCCGCTCCCCACACACTCCACTCCCCACACACTCCACTCCCCACACACTCCACTCCCCACTCACTCCGCTCCCCGGACACTCCGCTCCCCGGACACTCCGCTCCCCGGACACTCCCCTGCCCACACACTCCACTCCCCACGCACTCCGCTCCCCACGCACCCCGCTCCCCACACACTCCGCTCCCCACACACTCCACTGCCCAAACACCCCGCTCCCCACACACTCCGCTCCCCACACACTCCACTCCCCACACACTCCACTCCCCACACACTCCGCTCCCAGGACACTCCCCTCCCCACACACTCCACTCCCCACACACTCCACTCCCCACACACTCCGCTCCCCACACACTCCGCTCCCCACACACTCCACTCACCACACACTCCACTCCCCACACACTCCACTCCCCGCACATTCCACTCCCCGCACACTCCTCTCCCCACAGACTCCACTCCCCGCACACTCCACTCCCCGCACACTCCACTCCCCGCACACTCCGCGTCCCACTAACTCCGCTCCCCACACACTCCACTCCCCGCACACTCCACTCCCCACACACCCCACTCCCCGCACACTCCACTCCCCGCACACCCCGCTCCCCACACACACCGCTCCCCACACACTCCACTCCCCACACACTCCACTCCCCACACACTCCACTCCCCACACACTCCACTCCCCACACACTCCACTCCCCACACACTCCACTCCCCACACACTCCGCTCCCCACACACTCAGCTCCCCACACACTCCACTCCCCACACACTCCACTCCCCACACACTCCACTCCCCACACACTCCACTCCCCACACACTCCCCTCCCCGCACACTCCACTCCCCACACACTCCACTCCCCACACACTCCACTCCCCACACACTCCACTCCCCACACACTCCACTCCCCACACACTCCACTCCCCACACACTCCGCTCCCCACACACTCCACTCCCCACACACTCCGCTCCCCACACACTCCGCTCCCCACACACTCCACTCCCCACACACTCCGCTCCCCGCACACTCCTCTCCCCGCACACTCCACTCACCACACACTCCTTTCCCCACACACCCCGCTCCCCACACACTCCGCTCCCCACACACTCCACTCCCCACACACTCCACTCCCCACACACTCCACTCCCCGCACACTCCACTCCCCGCACACTCCACTCCCCGCACACTCCACTCCCCGCACACTTCACTCCCCGCGTACTCCACTCCCCGCACACTCCACTGCCCGCACACTCCACTCCACGCACACTCCACTCCCCGCGTATTCCACTCCCCGCACACTCCGCTCCCCACACACTCCACTCCCCACACACTCCACTCCCCACACACTCCACTCCCCACACACTCCACTCCCCGCACACTCCGCTCCCCACGCACTCCGCTCCCCGCACACTCCGCTCCCCACACACTCCGCTCCCCACAGACTCCACTCCCCGCACACTCCACTCCCCGCACACTCCACTCCCCACTCACTCCGCTCCCCGGACACTCCGCTGCCCGGACACTCCGCTCCCCGGACACTCCCCTCCCCACACACTCCACTCCCCACGCACTCCGCTCCCCACGCACCCCGCTCCCCACACACTCCGCTCCCCACACACTCCACTGCCCAAACACCCCGCTCCCCACACACTCCGCTCCCCACACACTCCACTCCCCACACACTCCACTCCCCACACACTCCGCTCCCAGGACACTCCCCTCCCCACACACTCCACTCCCCACACACTCCACTCCCCACACACTCCGCTCCCCACACACTCCGCTCCCCACACACTCCACTCCCTACACACTCCACTCCCCACACACTCCACTCCCCGCACACTCCACTCCCCGCACACTCCTCTCCCCGCACACTCCACTCCCCGCACACTCCACTCCCCGCACACTCCACTCCCCGCACACTCCGCTCCCCACACACTCCGCTCCCCACACACTCCACTCCCCGCACACTCCACTCCCCACACACCCCACTCCCCGCACACTTCACTCCCCGCGCACCCCGCTCCCCACACACACCGCTCCCCACACACTCCACTCCCCACACACTCCACTTCCCACACACTCCACTCCCGACACACTCCACTCCCCACACACTCCACTCCCCACACACTCCACTCCCCACACACTCCGCTCCCCACACACTCAGCTCCCCACACACTCCACTCCCCACACACTCCACTCCCCACACACTCCACTCCCCACACACTCCACTCCCCACACACTCCCCTCCCCGCACACTCCGCTCCCCACACACTCCACACCCCACACATTCCGCTCCCCGGACACTCCCCTCCCACACACTCCACTCCCCACACACTCCACTCCCCACACACTCCACTCCCCACACACTCCACTCCCCACACACTCCACTCCCCACACACTCCACTCCCCACACACTCCACTCCCCACACACTCCACTCCCCACACACTCCGCTCCCCACACACTCCACTCCCCACACACTCCGCTCCCCACACACTCCGCTCCCCACACACTCCACTCCCCACACACTCCGCTCCCCGCACACTCCTCTCCCCGCACACTCCACTCACCACACATTCCGCTCCCCACACACCCCGCTCCCCACACACTCCGCTCCCCACACACTCCACTCCCCACACACTCCACTCCCCGCACACTCCACTCCCCGCACACTCCACTCCCCGCACACTTCACTCCCCGCGTACTCCACTCCCCGCACACTCCACTCCCCGCACACTCCACTCCACGCACACTCCACTCCCCGCGTATTCCACTCCCCGCACACTCCGCTCCCCACACACTCCACTCCCCACACACTCCACTCCCCACACACTCCACTCCCCACACACTCCACTCCCCGCACACTCCGCTCCCCACGCACTCCGCTCCCCGCACACTCCGCTCCTCACACACTTCGCTCCCCACAGACTCCGCTCCCCGCACACTCCACTCCCCGCACACTCCACTCCCCGCACACTCCACTCCCCGCACACTCCACTCCCCGCACACTCCGCTCCCCACACACTCCTCTCCACGCACACTCCACTCCCCACACACTCCACTCCCCGCACACTCCACTCCCCGCACACTCCTCTCCCCACACACTCCACTCCCCGCACACTCCACTCCCCGCACACTCCACTCTCCGCACACTCCACTCCCCGCACACTCCGCTCCCCACACACTCCGCTCCCCACACACTCCACTCCCCACACACTCCACTCCCCACACACTCCACTCCCCACACACTCCGCTCCCAAAACACTCCACTCCCCACACACTCCACTCCCCACACACTCCACTCCCCACACACTCCACTCCCCACACACTCCGCTCCCCACACACTCCACTCCCCACACACCCCACTCCCCGCACACCCCGCTCCCCGCACACTCCGCTCCCCACACACTCCACTCCCCACACACTCCACTCCCCACACACTCCACTCCCCACACACTCCGCTCCCCGGACACTCCCCTCCCCACACACTCCACTCCACGCACACTCCTCTCCCCACACACCCCGCTCCCCACACACTCCGCTCCCCACACACTCCACTTCCCGTACACTCCACTCCCCACTCACTCCGCTCCCCGGACACTCCACTCCCCGCACACTCCTCTCCCCACACACCCCCCTCCCCACACACTCCACTCCCCACACACTCCACTCCCCACACACTCCACTCCCCGCACACTCCACTCACAACACACTCCGCTCCCCACACACCCCGCTCCCCACACACCCCGCTCCCCACACACTCCACTCCCCACACACTCCACTCCCCACACACTCCACTCCCTACTCACTCCGCTCCCCGGACACTCCGCTCCCCGGACACTCCGCTCCCCAGACACTCCCCTCCCCACACACTCCACTCCCCACGCACTCCGCTCCCCACACACCCCGCTCCCCACACACTCCGCTCCCCACACACTCCACTGCCCAAACACCCCGCTCCCCACACACTCCGCTCCCCACACACTCCGCTCCCCACAGACTCCACTCCCCGCACACTCCACTCCCCGCACACTCCACTCCCCGCACACTCCACTCCCCGCACACTCCGCTCCCCACACACTCCTCTCCACGCACACTCCACTCCCCACACACTCCACTCCACGCACACTCCACTCCCCGCACACTCCTCTCCCCACACACTCCACTCTCCGCACACTCCACTCCCCGCACACTCCACTCCCCGCACACTCCATTCCCCGCACACTCCGCTCCCCACACACTCCGCTCCCCACACACTCCACTCCCCACACACTCCACTCCCCACACACTCCACTCCCCACACACTCCGCTCCCCACACACTCCACTCCCCACACACTCCACTCCCCACCCACTCCACTCCCCACACACTCCACTCCCCACACACTCCGCTCCCCACACACTCCACTCCCCACACACACCACTCCCCGCACACCCCGCTCCCCGCACACTCCGCTCCCCACACACTCCACTCCCCACACACTCCACTCCCCACACACTCCACTCCCCACACACTCCGCTCCCCGGACACTCCCCTCCCCACACACTCCACTCCCCGCACACTCCTCTCCCCACACACCCCGCTCCCCACACACTCCGCTCCCCACACACTCCACTCCCCACACACTCGACTCCCCGCACACTCCACTCCCCACTCACTCTGCTCCCCGGACACTCCGCTCCCCGGACACTCACCTCCCCACACACTCCACTCCCCACACACTCCACTCCCCACACACTCCACTCCCCGCACACTCCACTCACAACACACTCCGCTCCCCACACACCCCGCTCCCCACACACCCCGCTCCCCACACACTCCACTCCCCACACACTCCACTCCCCACACACTCCACTCCCCACTCACTCCGCTCCCCGGACACTCCGCTCCCCGGACACTCCGCTCCCCGGACACTCCCCTCCCCACACACTCCACTCCACATGCACTCCGCTCCCCACGCACACCGCTCCCACACACTCCGCTCCCCACACACTCCACTGCCCAAACACCCCGCTCCCCACACACTCCGCTCCCCACACACTCCACTCCCCACACACTCCACTCCCCACACACTCCGCTCCCAGGACACTCCCCTCCCCACACACTCCACTCCCCACACACTCCACTCCCCACACACTCCGCTCCCCACACACTCCACTCCCCGCACACTCCGCTCCCCACTCACTCCGCTCCCCACACACTCCACTCCCCGCACACCCCACTCCCCACACACCCCACTCCCCACACAGTCCACTCCCCGCACACCCCGCTCCCCACACACACCGCTCCCCACACACTCCACTCCCCACACACTACACTCCCCACACACTCCACTCCCCACACACTCCACTCCCCACACACTCCACTCCCCACACACTCCACTCCCCACACACTCCGCTACCCACACACTCCGCTCCCCACACACTCCACTCCCCACACACTCCACTCCCCACACACTCCACTCCCCACACACTCCACTCCCCACACACTCCCCTCCCCGCACACTCCGCTCCCCACACACTCCACACCCCACACATTCCGCTCCCCGGACACTCCCCTCCCACACACTCCATTCCCCACACACTCCACTCCCCACACACTCCACTCCCCACACACTCCACTCCCCACACACTCCACTCCCCACACACTCCACTCCCCACACACTCCACTCCCCACACACTCCACTCCCCACACACTCCGCTCCCAACACACTCCACTCCCCACACACTCCGCTCCCCACACACTCCGCTCCCCACACACTCCACTCCCCACACCCTCCGCTCCCCGCACACTCCACTCACCACACACTCCGCTCCCCACACACCCCGCTCCCCACACACCCCGCTCCCCACACACTCCGCTCCCCACACACTCCACTCCCCACACACTCCACTCCCCACACACTCCACTCCCCTCACACTCCACTCCCCGCACACTCCACTCCCCGCACACTCCATTCCCCGCACACTCCGCTCCCCACACACTCCGCTCCCCACACACTCCACTCCCCACACACTCCACTCCCCACACACTCCACTCCCCACACACTCCGCTCCCCACACACTCCACTCCCCACACACTCCACTCCCCACACACTCCACTCCCCACACACTCCACTCCCCACACACTCCGCTCCCCACACACTCCACTCCCCACACACACCACTCCCCGCACACCCCGCTCCCCGCACACTCCGCTCCCCACACACTCCACTCCCCACACACTCCACTCCCCACACACTCCACTCCCCACACACTCCGCTCCCCGGACACTCCCCTCCCCACATACTCCACTCCCCGCACACTCCTCTCCCCACACACCCCGCTCCCCACACACTCCGCTCCCCACACACTCCACTCCCCACACACTCCACTCCCCGCACACTCCACTCCCCACTCACTCCGCTCCCCGGACACTCCGCTCCCCGGACACTCACCTCCCCACACACTCCACTCCCCACACACACCACTCCCCACACACTCCACTCCCCGCACACTCCACTCACAACACACTCCGCTCCCCACACACCCCGCTCCCCACACACACCGCTCCCCACACACTCCACTCCCCACACACTCCACTCCCCACACACTCCACTCCCCACTCACTCCGCTCCCCGGACACTCCGCTCCCCGGACACTCCGCTCCCCGGACACTCCCCTCCCCACACACTCCACTCCACATGCACTCCGCTCCCCACGCACACCGCTCCCCACACACTCCCCTCCCCACACACTCCACTCCACATGCACTCCGCTCCCCACGCACACCGCTCCCCACACACTCCGCTCCCCACACACTCCACTGCCCAAACACCCCGCTCCCCACACACTCCGCTCCCCACACACTCCACTCCCCACACACTCCACTCCCCACACACTCCGCTCCCAGGACACTCCCCTCCCCACACACTCCACTCCCCACACACTCCACTCCCCACACACTCCGCTCCCCACACACTCCGCTCCCCACACACTCCGCTCCCCACACACTCCACTCCCCACACACTCCGCTCCCCGCACACTCCACTCACCACACACTCCGCTCCCCACACACCCCGCTCCCCACACACTCCGCTCCCCACACACTCCACTCCCCACACACTCCACTCCCCACACACTCCACTCCCCTCACACTCCACTCCCCGCACACTCCACTCCCCGCACACTCCATTCCCCGCACACTCCGCTCCCCACACACTCCGCTCCCCACACACTCCACTCCCCACACACTCCACTCCCCACACACTCCACTCCCCACACACTCCGCTCCCCACACACTCCACTCCCCACACACTCCACTCCCCACACACTCCACTCCCCACACACTCCACTCCCCACACACTCCGCTCCCCACACACTCCACTCCCCACACACACCACTCCCCGCACACCCCGCTCCCCGCACACTCCGCTCCCCACACACTCCACTCCCCACACACTCCACTCCCCACACACTCCACTCCCCACACACTCCGCTCCCCGGACACTCCCCTCCCCACACACTCCACTCCCCGCACACTCCTCTCCCCACACACCCCGCTCTCCACACACTCCGCTCCCCACACACTCCACTCCCCACACACTCCACTCCCCGCACACTCCACTCCCCACACACTCCGCTCCCCGGACACTCCGCTCCCCGGACACTCACCTCCCCACACACTCCACTCCCCACACACTCCACTCCCCACACACTCCACTCCCCGCACACTCCACTCACAACACACTCCGCTCCCCACACACCCCGCTCCCCACACACCCCGCTCCCCACACACTCCACTCCCCACACACTCCACTCCCCACACACTCCACTCCCCACTCACTCCGCTCCCCGGACACTCCGCTCCCCGGACACTCCGCTCCCCGGACACTCCCCTCCCCACACACTCCACTCCACATGCACTCCGCTCCCCACGCACACCGCTCCCCACACACTCCCCTCCCCACACACTCCACTCCACATGCACTCCGCTCCCCACGCACACCGCTCCCCACACACTCCGCTCCCCACACACTCCACTGCCCAAACACCCCGCTCCCCACACACTCCGCTCCCCACACACTCCACTCCCCACACACTCCACTCCCCACACACTCCGCTCCCAGGACACTCCCCTCCCCACACACTCCACACCCCACACACTCCACTCCTCACACACTCCGCTCCCCACACACTCCGCTCCCCACACACTCCACTCCCCACACACTCCACTCCCCACACACTCCACTCCCCGCACACTCCACTCCCCGCACACTCCTCTCCCCACACACTCCACTCCCCGCACACTCCACTCCCCGCACACTCCACTCCCCGCACACTCCGCTCCCCACTCACTCCGCTCCCCACCCACTCCACTCCCCGCACACCCCACTCCCCACACACCCCACTCCCCACACAGTCCACTCCCCGCACACCCCGCTCCCCACACACACCGCTCCCCACACACTCCACTCCCCACACACTACACTCCCCACACACTCCACTCCCCACACACTCCACTCCCCACACACTCCACTCCCCACACACTCCACTCCCCACACACTCCGCTACCCACACACTCCGCTCCCCACACACTCCACTCCCCACACACTCCACTCCCCACACACTCCACTCCCCACACACTCCACTCCCCACACACTCCCCTCCCCGCACACTCCGCTCCCCACACACTCCACACCCCACACATTCCGCTCCCCGGACACTCCCCTCCCACACACTCCACTCCCCACACACTCCACTCCCCACACACTCCACTCCCCACACACTCCACTCCCCACACACTCCACTCCCCACACACTCCACTCCCCACACACTCCACTCCCCACACACTCCGCTCCCCACACACTCCACTCCCCACACACTCCGCTCCCCACACACTCCGCTCCCCACACACTCCACTCCCCACACACTCCGCTCCCCGCACACTCCACTCACCACACACTCCGCTCCCCTCACACCCCGCTCCCCACACACTCCGCTCCCCACACACTCCACTCCCCACACACTCCACTCCCCACACACTCCACTCCCCTCACACTCCACTCCCCGCACACTCCACTCCCCGCACACTCCACTCCCCGCACACTTCACTCCCCGCGTACTCCACTCCCCGCACACTCCACTCCCCGCACACTCCACTCCACGCACACTCCACTCCCCGCGTACTCCACTCCCCGCACACTCCGCTCCCCACACACTCCACTCCCCACACACTCCACTCCCCACACACTCCCCTCCCCACACACTCCACTCCCCACACACTCCACTCCCCACACACTCCGCTCCCCACACACTCCGCTCCCCACACACTCCACTCCCCACACACTCCACTCCCCACACACTCCACTCCCCGCACACTCCACTCCCCGCACACTCCTCTCCCCGCACACTCCACTCCCCGCACACTCCACTCCCCGCACACTCCACTCCCCGCACACTCCGCTCCCCACACACTCCGCTCCCCACACACTCCACTCCCCGCACACTCCACTCCCCACACACTCCACTCCCCACACACCCCACTCCCCGCACACTTCACTCCCCGCGCACCCCGCTCCCCACACACACCGCTCCCCACACACTCCACTCCCCACACACTCCACTCCCCACACACTCCACTCCCGACACACTCCACTCCCCACACACTCCACTCCCCACACACTCCACTCCCCACACACTCCGCTCCCCACACACTCAGCTCCCCACACACTCCACTCCCCACACACTCCACTCCCCACACACTCCACTCCCCACACACTCCACTCCCCACACACTCCCCTCCCCGCACACTCCGCTCCCCACACACTCCACACCCCACACATTCCGCTCCCCGGACACTCCCCTCCCACACACTCCACTCCCCACACACTCCACTCCCCACACACTCCACTCCCCACACACTCCACTCCCCACACACTCCACTCCCCACACACTCCACTCCCCACACACTCCACTCCCCACACACTCCACTCCCCACACACTCCGCTCCCCACACACTCCACTCCCCACACACTCCGCTCCCCACACACTCCGCTCCCCACACACTCCACTCCCCACACACTCCGCTCCCCGCACACTCCTCTCCCCGCACACTCCACTCACCACACATTCCGCTCCCCACACACCCCGCTCCCCACACACTCCGCTCCCCACACACTCCACTCCCCACACACTCCACTCCCCACACACTCCACTCCCCGCACACTCCACTCCCCGCACACTCCACTCCCCGCCAACTCCACTCCCCGCACACTTCACTCCCCGCGTACTCCACTCCCCGCACACTCCACTCCCCGCACACTCCACTCCACGCACACTCCACTCCCCGCGTATTCCACTCCCCGCACACTCCGCTCCCCACACACTCCACTCCCCATGTGGTGTTGGGTGTACCATAACATAACAGAAATGCGAACGAGAGAAGAAGAAAAAAAAATTTTGAACAGTTGTCCAGTCAGACGACATCTGGAACGATAAACAACAACAGGTTATCATGTAAAATTGTCCAACTTATTAAACATATGAACTGTATTATAAGTCCATTCTAATGGGTTTGCGACGAATTCGGGTTGACCGCCTTAAGGGTGGATCAAGAACCACCGGCTGCTGTGCAGGCATGGCCATGGGTGGCGATGGAAAGGGCGTGATGTGCGGCAGCTCCACAAAGTCATCCTCGGAAGCCTGTTGAGGATCTGGCGTGTTGTGTGGCTGTGAACGTGGAAGTCGGCGAAGGGCGCGCCGATTGCGGCGACGCACGGAACCATCCGGCATGCGAACCAGGAACGAGCGGGGAGCCACTTGTCGGAGGACTTCGGCCGGTGCTGACCAGCCACCATACGGTTGATGGACGCGTACTTTGTCTCCGGAGGACAGGGGGGGCAGGTCCGTCGCTCGTGTGTCGTACCGACCTTTCTGGCGATTACGCTGCAGTTGCATGTCCCGAAGAACCGCCTCATGGTCTGTTGTCGGTGCCAGGACGGAAGGTACCGTCGTCCTGAGGGAGCGACCCATTAGTAGCTGCGCTGGCGAGAGGCCCGTGGATAACGGGGCCGATCGATAGGCCAGCAAGGCAAGGTTAAAGTCCGATCCGGCATCAGCCGCCTTGCACAGGAGCCGCTTTGCGATGTGGACACCCTTTTCAGCCTTCCCGTTCGATTGTGGATGCAGAGGGCTGGATGTCACATGAGTGAAACCATATGCTGCGGCAAAGGACGACCATTCACGGCTGGCAAAACAAGGTCCATTGTCTGACATGACAGTCCTTGGAATGCCATGGCGAGCAAACGTTTCCTTGCAGGCCCCAATGACTGCGGACGACGTCAGATCATGGAGAGGCATGACTTCCGGGTAGTTTGAGAAGTAGTCTATAATAACAATGTAATCTCTGCCGAGCGCGTGAAATAGGTCAACACCCACCTTCGCCCAGGGGGACGTCACCATCTCGTGTGGTAGAAGTGTTTCCGGAGGTTGCGCCGGCTGAAACCTCTGACAGGTTGTGCAGTTGAGCACCATGTTGGCTATGTCTTCATTAATACCCGGCCAATATACCGCCGCCCGGGCCCTTCGTCTGCATTTTTCGACACCCAAGTGGCCTTCGTGTAGTTGACGAAGAATCATCTGGCGCACACTGTGTGGAATGACGATCCTATGCGATTTCATAAGGACCCCGTCTATATTGGTGAGATCATCTCGCACATTGTAAAACTGGGGGCACTGCCCTTTTAGCCACCCTTCCGTCATGTGGCGCATCACTCGCTGCAGCAGAGGGTCAGTCGCCGTCTCTGCGCGTATGTGGGCCAGACAAGGATCATCAGCTGGCATATTTGCTGCTGTCAGAGTCACGTGTGCCTCAATTTGACGCACGAACCCCTCCGCATCTGGTGGTGTGCTCACTGCTCGGGAAAGAGTGTCCGCCACTATGAGTTCCTTCCCCGGAGTGTAGATCAGTTCAAAATCGTACCTCCTGAGTTTGAGTAAGATGCGCTGGAGGCGAGGAGTCATGTCGTTCAGGTCTTTGTTAATGATGTTGACCAGGGGGCGGTGGTCAGTTTCGACCGTGAATCGTGGCAGGCCATACACATAGTCGTGGAACTTGTCCAGTCCAGTTAACAAGCCCAGGCATTCTTTTTCGATTTGCGCGTAGCGCTGTTCGGTAGGGGTCATGGCTCGTGAGGCATACGCAACCGGGGCCCATGATGACGTGCTGTCTTTTTGCAGGAGTACCGCTCCAATACCAGATTGGCTGGCGTCTGTTGAGATCTTTGTAGGGCGAGTCGCGTCAAAGAAGGCCAGCACTGGTGCCGTGACCAGTTTGTGCTTGAGCTCCTCCCATTCCTGCTGATGCGACTGGTGCCAGTTGAATTCCGTCGATTTTTTTACGAGATGGCGCATGTTTGTTGTATGAGAAGCCAGGTTGGGAATGAACTTCCCAAGGAAGTTGACCATGCCCAGGAATCTTAAGACAGCCTTCTTGTCAGCCGGTCGTGGCATGGCTGTGATGGCGCTAACCTTGTCTGCATCGGGACGGACCCCGGACCTTGAGATGTGGTCCCCGAGGAATTTCAGCTCCGTCTGGCCGAAAGCACACTTCGCACGGTTGAGACGCAGGCCATTTTGCCGTATGCGGGTGAAGACACGTCGAAGACGATGCATGTGTTCCTGCGGAGTGGTGGACCAAATGATGATATCGTCCACATATACACGTACCCCTTCGATGCCTTCCATCATCTGCTCCATAATGCGGTGGAATACTTCAGATGCCGAAATGATGCCGAATGGCATCCGGTTGTAGCAGAATCTGCCAAAAGGGGTGTTGAATGTGCATAGTCTTCGGCTGGCCGGGTCCAGTTGGATCTGCCAGAATCCTTTGGACGCATCCAATTTAGTGAATATGTTGGCTCGCGCCATCTCGCTGGTGAGGTCTTCTCGTTTTGGGATGGGATAGTGTTCCCGCATGATGTTGTTGTTCAGATCTTTTGGATCTATACATATACGGAGCTCGCCAGAGGGCTTCTTTACACAGACCATGGAGCTGACCCATGGCGTGGGCTCCGTGACCTTGGATAGGACCCCTTGGTCCTGAAGAATCTGCAGTTGTGCCTTGAGGCGGTCTTTGAGAGGCGCAGGAACCCTGCGAGGTGCGTGAACGACAGGGATGGCGTCCGGTCTGAGTCGAATCTTGTACGTGTGTGGCAATGTCCCCATGCCTTCAAAAACCTCCTGGTTGTGAGCGAGGAGGGAATGGAGATTCGCGTGGAACTCAGCATCCGGGAAGTCGGATATCTCATCTGGAGAGAGAGACATGATGCGCTGTACCAGGTGAAGGACCTTACACGCTTGTGCGCCCAGTAACGAGTCCTTTGATGAGCCCACAACTTCGAAGGGGAGTGTGGCCGTGTACCCCTTGTGAGTCACCTGTAGCTGGCAAGATCCTACGGACGGGATAACGTTCCCGTTATAGTCAACCATCTTAAGCCGGGATGGTGTGATGAGTGGTTTGACCTTCATGGCCTGGACTGCAGAGTAAGCAATCAGGTTGGCGGATGCGCCGGTGTCCAGACGGAAGGCGACGCGCGATCGGTTGACCGTCAGGGTGGCACACCACTCATCGTCTGGATTGATGGCATTGACCTTGTTGACATCAATGACGGCAACTCTGAAGTCATCCTGGTCATCTGCATCACTTAACTGGAAGTCTTGATGCGTGGGCTGGACGGTCCTGACTCGTGTGCGAGGTTGTCGAGGATGCGCCGGATCCATGGGTTGAGCCGCACGACAGCGGGCTGCGTAGTGGCCTATCATGGCACATCTGTTGCACTGTTGGTATTTTGCAGGACATTGCCCTTTTAAGTGTAGACCTCCACACTTGCTGCACGTCATGACGTCACGGCGTTCGTTGCGCCACTGCGCATGCGCAGTGCGATCTTGCGGTGGGCGCGCCTGCGCAGTGCGTCCCTCGTTGTGGCCGTTATTCTTGGCGCGCACCTGCGCGGGAGACCGCGAAAAGCGCGGGAAGCGGCCGCTGTCGTCCGGGCCGTGGGGCGGGAAGAAATCGACGGCCTGGATGCGTTCAACGTCGTGGGCGGCCTGGCTTGCCGATTCGACGGCTGGGGACCCCCTCCGTGCCAACTCGGACGCCTGAAATCGGGCAAAACGGCAGGTCGCATTTTCATGGAGGACACAGGCTTCCACAGCAGACGCTAAGGTGAGGCTCTTTATTTTAAGAAGCTGCTGGCGTAGGCCACTGGAGGCAACGCCAAAAACAATCTGGTCCCTGATCATGGACTCTGTGGTGGTGCCGTAACCGCAGGACTGCGCTAGAATCCGGAGGTGCGTCAAAAAGGGTTGAAAAAGCTCCTCCTTACCTTGCAGGCGTTGCTGAAAGATGTATCTTTCGAAAGTTTCGTTTACTTCAGTTTGAAAGTGCTGGTCCATTTTGAGGATGACCGTGTCATATTTGGCCTGGTTTTCGCCTTCCTCGAACACCAGTGAATTAAAGACATCATTTGGGTGGGGGCCTGCGTAGAAGAGGAGCATTGCAATCTTCGAATCATCCGAGACATTCTGTTTTTCGGTGGCACGGATGTACAGGTCAAATCGCTGCCTGTAGAGCTTCCAGTTGGTGCCTAGGTTCCCCGTGACTTGCATCGGCTGCGGTTTGCCGGTGTGGTCCATGTCCAGAATGGCAGGTTGGTAGGCAGGTATCGATCCACTCCTGTACCATGTGGTGTTGGGTGTTCTAACACACAGAAGAGCCAACACAGTTGCATATGGTACAACACTTGTTTATTTAAACTCACTATTTACAACTTGGTCTTTGCACTCTGCACGTGGGGGGCTCCCTGCTTGTGGTGTTTCAACAGCTCTTTCATGCTTCCTTCTCCCCAGACCTACTGACCTCCAGGTGTCGTGCTCGTGCTTTTTATGTGGTTGGTGTTCTTGTCTGTGATTGGTTGTGGTGTTGTGTACTCTGATTTGCCTGTTAGTGTGTCCATCATGATGTGTGTGTTTGAATATCATGACACCCCACACACTCCACTCCCCACACACTCCACTCCCCACACACTCCACTCCCCGCACACTCCGCTCCCCACGCACTCCGCTCCCCGCACACTCCGCTCCCCACACACTTCGCTCCCCACAGACTCCGCTCCCCGCACACTCCACTCCCCGCACACTCCACTCCCCGCACACTCCACTCCCCGCACACTCCACTCCCCGCACACTCCGCTCCCCACACACTCCTCTCCACGCACACTCCACTCCCCACACACTCCACTCC
The DNA here is from genome assembly GCF_047496885.1 of Scyliorhinus torazame. Taxonomy (NCBI): domain Eukaryota; kingdom Metazoa; phylum Chordata; class Chondrichthyes; order Carcharhiniformes; family Scyliorhinidae; genus Scyliorhinus; species Scyliorhinus torazame. Next base: position 253,785,415 of record NC_092714.1, on the reverse strand, counting down.
CCGCACACTCCACTCCCCGCACACTCCTCTCCCCACACACTCCACTCCCCGCACACTCCACTCCCCGCACACTCCACTCTCCGCACACTCCACTCCCCGCACACTCCGCTCCCCACACACTCCGCTCCCCACACACTCCACTCCCCACACACTCCACTCCCCACACACTCCACTCCCCACACACTCCGCTCCCAAAACACTCCACTCCCCACACACTCCACTCCCCACACACTCCACTCCCCACACACTCCACTCCCCACACACTCCGCTCCCCACACACCCCACTCCCCACACACCCCACTCCCCGCACACCCCGCTCCCCGCACACTCCGCTCCCCACACACTCCACTCCCCACACACTCCACTCCCCACACACTCCACTCCCCACACACTCCGCTCCCCGGACACTCCCCTCCCCACACACTCCACTCCCCGCACACTCCTCTCCCCACACACCCCGCTCCCCACACACTCCGCTCCCCACACACTCCACTCCCCGTACACTCCACTCCCCACTCACTCCGCTCCCCGGACACTCCACTCCCCGCACACTCCTCTCCCCACACACCCCCCTCCCCACACACTCCACTCCCCACACACTCCACTCCCCACACACTCCACTCCCCGCACACTCCACTCACAACACACTCCGCTCCCCACACACCCCGCTCCCCACACACCCCGCTCCCCACACACTCCACTCCCCACACACTCCACTCCCCACACACTCCACTCCCTACTCACTCCGCTCCCCGGACACTCCGCTCCCCGGACACTCCGCTCCCCAGACACTCCCCTCCCCACACACTCCACTCCCCACGCACTCCGCTCCCCACACACCCCGCTCCCCACACACTCCGCTCCCCACACACTCCACTGCCCAAACACCCCGCTCCCCACACACTCCGCTCCCCACACACTCCGCTCCCCACAGACTCCACTCCCCGCACATTCCACTCCCCGCACACTCCACTCCCCGCACACTCCACTCCCCGCACACTCCGCTCCCCACACACTCCTCTCCACGCACACTCCACTCCCCACACACTCCACTCCACGCACACTCCACTCCCCGCACACTCCTCTCCCCACACACTCCACTCTCCGCACACTCCACTCCCCGCACACTCCACTCCCCGCACACTCCATTCCCCGCACACTCCGCTCCCCACACACTCCGCTCCCCACACACTCCACTCCCCACACACTCCACTCCCCACACACTCCACTCCCCACACACTCCGCTCCCCACACACTCCACTCCCCACACACTCCACTCCCCACCCACTCCACTCCCCACACACTCCACTCCCCACACACTCCGCTCCCCACACACTCCACTCCCCACACACACCACTCCCCGCACACCCCGCTCCCCGCACACTCCGCTCCCCACACACTCCACTCCCCACACACTCCACTCCCCACACACTCCACTCCCCACACACTCCGCTCCCCGGACACTCCCCTCCCCACACACTCCACTCCCCGCACACTCCTCTCCCCACACACCCCGCTCCCCACACACTCCGCTCCCCACACACTCCACTCCCCACACACTCCACTCCCCGCACACTCCACTCCCCACTCACTCCGCTCCCCGGACACTCCGCTCCCCGGACACTCACCTCCCCACACACTCCACTCCCCACACACTCCACTCCCCACACACTCCACTCCCCGCACACTCCACTCACAACACACTCCGCTCCCCACACACCCCGCTCCCCACACACCCCGCTCCCCACACACTCCACTCCCCACACACTCCACTCCCCACACACTCCACTCCCCACTCACTCCGCTCCCCGGACACTCCGCTCCCCGGACACTCCGCTCCCCGGACACTCCCCTCCCCACACACTCCACTCCACATGCACTCCGCTCCCCACGCACACCGCTCCCCACACACTCCGCTCCCCACACACTCCACTGCCCAAACACCCCGCTCCCCACACACTCCGCTCCCCACACACTCCACTCCCCACACACTCCACTCCCCACACACTCCGCTCCCAGGACACTCCCCTCCCCACACACTCCACTCCCCACACACTCCACTCCCCACACACTCCGCTCCCCACACGCTCCGCTCCCCACACACTCCACTCCCCACACACTCCACTCCCCACACACTCCACTCCCCGCACACTCCACTCCCCGCACACTCCTCTCCCCACACACTCCACTCCCCGCAGACTCCACTCCCCGCACACTCCACTCCCCGCACACTCCGCTCCCCACTCACTCCGCTCCCCACACACTCCACTCCCCGCACACCCCACTCCCCACACACCCCACTCCCCACACAGTCCACTCCCCGCACACCCCGCTCCCCACACACACCGCTCCCCACACACTCCACTCCCCACACACTCCACTCCCCACACACTCCGCTCCCCACACACTCCACTCCCCACACACTCCGCTCCCCACACACTCCGCTCCCCACACACTCCACTCCCCACACACTCCGCTCCCCGCACACTCCACTCACCACACACTCCGCTCCCCACACACCCCGCTCCCCACACACTCCGCTCCCCACACACTCCACTCCCCACACACTCCACTCCCCACACACTCCACTCCCCTCACACTCCACTCCCCGCACACTCCACTCCCCGCACACTCCATTCCCCGCACACTCCGCTCCCCACACACTCCGCTCCCCACACACTCCACTCCCCACACACTCCACTCCCCACACACTCCACTCCCCACACACTCCGCTCCCCACACACTCCACTCCCCACACACTCCACTCCCCACACACTCCACTCCCCACACACACCACTCCCCACACACTCCGCTCCCCACACACTCCACTCCCCACACACACCACTCCCCGCACACCCCGCTCCCCGCACACTCCGCTCCCCACACACTCCACTCCCCACACACTCCACTCCCCACACACTCCACTCCCCACACACTCCGCTCCCCGGACACTCCCCTCCCCACACACTCCACTCCCCGCACACTCCTCTCCCCACACACCCCGCTCCCCACACACTCCGCTCCCCACACACTCCACTCCCCACACACTCCACTCCCCGCACACTCCACTCCCCACTCACTCCGCTCCCCGGACACTCCGCTCCCCGGACACTCACCTCCCCACACACTCCACTCCCCACACACTCCACTCCCCACACACTCCACTCCCCGCACACTCCACTCACAACACACTCCGCTCCCCACACACCCCGCTCCCCACACACCCCGCTCCCCACACACTCCACTCCCCACACACTCCACTCCCCACACACTCCACTCCCCACTCACTCCGCTCCCCGGACACTCCGCTCCCCGGACACTCCGCTCCCCGGACACTCCCCTCCCCACACACTCCACTCCACATGCACTCCGCTCCCCACGCACACCGCTCCCCACACACTCCCCTCCCCACACACTCCACTCCACATGCACTCCGCTCCCCACGCACACCGCTCCCCACACACTCCGCTCCCCACACACTCCACTGCCCAAACACCCCGCTCCCCACACACTCCGCTCCCCACACACTCCACTCCCCACACACTCCACTCCCCACACACTCCGCTCCCAGGACACTCCCCTCCCCACACACTCCACTCCCCACACACTCCACTCCCCACACACTCCGCTCCCCACACACTCCGCTCCCCACACACTCCGCTCCCCACACACTCCACTCCCCACACACTCCGCTCCCCGCACACTCCACTCACCACACACTCCGCTCCCCACACACCCCGCTCCCCACACACTCCGCTCCCCACACACTCCGCTCCCCACACACTCCACTCCCCACACACTCCACTCCCCTCACACTCCACTCCCCGCACACTCCACTCCCCGCACACTCCATTCCCCGCACACTCCGCTCCCCACACACTCCGCTCCCCACACACTCCACTCCCCACACACTCCACTCCCCACACACTCCACTCCCCACACACTCCGCTCCCCACACACTCCACTCCCCACACACTCCACTCCCCACACACTCCACTCCCCACACACTCCACTCCCCACACACTCCGCTCCCCACACACTCCACTCCCCACACACACCACTCCCCGCACACCCCGCTCCCCGCACACTCCGCTCCCCACACACTCCACTCCCCACACACTCCACTCCCCACACACTCCACTCCCCACACACTCCGCTCCCCGGACACTCCCCTCCCCACACACTCCACTCCCCGCACACTCCTCTCCCCACACACCCCGCTCCCCACACACTCCGCTCCCCACACACTCCACTCCCCACACACTCCACTCCCCGCACACTCCACTCCCCACTCACTCCGCTCCCCGGACACTCCGCTCCCCGGACACTCACCTCCCCACACACTCCACTCCCCACACACTCCACTCCCCACACACTCCACTCCCCGCACACTCCACTCACAACACACTCCGCTCCCCACACACCCCGCTCCCCACACACCCCGCTCCCCACACACTCCACTCCCCACACACTCCACTCCCCACACACTCCACTCCCCACTCACTCCGCTCCCCGGACACTCCGCTCCCCGGACACTCCGCTCCACGGACACTCCCCTCCCCACACACTCCACTCCACATGCACTCCGCTCCCCACGCACACCGCTCCCCACACACTCCCCTCCCCACACACTCCACTCCACATGCACTCCGCTCCCCACGCACACCGCTCCCCACACACTCCGCTCCCCACACACTCCACTGCCCAAACACCCCGCTCCCCACACACTCCGCTCCCCACACACTCCACTCCCCACACACTCCACTCCCCACACACTCCGCTCCCAGGACACTCCCCTCCCCACACACTCCACTCCCCACACACTCCACTCCCCACACACTCCGCTCCCCACACACTCCGCTCCCCACACACTCCACTCCCCACACACTCCACTCCCCACACACTCCACTCCCCGCACACTCCACTCCCCGCACACTCCTCTCCCCACACACTCCACTCCCCGCACACTCCACTCCCCGCACACTCCACTCCCCGCACACTCCGCTCCCCATTCACTCCGCTCCCCACCCACTCCACTCCCCGCACACCCCACTCCCCACACACCCCACTCCCCACACAGTCCACTCCCCGCACACCCCGCTCCCCACACACACCGCTCCCCACACACTCCACTCCCCACACACTACACTCCCCACACACTCCACTCCCCACACACTCCACTCCCCACACACTCCACTCCCCACACACTCCACTCCCCACACACTCCGCTACCCACACACTCCGCTCCCCACACACTCCACTCCCCACACACTCCACTCTCCACACACTCCACTCCCCACACACTCCACTCCCCACACACTCCCCTCCCCGCACACTCCGCTCCCCACACACTCCACACCCCACACATTCCGCTCCCCGGACACTCCCCTCCCACTCACTCCACTCCCCACACACTCCACTCCCCACACACTCCACTCCCCACACACTCCACTCCCCACACACTCCACTCCCCACACACTCCACTCCCCACACACTCCACTCCCCACACACTCCACTCCCCACACACTCCGCTCCCCACACACTCCACTCCCCACACACTCCGCTCCCCACACACTCCGCTCCCCACACACTCCACTCCCCACACACTCCGCTCCCCGCACACTCCACTCACCACACACTCCGCTCCCCACACACCCCGCTCCCCACACACTCCGCTCCCCACACACTCCACTCCCCACACACTCCACTCCCCACACACTCCACTCCCCTCACACTCCACTCCCCGCACACTCCACTCCCCGCGCACTCCACTCCCCGCACACTTCACTCCCCGCGTACTCCACTCCCCGCACACTCCACTCCCCGCACACTCCACTCCACGCACACTCCACTCCCCGCGTACTCCACTCCCCGCACACTCCGCTCCCCACACACTCCACTCCCCACACACTCCACTCCCCACACACTCCACTCCCCACACACCCCACTCCCCGCACACTCCGCTCCCCACGCACTCCGCTCCCCGCACACTCCGCTCCCCACACACTCCGCTCCCTACAGACTCCACTCCCCGCACACTCCACTCCCCTCACACTCCACTCCCCGCACACTCCACTCCCCGCACACTCCGCTCCCCACATACTCCTCTCCACGTACACTCCACTCCCCACACACTCCACTCCCCGCACACTCCACTCCCCGCACACTCCTCTCCCCACACACTCCACTCCCCGCACACTCCACTCCCCGCACACTCCACTCCCCGCACACTCCACTCCCCGCACACTCCGCTCCCCGCACACTCCGCTCCCCACACACTCCACTCCCCACACACTCCACTCCCCACACACTCCACTCCCCACACACTCAGCTGCCCACACACTCCGCTCACCACACACTCCACTCCCCACACACTCCACTCCACACACACTCCACTCCCCACACACTCCGCTCCCCACACACTCCACTCCCCACACACCCCACTCCCCGCACACCCCGCTCCCCGCACACTCCGCTCCCCACACACTCCACTCCCCACACACTCCACTCCCCACACACTCCACTCCCCACACACTCCGCTCCCCGGACACTCCCCTCCCCACACACTCCACTCCCCGCACATTCCTCTCCCCACACACCCCGCTCCCCACCCACTCCGCTCCCCACACACTCCACTCCCCGCACACTCCACTCCCCACTCACTCCGCTCCCCGGACACTCCGCTCCCCGGACACTCCCCTCCCCACACACTCCACTCCCCACACACTCCACTCCCCACACACTCCACTCCCCGCACACTCCACTCCCCGCACACTCCACTCCCCGCACACTCCGCTCCCCACACACTCCGCTCCCCACACACTCCACTCCCCGCACACCCCACTCCCCACACACCCCACTCCCCGCACACTCCACTCCCCGCACACCCCGCTCCCCACACACACCGCTCCCCACACGCTCCACTCCCCACACACTCCACTCCCCACACACTCCACTCCCCACACACTCCACTCCCCACACACTCCACTCCCCACACACTCCACTCCCCACACACTCCGCTCCCCACACACTCCGCTCCCCACACACTCCACTCCCCACACACTCCACTCCCCACACACTCCCCTCCCCGCACACTCCGCTCCCCACACACTCCACACCCCACACATTCCGCTCCCCGGACACTCCCCTCCCACACACTCCACTCCCCACACACTCCACTCCCCACACACTCCACTCCCCACACACTCCACTCCCCACACACTCCACTCCCCACACACTCCACACTCCACTCCCCACACACTCCACTCCCCACACACTCCACTCCCCACACACTCCGCTCCCCACACACTCCACTCCCCACACACTCCGCTCCCCACACACTCCGCTCCCCACACACTCCACTCCCCACACACTCCGCCCCCCGCACACTCCTCTCCCCGCACACTCCACTCACCACACACTCCGCTCTCCACACACCCCGCTCCCCACACACTCCGCTCCCCACACACTCCACTCCCCACACACTCCACTCCCCACACACTTCACTCCCCGCACACTCCACTCCCCGCACACTCCACTCCCCGCACACTCCACTCCCCGCACACTTCACTCCCCGCGTACTCCACTCCCCGCACACTCCACTCCCCGCACACTCCACTCCACGCACACTCCACTCCCCGCGTACTCCACTCCCCGCACACTCCGCTCCCCACACACTCCACTCCCCACACACTCCACTCCCCACACACTCCACTCCCCACACACTCCACTCCCCGCACACTCCGCTCCCCACGCACTCCGCTCCCCGCGCACTCCGCTCCCCACACACTCCGCTCCCCACAGACTCCACTCCCCGCACACTCCACTCCCCGCACACTCCACTCCCCACACACTCCGCTCCCCGCACACTCCGCTCCCCACACACTCCACTCCCCACACACTCCACTCCCCACACACTCCACACCCCACACACTCCGCTCCCCACACACTCCGCTCCCCACACACTCCACTCCCCACACACTCCACTCCCCACACACTCCACTCCCCACACACTCCACTCCCCACACACTCCGCTCCCCACACACCCCACTCCCCACACACCCCACTCCCCGCACACCCCGCTCCCCGCACACTCCGTTCCCCACACACTCCACTCCCCACACACTCCACTCCCCACACACTCCACTCCCCACACACTCCGCTCCCCGGACACTCCCCTCCCCACACACTCCTCTCCCCGCACACTCCACTCCCCACTCACTCCGCTCCCCGGACACTCCGCTCCCCGGACACTCCCCTCCCCACACACTCCACTCCCCACACACTCCACTCCCCACATACTCCACTCCCCGCACACTCCACTCACAACACACTCCGCTCCCCACACACCCCGCTCCCCACACACCCCGCTCCCCACACACTCCACTCCCCACACACTCCACTCCCCACACACTCCACTCCCCACTCACTCCGCTCCCCGGACACTCCGCTCCCCGGACACTCCGCTCCCCGGACACTCCCCTCCCCACACACTCCACTCCACATGCACTCCGCTCCCCACGCACACCGCTCCCCACACACTCCGCTCCCCACACACTCCACTGCCCAAACACCCCGCTCCCCACACACTCCGCTCCCCACACACTCCACTCCCCACACACTCCACTCCCCACACACTCCGCTCCCAGGACACTCCCCTCCCCACACACTCCACTCCCCACACACTCCACTCCCCACACACTCCGCTCCCCACACACTCCGCTCCCCACACACTCCACTCCCCACACACTCCACTCCCCACACACTCCACTCCCCGCACACTCCACTCCCCGCACACTCCTCTCCCCACACACTCCACTCCCCGCACACTCCACTCCCCGCACACTCCACTCCCCGCACACTCCGCTCCCCACACACTCCGCTCCCCACACACTCCACTCCCCGCACACCCCACTCCCCACACACCCCACTCCCCACACACTCCACTCCCCGCACACCCCGCTCCCCACACACACCGCTCCCCACACACTCCACTCCCCACACACTACACTCCCCACACACTCCACTCCCCACACACTCCACTCCCCACACACTCCACTCCCCACACACTCCACTCCCCACACACTCCGCTACCCACACACTCCGCTCCCCACACACTCCACTCCCCACACACTCCACTCCCCACACACTCCGCTCCCCACACACTCCACTCCCCACACACTCCCCTCCCCGCACACTCCGCTCCCCACACACTCCACACCCCACACATTCCGCTCCCCGGACACTCCCCTCCCACACACTCCACTCCCCACACACTCCACTCCCCACACACTCCACTCCCCACACACTCCACTCCCCACACACTCCACTCCCCACACACTCCACTCCCCACACACTCCACTCCCCACACACTCCACTCCCCACACACTCCGCTCCCCACACACTCCACTCCCCACACACTCCACTCCCCACACACTCCACTCCCCACACACTCCACTCCCCACACACTCCGCTCCCCACACACTCCACTCCCCACACACACCACTCCCCGCACACCCCGCTCCCCGCACACTCCGCTCCCCACACACTCCACTCCCCACACACTCCACTCCCCACACACTCCACTCCCCACACACTCCGCTCCCCGGACACTCCCCTCCCCACACACGCCACTCCCCGCACACTCCTCTCCCCACACACCCCGCTCCCCACACACTCCGCTCCCCACACACTCCACTCCCCACACACTCCACTCCCCGCACACTCCACTCCCCACTCACTCCGCTCCCCGGACACTCCGCTCCCCGGACACTCACCTCCCCACACACTCCACTCCCCACACACTCCACTCCCCACACACTCCACTCCCCGCACACTCCACTCACAACACACTCCGCTCCCCACACACCCCGCTCCCCACACACCCCGCTCCCCACACACTCCACTCCCCACACACTCCACTCCCCACACACTCCACTCCCCACTCACTCCGCTCCCCGGACACTCCGCTCCCCGGACACTCCACTCCACGGACACTCCCCTCCCCACACACTCCACTCCACATGCACTCCGCTCCCCACGCACACCGCTCCCCACACACTCCCCTCCCCACACACTCCACTCCACATGCACTCCGCTCCCCACGCACACCGCTCCCCACACACTCCGCTCCCCACACACTCCACTGCCCAAACACCCCGCTCCCCACACACTCCGCTCCCCACACACTCCACTCCCCACACACTCCACTCCCCACACACTCCGCTCCCAGGACACTCCCCTCCCCACACACTCCACTCCCCACACACTCCACTCCCCACACACTCCGCTCCCCACACACTCCGCTCCCCACACACTCCACTCCCCACACACTCCACTCCCCACACACTCCACTCCCCGCACACTCCACTCCCCGCACACTCCTCTCCCCACACACTCCACTCCCCGCACACTCCACTCCCCGCACACTCCACTCACCGCACACTCCGCTCCCCACTCACTCCGCTCCCCACCCACTCCACTCCCCGCACACCCCACTCCCCACACACCCCACTCCCCACACAGTCCACTCCCCGCACACCCCGCTCCCCACACACACCGCTCCCCACACACTCCACTCCCCACACACTACACTCCCCACACACTCCACTCCCCACACACTCCACTCCCCACACACTCCACTCCCCACACACTCCACTCCCCACACACTCCGCTACCCACACACTCCGCTCCCCACACACTCCACTCCCCACACACTCCACTCCCCACACACTCCACTCCCCACACACTCCACTCCCCACACACTCCCCTCCCCGCACACTCCGCTCCCCACACACTCCACACCCCACACATTCCGCTCCCCGGACACTCCCCTCCCACACACTCCACTCCCCACACACTCCACTCCCCACACACTCCACTCCCCACACACTCCACTCCCCACACACTCCACTCCCCACACACTCCACTCCCCACACACTCCACTCCCCACACACTCCACTCCCCACACACTCCGCTCCCCACACACTCCACTCCCCACACACTCCGCTCCCCACACACTCCGCTCCCCACACACTCCGCTCCCCACACACTCCGCTCCCCGCACACTCCACTCACCACACACTCCGCTCCCCACACACCCCGCTCCCCACACACTCCGCTCCCCACACACTCCACTCCCCACACACTCCACTCCCCACACACTCCACTCCCCTCACACTCCACTCCCCGCACACTCCACTCCCCGCACACTCCACTCCCCGCACACTTCACTCCCCGCGTACTCCACTCCCCGCACACTCCACTCCCCGCACACTCCACTCCACGCACACTCCACTCCCCGCGTACTCCACTCCCCGCACACTCCGCTCCCCACACACTCCACTCCCCACACACTCCACTCCCCACACACTCCACTCCCCACACACCCCACTCCCCGCACACTCCGCTCCCCACGCACTCCGCTCCCCGCACACTCCGCTCCCCACACACTCCGCTCCCCACAGACTCCACTCCCCGCACACTCCACTCCCCTCACACTCCACTCCCCGCACACTCCACTCCCCGCACACTCCGCTCCCCACATACTCCTCTCCACGTACACTCCACTCCCCACACACTCCACTCCCCGCACACTCCACTCCCCGCACACTCCTCTCCCCACACACTCCACTCCCCGCACACTCCACTCCCCGCACACTCCACTCCCCGCACACTCCTCTCCCCGCACACTCCGCTCCCCGCACACTCCGCTCCCCACACACTCCACTCCCCACACACTCCACTCCCCACACACTCCACTCCCCACACACTCAGCTGCCCACACACTCCGCTCACCACACACTCCACTCCCCACACACTCCACTCCACACACACTCCACTCCCCACACACTCCGCTCCCCACACACTCCACTCCCCACACACCCCACTCCCCGCACACCCCGCTCCCCGCACACTCCGCTCCCCACACACTCCACTCCCCACACACTCCACTCCCCACACACTCCACTCCCCACACACTCCGCTCCCCGGACACTCCCCTCCCCACACACTCCACTCCCCGCACATTCCTCTCCCCACACACCCCGCTCCCCACACACTCCGCTCCCCACACACTCCACTCCCCGCACACTCCACTCCCCACTCACTCCGCTCCCCGGACACTCCGCTCCCCGGACACTCCCCTCCCCACACACTCCACTCCCCACACACTCCACTCCCCACACACTCCACTCCCCGCACACTCCACTCCCCGCACACTCCACTCCCCGCACACTCCGCTCCCCACACACTCCGCTCCCCACACACTCCACTCCCCGCACACCCCACTCCCCACACACCCCACTCCCCGCACACTCCACTCCCCGCACACCCCGCTCCCCACACACACCGCTCCCCACACACTCCACTCCCCACACACTCCACTCCCCACACACTCCACTCCCCACACACTCCACTCCCCACACACTCCACTCCCCACACACTCCACTCCCCACACACTCCGCTCCCCACACACTCCGCTTCCCACACACTCCGCTCCCCACACACTCCACTCCCCACACACTCCCCTCCCCGCACACTCCGCTCCCCACACACTCCACACCCCACACATTCCGCTCCCCGGACACTCCCCTCCCACACACTCCACTCCCCACACACTCCACTCCCCACACACTCCACTCCCCACACACTCCACTCCCCACACACTCCACTCCCCACACACTCCACACTCCACTCCCCACACACTCCACTCCCCACACACTCCACTCCCCACACACTCCGCTCCCCACACACTCCACTCCCCACACACTCCGCTCCCCACACACTCCGCTCCCCACACACTCCACTCCCCACACACTCCGCCCCCCGCACACTCCTCTCCCCGCACACTCCACTCACCACACACTCCGCTCTCCACACACCCCGCTCCCCACACACTCCGCTCCCCACACACTCCACTCCCCACACACTCCACTCCCCACACACTTCACTCCCCGCACACTCCACTCCCCGCACACTCCACTCCCCGCACACTCCACTCCCCGCACACTTCACTCCCCGCGTACTCCACTCCCCGCACACTCCACTCCCCGCACACTCCACTCCACGCACACTCCACTCCCCGCGTACTCCACTCCCCGCACACTCCGCTCCCCACACACTCCACTCCCCACACACTCCACTCCCCACACACTCCACTCCCCACACACTCCACTCCCCGCACACTCCGCTCCCCACGCACTCCGCTCCCCGCACACTCCGCTCCCCACACACTCCGCTCCCCACAGACTCCACTCCCCGCACACTCCACTCCCCGCACACTCCACTCCCCACACACTCCGCTCCCCGCACACTCCGCTCCCCACACACTCCACTCCCCACACACTCCACTCCCCACACACTCCACACCCCACACACTCCGCTCCCCACACACTCCACTCCCCACACACTCCACTCCCCACACACTCCACTCCCCACACACTCCACTCCCCACACACTCCGCTCCCCACACACTCCACTCCCCACACACCCCACTCCCCGCACACCCCGCTCCCCGCACACTCCGTTCCCCACACACTCCACTCCCCACACACTCCACTCCCCACACACTCCACTCCCCACACACTCCGCTCCCCGGACACTCCCCTCCCCACACACTCCTCTCCCCGCACACTCCACTCCCCACTCACTCCGCTCCCCGGACACTCCGCTCCCCGGACACTCCCCTCCCCACACACTCCACTCCCCACACACTCCACTCCCCACATACTCCACTCCCCGCACACTCCACTCACAACACACTCCGCTCCCCACACACCCCGCTCCCCACACACCCCGCTCCCCACACACTCCACTCCCCACACACTCCACTCCCCACACACTCCACTCCCCACTCACTCCGCTCCCCGGACACTCCGCTCCCCGGACACTCCGCTCCCCGGACACTCCCCTCCCCACACACTCCACTCCACATGCACTCCGCTCCCCACGCACACCGCTCCCCACACACTCCGCTCCCCACACACTCCACTGCCCAAACACCCCGCTCCCCACACACTCCGCTCCCCACACACTCCACTCCCCACACACTCCACTCCCCACACACTCCGCTCCCAGGACACTCCCCTCCCCACACACTCCACTCCCCACACACTCCACTCCCCACACACTCCGCTCCCCACACACTCCGCTCCCCACACACTCCACTCCCCACACACTCCACTCCCCACACACTCCACTCCCCGCACACTCCACTCCCCGCACACTCCTCTCCCCACACACTCCACTCCCCGCACACTCCACTCCCCGCACACTCCACTCCCCGCACACTCCGCTCCCCACACACTCCGCTCCCCACACACTCCACTCCCCGCACACCCCACTCCCCACACACCCCACTCCCCACACACTCCACTCCCCGCACACCCCGCTCCCCACACACACCGCTCCCCACACACTCCACTCCCCACACACTACACTCCCCACACACTCCACTCCCCACACACTCCACTCCCCACACACTCCACTCCCCACACACTCCACTCCCCACACACTCCGCTACCCACACACTCCGCTCCCCACACACTCCACTCCCCACACACTCCACTCCCCACACACTCCACTCCCCACACACTCCACTCCCCACACACTCCCCTCCCCGCACACTCCGCTCCCCACACACTCCACACCCCACACATTCCGCTCCCCGGACACTCCCCTCCCACACACTCCACTCCCCACACACTCCACTCCCCACACACTCCACTCCCCACACACTCCACTCCCCACACACTCCACTCCCCACACACTCCACTCCCCACACACTCCACTCCCCACACACTCCACTCCCCACACACTCCACTCCCCACACACTCCGCTCCCCACACACTCCGCTCCCCACACACTCCACTCCCCACACACTCCGCCCCCCGCACACTCCTCTCCCCGCACACTCCACTCCCCACACACTCCACTCCCCGCACACTCCGCTCCCCACGCACTCTGCTCCCCGCACACTCCGCTCCCCACACACTCCGCTCCCCACAGACTCCGCTCCCCGCGTATTCCACTCCCCGCACACTCCGCTCCCCACACACTCCACTCCCCACACACTCCACTCCCCGCACACTCCGCTCCCCACGCACTCCGCTCCCCGCACACTCCGCTCCCCACACACTCCGCTCCCCACAGACTCCGCTCCCCGCACACTCCACTCCCCGCACACTCCACTCCCCGCACACTCCACTCCCCGCACACTCCACTCCCCGCACACTCCGCTTCCCACACACTCCTCTCCACGCACACTCCACTCCCCACACACTCCACTCCCCGCACACTCCACTCCCCGCACACTCCTCTCCCCACACACTCCACTCCCCGCACACTCCACTCCCCGCACAATCCACTCTCCGCACACTCCACTCCCCACACACTCCACTCCCCACACACTCCACTCCCCGCACACTCCGCTCCCCACGCACTCCGCTCCCCGCACACTCCGCTCCCCACACACTCCGCTCCCCACAGACTCCGCTCCCCGCACACTCCACTCCCCGCACACTCCACTCCCCGCACACTCCACTCCCCGCACACTCCACTCCCCGCACACTCCGCTTCCCACACACTCCTCTCCACGCACACTCCACTCCCCACACACTCCACTCCCCGCACACTCCACTCCCCGCACACTCCTCTCCCCACACACTCCACTCCCCGCACACTCCACTCCCCGCACAATCCACTCTCCGCACACTCCACTCCCCGCACACTCCGCTCCCCACACACTCTGCTCCCCACACACTCCACTCCCCATACACTCCACTCCCCACACACTCCACTCCCCACACACTCCGCTCCCCACACACTCCACTCCCCACACACTCCACTCCCCACACACTCCACTCCCCACACACTCCACTCCCCGCACACTCCGCTCCCCACACACTCCACTCCCCACACACCCCACTCCCCGCACACCCCGCTCCCCGCACACTCCGCTCCCCACACACTCCACTCCCCACACACTCCACTCCCCACACACTCCACTCCCCACACACTCCGCTCCCCGGACACTCCCCTCCCCACACACTCCACTCCCCGCACACTCCTCTCCCCACACACCCCGCTCCCCACACACTCCGCTCCCCACACACTCCACTCCCCGTACACTCCACTCCCCACTCACTCCGCTCCCCGGACACTCCACTCCCCGCACACTCCTCTCCCCACACACCCCCCTCCCCACACACTCCACTCCCCACACACTCCACTCCCCACACACTCCACTCCCCGCACACTCCACTCACAACACACTCCGCTCCCCACACACCCCGCTCCCCACACACCCCGCTCCCCACACACTCCACTCCCCACACACTCCACTCCCCACACACTCCACTCCCTACTCACTCCGCTCCCCGGACACTCCGCTCCCCGGACACTCCGCTCCCCAGACACTCCCCTCCCCACACACTCCACTCCCCACGCACTCCGCTCCCCACACACCCCGCTCCCCACACACTCCGCTCCCCACACACTCCACTGCCCAAACACCCCGCTCCCCACACACTCCGCTCCCCACACACTCCGCTCCCCACAGACTCCACTCCCCGCACACTCCACTCCCCGCACACTCCGCTCCCCACACACTCCTCTCCACGCACACTCCATTCCCCACACACTCCACTCTACGCACACTCCACTCCCCGCACACTCCTCTCCCCACACACTCCACTCTCCGCACACTCCACTCCCCGCACACTCCACTCCCCACACACTCCGCTCCCCACACACTCCACTCCCCACACACTCCACTCCCCACACACTCCACTCCCCACACACTCCACTCCCCACACACTCCGCTCCCCACACACTCCACTCCCCACACACCCCACTCCCCGCACACCCCGCTCGCCGCACACTCCGCTCCCCACACACTCCACTCCCCACACACTCCACTCCCCACACACTCCACTCCCCACACACTCCGCTCCCCGGACACTCCCCTCCCCACACACTCCACTCCCCGCACACTCCTCTCCCCACACACCCCGCTCCCCACACACTCCGCTCCCCACACACTCCACTCCCCGTACACTCCACTCCCCACTCACTCCGCTCCCCGGACACTCCACTCCCCGCACACTCCTCTCCCCACACACCCCCCTCCCCACACACTCCACTCCGCACACACTCCACTCCCCACACACTCCACTCCCCGCACACTCCACTCACAACACACTCCGCTCCCCACACACCCCGCTCCCCACACACCCCGCTCCCCACACACTCCACTCCCCACACACTCCACTCCCCACACACTCCACTCCCTACTCACTCCGCTCCCCGGACACTCCGCTCCCCGGACACTCCGCTCCCCAGACACTCCCCTCCCCACACACTCCACTCCCCACGCACTCCGCTCCCCACACACCCCGCTCCCCACACACTCCGCTCCCCACACACTCCACTGCCCAAACACCCCGCTCCCCACACACTCCGCTCCCCACACACTCCGCTCCCCACAGACACCACTCCCCGCACACTCCACTCCCCGCACACTCCACTCCCCGCACACTCCACTCCCCGCACACTCCGCTCCCCACACACTCCTCTCCACGCACACTCCACTCCCCACACACTCCACTCCACGCACACTCCACTCCCCGCACACTCCTCTCCCCACACACTCCACTCCCCGCACACTCCACTCCCCGCACAATCCACTCTCCGCACACTCCACTCCCCACACACTCCACTCCCCACACACTCCACTCCCCGCACACTCCGCTCCCCACGCACTCCGCTCCCCGCACACTCCGCTCCCCACACACTCCGCTCCCCACAGACTCCGCTCCCCGCACACTCCACTCCCCGCACACTCCACTCCCCGCACACTCCACTCCCCGCACACTCCACTCCCCGCACACTCCGCTTCCCACACACTCCTCTCCACGCACACTCCACTCCCCACACACTCCACTCCCCGCACACTCCACTCCCCGCACACTCCTCTCCCCACACACTCCACTCCCCGCACACTCCACTCCCCGCACAATCCACTCTCCGCACACTCCACTCCCCGCACACTCCGCTCCCCACACACTCCGCTCCCCACACACTCCACTCCCCACACACTCCACTCCCCACACACTCCACTCCCCACACACTCCGCTCCCCACACACTCCACTCCCCACACACTCCACTCCCCACACACTCCACTCCCCACACACTCCACTCCCCGCACACTCCGCTCCCCACACACTCCACTCCCCACACACCCCACTCCCCGCACACCCCGCTCCCCGCACACTCCGCTCCCCACACACTCCACTCCCCACACACTCCACTCCCCACACACTCCACTCCCCACACACTCCGCTCCCCGGACACTCCCCTCCCCACACACTCCACTCCCCGCACACTCCTCTCCCCACACACCCCGCTCCCCACACACTCCGCTCCCCACACACTCCACTCCCCGTACACTCCACTCCCCACTCACTCCGCTCCCCGGACACTCCACTCCCCGCACACTCCTCTCCCCACACACCCCCCTCCCCACACACTCCACTCCCCACACACTCCACTCCCCACACACTCCACTCCCCGCACACTCCACTCACAACACACTCCGCTCCCCACACACCCCGCTCCCCACACACCCCGCTCCCCACACACTCCACTCCCCACACACTCCACTCCCCACACACTCCACTCCCTACTCACTCCGCTCCCCGGACACTCCGCTCCCCGGACACTCCGCTCCCCAGACACTCCCCTCCCCACACACTCCACTCCCCACGCACTCCGCTCCCCACACACCCCGCTCCCCACACACTCCGCTCCCCACACACTCCACTGCCCAAACACCCCGCTCCCCACACACTCCGCTCCCCACACACTCCGCTCCCCACAGACTCCACTCCCCGCACACTCCACTCCCCGCACACTCCGCTCCCCACACACTCCTCTCCACGCACACTCCATTCCCCACACACTCCACTCTACGCACACTCCACTCCCCGCACACTCCTCTCCCCACACACTCCACTCTCCGCACACTCCACTCCCCGCACACTCCACTCCCCACACACTCCGCTCCCCACACACTCCACTCCCCACACACTCCACTCCCCACACACTCCACTCCCCACACACTCCACTCCCCACACACTCCGCTCCCCACACACTCCACTCCCCACACACCCCACTCCCCGCACACCCCGCTCGCCGCACACTCCGCTCCCCACACACTCCACTCCCCACACACTCCACTCCCCACACACTCCACTCCCCACACACTCCGCTCCCCGGACACTCCCCTCCCCACACACTCCACTCCCCGCACACTCCTCTCCCCACACACCCCGCTCCCCACACACTCCGCTCCCCACACACTCCACTCCCCGTACACTCCACTCCCCACTCACTCCGCTCCCCGGACACTCCACTCCCCGCACACTCCTCTCCCCACACACCCCCCTCCCCACACACTCCACTCCGCACACACTCCACTCCCCACACACTCCACTCCCCGCACACTCCACTCACAACACACTCCGCTCCCCACACACCCCGCTCCCCACACACCCCGCTCCCCACACACTCCACTCCCCACACACTCCACTCCCCACACACTCCACTCCCTACTCACTCCGCTCCCCGGACACTCTGCTCCCCGGACACTCCGCTCCCCAGACACTCCCCTCCCCACACACTCCACTCCCCACGCACTCCGCTCCCCACACACCCCGCTCCCCACACACTCCGCTCCCCACACACTCCACTGCCCAAACACCCCGCTCCCCACACACTCCGCTCCCCACACACTCCGCTCCCCACAGACACCACTCCCCGCACACTCCACTCCCCGCACACTCCACTCCCCGCACACTCCACTCCCCGCACACTCCGCTCCCCACACACTCCTCTCCACGCACACTCCACTCCCCACACACTCCACTCCACGCACACTCCACTCCCCGCACACTCCTCTCCCCACACACTCCACTCTCCGCACACTCCACTCCCCGCACACTCCACTCCCCGCACACTCCATTCCCCGCACACTCCGCTCCCCACACACTCCGCTCCCCACACACTCCACTCCCCACACACTCCACTCCCCACACACTCCACTCCCCACACACTCCGCTCCCCACACACTCCACTCCCCACACACTCCACTCCCCACACACTCCACTCCCCACACACTCCGCTCCCCACACACTCCACTCCCCACACACTCCACTCCCCACACACTCCACTCCCCACACACTCCGCTCCCCGGACACTCCCCTCCCCACACACTCCACTCCCCGCACACTCCTCTCCCCACACACCCCGCTCCCCACACACTCCGCTCCCCACACACTCCACTCCCCACACACTCCACTCCCCGCACACTCCACTCCCCACTCACTCCGCTCCCCGGACACTCCGCTCCCCGGACACTCCCCTCCCCACACACTCCACTCACCACACACTCCACTCCCCACACACTCCACTCCCCGCACACTCCACTCACAACACACTCCGCTCCCCACACACCCCGCTCCACACACACCCCGCTCCCCACACACTCCACTCCCCACACACTCCACTCCCCACACACTCCACTCCCCACTCACTCCGCTCCCCGGACACTCCGCTCCCCGGACACTCCGCTCCCCGGACACTCCCCTCCCCACACACTCCACTCCACATGCACTCCGCTCCCCACGCACACCGCTCCCCACACACTCCGCTCCCCACACACTCCACTGCCCAAACACCCCGCTCCCCACACACTCCGCTCCCCACACACTCCACTCCCCACACACTCCACTCCCCACACACTCCGCTCCCAGGACACTCCCCTCCCCACACACTCCACTCCCCACACACTCCACTCCCCACACACTCCGCTCCCCACACACTCCGCTCCCCACACACTCCACTCCCCACACACTCCACTCCCCACACACTCCACTCCCCGCACACTCCACTCCCCGCACACTCCTCTCCCCACACACTCCACTCCCCGCACACTCCACTCCCCGCACACTCCACTCCCCGCACACTCCGCTCCCCACACACTCCGCTCCCCACACACTCCACTCCCCGCACACCCCACTCCCCACACACCCCACTCCCCACACACTCCACTCCCCGCACACCCCGCTCCCCACACACACCGCTCCCCACACACTCCACTCCCCACACACTACACTCCCCACACACTCCACTCCCCACACACTCCACTCCCCACACACTCCACTCCCCACACACTCCACTCCCCACACACTCCGCTACCCACACACTCCGCTCCCCACACACTCCACTCCCCACACACTCCACTCCCCACACACTCCACTCCCCACACACTCCACTCCCCACACACTCCCCTCCCCGCACACTCCGCTCCCCACACACTCCACACCCCACACATTCCGCTCCCCGGACACTCCCCTCCCACACACTCCACTCCCCACACACTCCACTCCCCACACACTCCACTCCCCACACACTCCACTCCCCACACACTCCACTCCCCACACACTCCACTCCCCACACACTCCACTCCCCACACACTCCATTCCCCACACACTCCGCTCCCCACACACTCCACTCCCCACACACTCCGCTCCCCACACACTCCGCTCCCCACACACTCCACTCCCCACACACTCCGCTCCCCGCACACTCCACTCACCACACACTCCGCTCCCCACACACCCCGCTCCCCACACACTCCGCTCCCCACACACTCCACTCCCCACACACTCCACTCCCCACACACTCCACTCCCCTCACACTCCACTCCCCGCACACTCCACTCCCCGCACACTCCACTCCCCGCACACTTCACTCCCCGCGTACTCCACTCCCCGCACACTCCACTCCCCGCACACTCCACTCCACGCACACTCCACTCCCCGCGTACTCCACTCCCCGCACACTCCGCTCCCCACACACTCCACTCCCCACACACTCCACTCCCCACACACTCCACTCCCCACACACTCCACTCCCCGCACACTCCGCTCCCCACGCACTCCGCTCCCCGCACACTCCGCTCCCCACACACTCCGCTCCCCACAGACTCCACTCCCCGCACACTCCACTCCCCGCACACTCCACTCCCCGCACACTCCACTCCCCGCACACTCCGCTCCCCACATACTCCTCTCCACGCACACTCCACTCCCCACACACTCCA